>NW_022170510.1:23329155-23403401 GCF_008802855.1 Photinus pyralis
ACAGTAAAACTAGAAGTGAAACGATCATGATAATATTTTCTTTCGGTAGATCATGCAGAACTGTTGGTATGCAAATTGTCAGATTTAAATTGTCAATGAGAGCCTAAATACGAGCCTGAATACTTTTAGGTAACTATTTGCGTGAAACAGCCTATATGGAATTCACGCATTTTAGTTTGTTTTATTTTTGAAATATGAGAATAAACTTGGTTTTATAGGGATCGGCCAACACCGACACATCCTCCGCCGGTATATTAACTATACAAGGTGCAACAATTTGATCGTAGTTGCTTAAAAAAAGTGAATGGAAGCAGGGATTAAAACTAGCATTTTTTTTCCAAATAAACCGAAATCTAAAATATTTCGTGTGGAAGCTACTCCAAAGTTACTCCAAAACAAAAGGTTTTTTTTTAATTTTCAAAAATTACGTTGATCTCGTTATTTTCATGATTTTTAGACGGAATTTTTTATTGCGCACTTGATCATTTTTTTTAATCAGCAAGAGCATACGAAAAAACCCTCGAAAAAACCTATCCTAATCTGCGAATTCTACCCTCTTAAATATGCGTTGTGGTTGCTGGGGAAAAGAAAGATTGAACAAGAAACGCGAATTTTTGTACTTTTAGGGCTAACGAAACATTTTGGATCTTCCGTTTATTTGAAAAGCAAAAGTTTTTTCTGTTTACTTAATTTTTACACCATGTCCAGGTATATCATCATGTACTTGTATACATAGCGACTCAATAAAACTAATAAGTAGGCTGTGTACACTGGATATCTACTGCGATTTGCTCTTTGACAAAAACTATTTGATAAAGTTTGTGAAATTATGACAAAAAAGGTAATTCCCAATAAATAAAAAGTAAGTCCGTGGGATGTAATGATAATGGTCTAACACCTGCTATAAGAATTGCAATGGCCATTTACTACAGAGGAGCCTTAAAGGATTAAAAGGGACTTTTGGGAGGCACCTGTAACCTCGAACAAACAAATGATCAAATCGAGGATCAAATCTACACACGTACGTCACAAAAGTGATACTTTGGCTCTTAATAAAACAACATTTTATTAAAGTAATCATGGGTCAGGACGTTCTGCGTAACTAACATAATTTAAAATAGCGGAGCTTTTCAGTGACAATGACATTGTATAACTACCGTTGGTCAATTACATGCATGCAACCTTTATGTAACAAAATAATGTACCTACCCAGAAATTCACATCATTCAGATTTTTGTCAACTAAATATTCCGTACTGGTGCCATTTCGAGACCGGGCTACGTTACAAGAACGGGGAATATAATTTTCCACATATGCGTACTGACACAATAATTTATACCATCTATAAAAAAGTTAAAGAGCTTTTAGTATACCGCACAACCGTTCATTCTCTGTATATTCGTATCAAACTGTTGGAGTGTAGATCAGCCAATTTTGTCATAGCTAGGGCAAAGGAATTTAATTACTTCGTCGAGAATCATAAAAATTGCTCACGGGAACTTCAAATTTAAGAACAAACGTGACAAGCTTGTAGATTTAAGGTATAAGGTAGGTAATTAACGGTAAAAAATGAGCAAATTTTATTTTCTTAGTTTCAGACATCGTCGGACGTCAAAATCAGTACAGGAGCTAAGTACAACCGTAAAGAAACAATATGGGGCTCAACAGATTCGTTTCGATAATGTCAAACTAAAATCTCATCAAACGCGAAGCACTTTCACAACCGCTATAAAAGGTTGAAACATAAACCTCAATATTAAGAATGTTTCCTTTTTATTTTATAGGTCATTCGTCTGTCGTAGTAAAATATATGGCAATATTCCAAATTTATGGACAAAAAAGTGAGACAAATTGTTGTGTACATAAGAATAACCAATATTGTGGGGTAATAAAAAAAGATATGAAACTTTCATTGTTATTAAGAGGATGGTCCGTTTCATAATTCCGATTGAAGACAATTGCCATCAAAATATCCGGCAACAAACGCCGCTCTTCAATAATTTCTATTCTATGTGAACAACACAAAAAACTAGAAATAAAAAAATGTTGATGTTTCCACAAGATACGATTACATTAAGCGTTTAAAAAAAGCTTTGCGGCAGGAAATGTAGTTCAATTTGGAACGAATTACACAAATACAAGCTCGGTTAAATTTTCACATCGGAATTCGAGTTTGAAAACCTCAACAGGAAAACTCTGATGTTTATATGTAAATGATCGCATAACTTTACCTAATGATAGTAGTGCATCTTTAAATATAATGTGTAGCTATTTTGGGTTCTCGTTTTAGTGTCAAGAGAAGTATGCTAAAAATAATTCAGTATTAATACATTTGACGTAACAAGTCTGAAATAAACAATATATGAAGTAAAATGGTTGAATCACGGTAGGTCTGTAAGATGTTCAGGATGTTTCCATAAGAATATATTTATAGCGGGTTAAAATTAAATTAAGTTCAAAAATAGTAGGCAAATAAACACTGAGTGGAACCGTGAGGTCTGATCGGAACTGAAACGGAAACGGTAGCCCAATTATATTTTCAATAGAAATGATATTCAAAATTTTAAAAATAAAGCGTTCTAATTTCTCACGCATTTGGCAAGAATTCAGGCGGAAGGAAAAATGAATGGTTTCCCTAGTACCTACAGATTTCAACGGATTGGAATTGGAAACTGGATACAATTGAAAATAATGCCAATCGGAAGCAATGACTTACAGTGTATTCCCATAACTTGGTTTCTTTGCGCTTCATTCCACACACCATGTTAAGGTCTCTTATTATCATTTAAACTCACTAAAATTGTTCAGTACACGTGATTCATGTTTGCGGCGGTATATACCGGTGGGGTAAAAACGTAGGTATAAAGCGAACGCGACTCAAAATGTAATTAATTAACATTCGTAATGCAGCAAAACAAGGTCGCACGCAAGTAAGTGTAATATATTTTAATACCGGCAATTAAATCAATTTTAATGTCGCTACCTACGAGCGCAGAAAACGACTGAAATACAAGTAGTTCGGCAAACCTCCAGTAGTTACTTGGACTATTTACATAAAAAATTTGCTATTTCTTTCGCTTACTAATCGACCTAAATATACAGTCGAGTAGTGCTTCACTCGGGAAGCACACACACACCATTAGTGCAAATCATACTGGTGGCGAAGAAGTAAAAGCTTCACATGATTAATAGCACTTCGTTCGCGCAAATTTGAAACAAAAGGGGTAAAAATAAACCCACACTGCCAAACTGGAAATGAGTGTTGGCAAAAGTGAACTTGCATTGTGGTAGTCTGTCAGGTACATATACTTACTTAAATACAATTGACTATAGTGAACGCTAGATGTACCTGTCAATTTCAAGTAAAATAATTGTGTAATTTGAAATAAAGAGCCAATTCTATAATAATAACTTTATTATGAAACGGAATTCACAAGACTATTGTGATGTTACAAAGTCGGCACGTTTAAAATAACCTCGAATATTTTTATACCAATTTTTTCCGATTAATACAAACTTTACCTTGCACAACAAAAAGCTAGAAATAATATGATTTATTTTAACTTTTAATCCTATATTCAAGTTACACAATCACACATGGATTTAATAAGCAACCGGATCTTAATTCTATTTTGATTTGGATAATAATTACGGGACACAACCGGCACAATCTACGCTAGATTTTACTTACTTTCACAGAACGCTTGTAATTTAAGAATTAGTATAAAACCCTCAGAAGTCGTCAAAAATGTAACCTTTTTGGTAACAATCTAACATGAATTTGCTGAAGAGAGTAATTTTATCACTGCTACTGTGACCAATACACCACAGTAAAATTCCAGTATACATCAATCTCGACATCAATTAAACAAATTACAATGTATATGTAAACAAATTTGTAAACAAATATAGCAAACGAGCACCTGGGACACTGAAAATTTAATCAGTTCTTCCTTTGGTGATGATAAACATAATACTGAAAACAGAATGTGAAATTCGAAATATTTCGTGAGTTATCATATACACAAGCGTATGAAGTACATGTACCCAGACGGACGGACAGAAAGTCCAAATGACCATAATTGAATCAGTTAGTCCCTTGACCATTGTCTACATATTACTGAAAACAGAATTGGAAAATTCGAAACCGTTCGCAAGTTATCATGTACACAGACGGACGGACGGACAGAAAATCTGAAATCATGAACTCGCTTAGGAGCTCGTTAATAATTCTAAAATCTGATGAATTACTTTAATTGTTTCCAAATTGGTCAATACGAACTTTTTCCATTTAACTTCTAAAAAGATTTGAGAGTGGAAAAAAGTTAAAAGATTCAGTACGAGAATATTCCTTCAAACGAGTTCAATTTTGGTTAGATATAAGGTGTGTAGTATTTTTTTTTAATTGTCATATTTTTTTATTGTTCATTGTTTTAAATACTTAGGAGGTAAAAGGAAACGTGGCCATATAGAATTTAAGTTTCCAATACTCGTCATACACAAATGTGAGAGATGTAAGTACTTTCTTTTTTCTTAAAGTAAGGGTAGTAGAATTTCATTGGAGACTAGCCGCCTGTTAAATAACTTGTGTTAGATAGAATTTGTAATTGAAGTAGGAAATCAATTTTAAACAAGTATAAATTGTGCAGTTGTGCAGATAACGCGAGATAAAGCGTATTTTTTAACCGAAATAGCTTTTGTTTTGACATCACCAATGGATAGATTTCTTGCAGACGTCTCAATCGCCCTTTGTGAGTACCCTCTTCCGACAAGCCGTTCTTGAGGTATAAGAATATACCCGATCACGATAAGAAGTCGAAGAGCAGGGCTCGGGTTGGTAGAAATTAATTCCTTCCGTTGAGACCTTTCATTAGAGTACCATTTAGCCGAGGATTTAGCATTAGTTTTACTTTTACTCGAGGTGTACCGTACAGTGTACAGTGCCACCAAGCTCAGAATATAGATATGCGAAGCAGAGTTGGACTGGGTCAAGCATAGAGTGACCCAGTGACCCGGTGACCCAGTTAGTTTACTGACCCAGTGACCCAGCTTGACCCAGCTTGACCCGGTGACCCAGTTTGACCCGGTGACCCAGCTTGACCCAGTGACCCAGCTTGACCCGGTGACCCAGCTTGACCCGGTGACCCAGCTTGACCCGGTGACCCAGCTTGACCCAGTGACTCATCTTGACCCAGCTTTACTCAGTGACCCGTCTTGACTCGGTGGCCCAGTAATTAAATTATTGTTAGGTATCATCTAAAACAATTTCAAGTAACTTTTAATTTAAAAAAAAACTTCCTCAATAATATTCGGCAACAAGCACGTAGCCCAATGTCATTCAAGAGAACTAATACCTAAAAAAATCAAATGCATTTGTTTACAGTTTGTAGTCAAGTAGTCAATGAAAGTATTTAGAGAAAAGGTTTATTTGGATTAAGCTAACTAGTAGAAAAAAATTAAATGTGAATGAACACCTGTAAGCAAACTGGTAAGCCTTGAAGCAAAGAAATAACAGTATTCTAATACAATTTGGGACATGGAATTTTCAACAAACCAGCATTTCATTTATTTCATAATCTGTACACTTGAACCGAGGGCACTGACTTAACTGCGTTATTCGATCAAACTAGGTGACTGGGTCGAATTGGGTCCCCGGGTGAAATTGGGTCGCTGGGTCAAACTGGGTCACTGGGTCAAACTGGGTCACTGGGTCAAACTGGGTCACTGGTTCAAACTGGGTCAAGTTGGGTCACTGGGTCAAACTGGGTCAATGGGTCAAACTGGGTCACTGGGTCTAACTGGAAAGAGTATGACGTGACCCAGCGACCCAGTTTAATTTAGTGACCCAGGTGACCCAGTGACCCAGTCCAACTCTGATGCGAAGTAATTTTGAAATAATTCAAACTGGCCAATAGAAAGCCTCCGAAACGACGCGGTAGATTTCGTGCATACCCTACTAATGTTGTGACAGTTTATACGCTTTACGTTATTTACGTTTTCTCTTAGATCATACATATTATAACATATATGGTTAAGGGTTTTCTACGACCTCCCTGAAAATAAGGTCATAACGTATTATTTAGAAGCACGATATAGGTAGTATACCTTCACCCGTGCGTAATAAAAAAGATTAGAATAGATAGATCATGTACGTTTGGAAGTGATAATTATTATAGTTACAAATGCCGAAACTGTCAACAGATGTCGTTTTGGATTTTGCCTTATTTTCATGTCGAAATTTACGGGGGGTCGTAGAAAAAGTATTTTACGTAATTCGGTTGTACTTTGCGTATTACAGGTTCGTAGAATTACCGCAATCTGCTGCTTTGCTGACTCGTGCGCAATTTTTCTACTCACCTGTAATACTTACGCACTATTACAACCTTATGACGTATATAACTATTGCCCTTTGCTTCTTGTTTTTTGCTTTATTTTACGTTTCCAGTTTTATGCCAACTTTACAGGAACAAAGTTGATAAGGTTTACCTACTGTTGCGTCCTCAATTTAGAATTCGTTTCTTTAGTTATATATTTGAAATTATCCTTAGCACACCCTGTATGCTATTTCGCCTGCCCCTGTATATATCCCCACTTATGGTGCTGCGCATGAGATGTCAAAGTTAGAACCAAGCCTACACATGTGCATTCGTTGAACACCAATCGAATAAGAATACAAGATGTCGTCGTACAACCATTAATAATGAGCGTGTCTGTTAAAAAGCAGCATGCCATTTTTGTCGAACTTATTTGTACAGGGTGTCCTATTAATAAAGGTCACAGGCCATATTTATGAAACCGTTAATCACTGGAAATTATTTTTATATTTCTAGGTTTGCCGCTAGAGCGGTTTTTACCTAAGATATACCCAACAAACATGCATAATAAATACATGCATCGCAATCTTGCAGCATTTTGATGCAGCACATATTGCTCCAGTCAATAAAATATGAATGGTGGGGGAAGGGGAACATCTCTTTAAGACCGAAGGCCCTCGGGATATACTCATGGCGACCTTGTGCGTTATTTGATTCATAACGTCCTTAGTACCTTAATTACTATTAAGACATTGATGTAATTACAAAGTGCCTTTTTTTTCAGTGTAGAAACATCAATTTTTAAAAATAAAAGTGTGTCTTTCCATTTAGAAAAATTAGGTTTTTTGCCATTTTTTCTATCGAATTGATTTGATCCATCTCTTTATCAACTATTCAAGATAGCGGATATAAAGTATTCGTTGCATTATATTACATAATAATTATTAAGTTTCGTTTTAATATTTGGAAGGTTTAAATGTTTGGTTGTAAATTGACGCGGCCAAGAAGTATCTAAATTGAGCATCCATGAGACAGACTAAGTAAGTAAAACCAGGACTCGTTTCTATATCATACGATCTAATACCTACTAACAATCGTTTACTCGTTTATTTTAGCTTAGCTCGCGGCATCTGGTATTAGCATTTTCTCGAGCTTTCTAAAATGAATAACTAATACCTCCCAAAAAATGTCTTGCAATATTTTGTCAAATTCTTCTCTTCTCAATCCAGTTTAGAATATGTTCCGGAATAGAGAGGTTTTGGTAAACAAAAACTAAACAGGCGGGAATTATTCCATGAAAAACTAAAGCATATTTTTTATTCAATCGCCTACCTATTCACGCATGACGAATTTCGTGTATCAAACGATGAAAGACAGATCACTATCACGTTTGTCAACAAAAGAATAGGAATTGAAACCAGTGATTTTTATATGTAGAAGGTAGACCTCGAGGTAGACATTTTGCTAGGTTTCTCTGACGGCGCAATAAAGACATTAATATGTATTATCAAAATTTCTCCCTACACCATCTCTGGTACAGTTAAAATTTCACGTACAAGCAATAATCATAAATAGAAATGTTCATCCTTATTGCACCACAATTTACTTCCAGTAAATGTCGTCAGCGAATTGCTATATCAAATCGTTCAGAGAGATAACAGTGAAAGTCAACCAAGAATTTTTAAGGAAATTTAAACAGGAACAAAGGAAAGCTGTAACACGATAAAGGCGGATGTTTCATAATACGAGTACAAATTACGAAATGGTTCTGACCTATTTTAAATAACTAAAAGGGAATCTGAATGTTTTACTTACATGTTTACTATCCCCGGAGCCGAGTAGGGGTGAGTGGGCCTGAAACAAGAACGTTTGATTAACATTATTTCGAAGCGAAAGCGTACATATACAAGAAACAAACTAGCAAGAACTAGCTGCTGCTATAAGCATCAAAAGAGTTTTTTTTATCGTCGCTTAAAAACCTCAATATATTTTCTGGGAAATATCGGCGTCAAGTTAAAAAAAAGTGATTGATAAGAAATCAAATGCTATTATGGAAAAGTCGTTCAAACTCCTAAAAATACAATTTTCATCCCATAAGGCAAACCGTTTTCCGTAAAGCTTTGAAGTTCGCATCAATCTCTATTTGTTAAAGAATATTGATTTGATGTTAACAATGTTGATTTTTATAAACTTACGAGTTCACGAGATGAAACGTTTTTGAAGTGAGAATGTACGAACATCTTTGTAAATCTTTACTTCTCTCCTCATTAGCGGTCACGAATTTTACAAAATGCAGACGCATAGAGAATACGACTTTTCCACGCTCTTAAGCTAAGTGGCCCCCTTAACAATGTCTATGCAATTTTACGATCACGAGTTTTAATAATATAATATGCCATGATTTGAATCGCTTTTGAAGGTATTCGGCATCCAAGTCAATTAAATAAATACCTGAAATTGCAATTAAGACAATTACTCTAACACAAAATCCTGATTGCAAAAGATGCCGTCAATAAGATACAAACAACAATTATTAATTGTTTTCGTAGCCATCCCTAACAAAATATCCATTTTTCTACCGACCGAGTGCAAAAAAAGTACTACAAGACTAACATTTTACAATAGCCGAATAAAGTATGACAGTATAAACCCGTAAATTAAAAACGGCAATATCACCTTTCAATGAAAGTTCATGGTGATACAGCAAAACCATTAGGCAAGTGGGGCGGGATTATCTGCCGTTTCCAAATGAACACAAGCGGAAATTGATGATGCCAAAATGTAGAGGAGAATGCTTATTTAGGATTTAAATAAAGGGATGAAACGAAATAAGTATCAGCAGGTTTAATGAGTAAGTTAAAAGTAAATGACGTGTGAACTGTATCTCATTTCCTAGCGGAAGCAGAGCTTCGTCATTACCACTTGTTAATTGCTCTATTAAGAACGTGACATCATTAAAAAGGAGATATACCTATGACTGATCGCAAATTACGTTTTAGAGATAAAAGGTACACGTTAGAACTTTAAATTCAGTTTTAAAACAAAGAGATTGTCAACTTATGGCAACGGTAATACACTTGGGACAGGGTACAAATAAAATCCATATCCATCACTCACTTTGAATGGGTACATAAGTGCACATTTTTTGTGCGGTAATTCATGCATGACATATTAACATTTTTTTTATTGGAAAAGTACATGCTTCATTGAACATTGGCACAAAAAAAAGTACATTCACGAATGGAAATTAAACCAAATCAAAGCTCGTTTGATTTTTTATTTCCATCTTTCAATTAATTTCTAGGAAGTGCCTCAACAATATAGTATCGATCGAATTATCATGTGATAAACATATTTAATATTTATACAAAATTCCTCGTCAAATTTACAGCATTTCATTTTTAAAAAGATGCGCTATAAATAAATACCAAAACAAAGACATTATTAGGTAATTGAATAAGAGCAAAATTATCATTTGTCATAAATAATATTTATACTGCTGTGGAACGAAAATGAGATACATCCCCACTAAAATAATGATAAATTAATTTACATCAGCTGATGAACTGAGAGACAATTTTATATACATTCTTTTATTTATTTCATTCGCACTAAGGGTATGTTTGTATGGTCATTATTCATTAAAGTCGATGCCGTAAACAAGTAAGTACTAATAAATTGTGACGTTGTGCGATCTAATAGACTCAAAAGATATGGATGCCGAGCGAACAAAATTGAAGGGAAAAAATATTAGCATAGATAATAAAGGGATATGTGGGGATGTTTGTTTTCTAAAGTAACATTATAAGTGTTTAATAGCCGTGTGTACTGACAAATGAAAGCTGGGATTAGCTAACTTAAAACTAGATACAGTGCCAAGTCACCAGCCTGGCGACGCCTATAGATGTCAGGTCTCCTACTGTGTTTGCTGCTGTGTGAGTGGAGAAGGAAAAGGAAGCGGTTTTGAACAATTCCAAATAGCCGCATGTGTTGTGCGCTACTATTATGTGGTAATATAAAAAGGACAATGCAGAGATGTTTTTATTATTGCTATGAGTTCCTCTTTTGCCGTTCGATTCTCAAATTCGATCGATATCCAAATCTTAACTTTTCGGAAATTGATAAGCGATCCCAGGTTCTCAATCTTAGGGTCTCTACAGGACGATTCCTCTGCGGTCTCGTGTCAGTTATTGGTAAGGTAAATTTTATTTGCCGTGTCCAATTGCAGAAGAAAACCGCAAATAAGAGAAGTATATTGTTAGTGCGTCCGTTTTCAAACCTCTGTAAAGATTAATTAAAATTATTTCAACCACGTTAATCTTTTATATGATTTTTTATCGTTATGAAATTATGATCAAATGGTGTAATATGTACTTAATAACATATTGAGGTACAAACAATACTGGAGCAAGCGAACACACTTTTAGATGAAGAGTAGGTACAAAGAACTCCTGTTATTTAAACAGTACGTGCTACTGGATTTAAAGAAGTCTTGACAGAAAAAAAATTCAACAGGAAGGAAAGAAAGGGCGTGCGTCTTCAATAAAATGCAGAAAAGCGTCCTTCTGAGCTCAAAAGTCCGCGACCAGAGTTTCAACGGTATTTTTTATTTTCGACGCTCCTTGATATAACGTTTGATTACACACTGATTTTCGAAACAAGCGAATTGTATAATTACTACATTTGTTTGAATAATAATAATAATAGCATTTTTTGTTCAAACAGGCAAATACCCAAATAATTGAACAAAATTGTTAAGTTTATAGCACATCAATATAGGTGCATGAAGGAACAACTATAGAAAAGAAAACATAGGTTCCTACTTAAGGCTCCTCTGTAGTCAATCCGCCATATTGCAAAAATAGCTAAACTTTCTTATGAAATGCTGCTTATGTAGTTGCAGTCTAACAAATTCGCGATAGTGGATATTCTTTGCAATGATTAAAAGAACGGCGGTACTTAAAAAAAGTTGTAATATCGGTCTTAGTTTTTTAGGAAGATCGATAAATAGAAAAATCGATTTTCGTAAATAACAGCCGTTGTAATGGGAGTACCTACAGCACCAATTTGGAAATCCGACAGTATTTCCTACGGCGGTACTTAAAGATATTATTTCCACCTATTATGATAATGCATATATTTGAAACAAGTTGTAAATCAGCATATGCATGATTAAAGCGCATTTTTGGTAATGCAGGTCAGTATTTTATTAGCGAAGTTTAAAATTATCGATCTCACGAGTAATTTTGGCTGCGTTAAATAATTAATTTTATTTAATTTCAATTGACGGTACGTCTTCATTTTGTAAAACAAATCACAAAGTAAATAATAAGTTTTTATACTGGTAGCGCTATCTAACGGTAAAATTATAGCACCTACGAAACCCATATCGAAATTATTTTCTTCAATTATCGATCTCACAAGTAATCTAACTCAAAATAGACTAGTGCCTGCACATCTACACTATAGCAGAAAGCTTTTAGTGAAAATTTGAAGTCTCTAGCTATTGTAGTTGTGGAGATCTAACGCGGACAGCCGGCCTGCCAGCAATGACGAATATAATAGCGTATTTTTTTCAAAAATGCGCTAAATAGTATATTAAGATACAAGTGTATAATCAAGTCTTTAAAGCACGCGCAACGAGTTTAAGGGCACGACGCAAAGCGGAGTGCCTTTAACGTTGCAAGTGCTTTAAAGACCAATTATACACGTGTATCTTATAGTATTTTTTATTATACCTGCAGTATAATTTAAAAATAGGAAATACAATGAAGTCATATTGACGTTATACTCGAATACATGTCTAATTAAGTGGGCTGGGTGTTCGTAATTTCACGATTGCCATGGAAATGTCATTTGACGTTTGCTTATAAAAATCATCGTCTTTGTGAATTAAAAGATTTCCGTTGAAAAAGATAATACACCGTCCATTAAATCGATTGTTGTAAAATCTAAACAAACGTTGGTAGGTGTAAAATTCAACTCCAGTAGAGCCTATTATAAAGAATATGAAAAGTTGTTTCCATGGATGAATAGGAAGTTACTTACGAATACATTCTTAAATGCATCCATAATGCTGGCATATATGAAGGAAATGTCAAAGGTATTTAAATCTTCTATATTTTGGTGCATTCATTCAAAACTTTAAAGCAATGCTGCGATTAAAAAGTGGAACAGATTTGGAAGCATACCCTAAATTACGCGCGTTTGTGAAAGCTTCAACCAAAGGATAGGTACAAAAGCCAAATAAATGTTCTGCATTTACAGAAAGCGAGCTAAGAGGATTTTTTATTTCATTCAGATGACAGTTTCAAAAGTCATACTTGAAGTATCGTTACTTAGCAACTTTAAAGCACGTGTGTTTTAAAGGCCCTTTTTCGCACGCATTTGAGTGTTTAAAACGGAGATTGTGATTCAGGTATAATAATAGTACATTATATATCAAGGTAGAGAAGTACAGTATTATTGCCTGAGCACCAAGATTACATCTCGAGGCGCTTGCGCCGAGGGATGTAAGGTGCGAAGGCAATAATAGACTTCTCTACCGTGGTATATATACTATTTTTTTCACTACTAGCACTTGAAATCCTCTAAATTAACATATTATATTGATAAGAAAATGAACGGTTGGACAGAATTTTTTGTTTATTAATTTAACATGTCAATCAAGTGCGTAGAAGTACAAGTCAAACAGGCCGTGTTCTGTCATTGAGATATTTTCAAAGAGTAATTTCGTTCGAATTTTTTCAAAATGTGATAATTTTAGATATGTAATTTCTCTGGAAATGGTTGATTGTGGCAATTATTCATTTTAGAGAACTTGTCTAAACGTTTATTGAGCGAAATTTCGGGTTGTATTTTCTAAAAGTGACAGCGTGACAGTTCTCATTATTGACTACTAGTTAATAATAAAAAATTATTAACCACTTTGAACAAATGCCGAGAAAGCCTACTTTACAAGTGGAAAAAAGGTTAATAATCATGTCATCAGACGCTAGTAGTGAAAAAAAAATATGTATCGCGATCTTTAGAAAAAAAATCAAAACGCTAACCTAAGGATAGGCAACTCATATTGCACTATAACTCCTGAGGCGACAACTCATTACTTGAAAGGGAAAACAAAATAAACTACCTGGCATTATCCTGCACATTGTTACGCCGTTCCTAATGATATATAATTAGCTAATGTTCATGAATGCTGTTGATTTGTGAATCATAATGTCACATTAACCAAGACGAAAAGTGTACTAAATGCATATTTATTGTAGGTACATTGGAAATAATTTTTGATTTCTAAAACCTTTTTCATTCTATCAGGATGCTTCAAGAAATTTGTTTAGGAAGGTATCTAGTAGCCCAATTTTTAGCTAAACCCCTAGGCGGAATACGACTGTACCAGTAATTAGAAACATTTTTGCCGTAAATTTGTTCTTGTGTAGAAATGTGGCACCGTTTTGATTTTTTGGACTAACGCATGACCACCACACAAGCGGGTAGCACAGTATTATAATTCGCAAACACTACTACTGAGTCGAGACTTAGAGAGGCAAGTGCTACTTATTTTTTCAATATGATCAGAGATCAGGAATATCCGCTTATCAAAAAAATAAAGGACCGACAATTTTCGATTTTTACAAATAAATTGGCCAGAAAGTTGCGCCCAATAGTTTTCACATTCTGAGCCTACCATTTCAAAGAAATTCGATTGCACTTGTTCATTTTAACTGTTACAAAAAATGTTCCAATTCTCCTTTTTTGTTAAATTTCTAAGCGAGATACGATAACTAATAGGCGACATTGAAAAATTTATTTAAAAAAAGTGTCATTGTTTTGATCATGTCAAGTCAAGGTAGTGAGATATCACGAAAATGAATATTTGTATCAAAACATGGGTGAAATTTTGCGTTTTCCCGGTGATTAGTGGTGGGTAAAAAAATTCTCCCACTTTTAAAAAATTTCAACTATTTACTTTTTCCGTTTGAGAATATGATGGAATCCCGCAAACTTCACATCAACTTAGCGAATATGAACTGATATCATCTCGGATCTTGCCTCTCAGAAAATAGAGGATCAACCGCGGAATCAACAAATTTTACAACTGAATTCTAAATTTAGGACAAAAAAGCGAAGTCATCTTGCTGCACATAAGATGTTCGGAAAAATTCTACATGGGTTGTGCATAAATATAAATAAGTATAACGCTAAACGTACAATTATTATTTTTTGAAAAGATAAGAATTTATTTAAAAATCGATATATGTTATACTTTTAATCATTGTAACAGAATTTTAAATGTTAGCTACCATTTTTATTAAAAAAAATACATTTTTTGTTGTTCACCCTTATTGTATAAAAAATAAAGAGATTTATTTTAGGCGTTCGAAGTGCCGGTTTATTAGGTTCTACCATACCTAAGTCCTAAGTGAATTCATTCATGCACATTATCTAATAACTATAAAAATCTATAAATCAGTAAAATTGATTAGAAAAACTCACAGGTAATTAAAAATGTTAACAAATAATGCTAATCTAGTCCACTAATGACCTAAGAACCAGGTAATTTACAGAAGGTGTCATTATAGAAAAATGCAGTAAATGCATTGAATAAGTAATTGACTCAATAGTAAAAGAAATATAGGCATTTGTGCATCTCCATTCAAATATTGTACAGTTTTTCGCTAAACTTGTTTACATAATATTAGTCCTTGACCATTATACATGGTCTATTGTGTTTAACAATAAATGAGGAGAATATGCAAAACTGGAAAGGATAGAGATACATCGTTGGTCTCACTCAAGGAGTAGGTACGTCGTCTAGAGATGTGTATTGTTGGTGGTCTAACCAATTGCAATAACATTGAAATACAAATTGACTACATAGGAGCCTTAAAGATAAATATACCTATAGTCTATACATCGAGGTCTACTTATGATTGTTAGTAGCACTTATTATCAAACTGAATGGATCATTAAAATGTCTGTGATATTTGATATGGAGTTGTATGTGGAGTATATTTTATTAGACGAATTGTATAATAGGTATATTTGTTCTACACCTGGGTAAGTAGAAGGTAGTGCCTAGAAGATAAACGCGCAGCAGTATAAGACAATTGGCTATGCAAAGAGACGCAGTTATAAATGTGTCCATGAATTAAACTATGTAAAAAAGACAGAATGATATACCTTCTTCTCATTGAAAGAGCTGGGACGTTACATTTTTAGCGCATTTCAAAATAAAAAAAAATGCGCTATTGTGGCCACTTTATCCGTCCGTCCGTCCGCTCGTTTTGAGACGCTACTAGATTTTTATCTTAAGAGCTATTGTTCTACTTTTTTCGCTATTTGGTTCGTTATGGTGTCGAGTCTTGCACCAAGGAAGGAATTTTTTCTGTACCGCTTACAAAAAAAGTTATTGTAAAAAAAACAAAAAACCGTTTTTTACATGTTCCATAATTTTACACTTTTGCCGTTTATTAACGATCCTAGAGATCGTTTATAATTTTGCATTGCTATCTGTCGTCTGCCTGTTGGTCTGTCCGTCTGTTCCTTTGTCTGTCTGTCCCTCTATCTGTCCGTGTGAACGATAACTTTGTTTAGAAATGTCCGATCGCTCTTACATCTCCGTTAGTTATGAACTGAATTGCATGAAATTCAATATGGGCATAGCTTTAGCCATATAATACGCAATGCCAAAAGTTGAGTCGAATCGATTCAAAATTCACAGTGCCCTTTTCGCATCTCGGCCATTTCTAAACCGAATTGCAAACTTTTTTAATTATAAAAGTATTTAAATGAAATTTTATACATAGCCACTTGGAATAAAAGCAAATTTAACGCCAATTTCAAAATTTGGTTTTGCGCATGCGCAGTGCCAACTTTCTTATTTAGTAAAGCATTGAAATGAAATTCTTCTTATAAACTGAAATTGAAGTAGGACATCAAAATGGATTGCACATTATGCAACGCTATCTTTCATATTTGTGGCCGGATTTTTACAATTTTATCAAAAGTTGCATCTTACAAATAGGAAATGAATGCAAGTTGAAATGCGCTTTATGTAAATCGTTTACGATTACTTTTTAACTTGTTCAAGTAGAGCGTCTTAGAGGAATCCTCTATCAGGATAAACTACTTCAGAACGAAAGTAGATGTATTTTAAAAAAGCGACGTTGAGTGCACTCGAGTTCATTAACGCACTTTTTGTAGGAGAGGTCCCAAGTCGGCGCTCCGTACTCCAGTTGAGACCTAACTAGGGTTAAATAAAGTGATTTAATTGTAGCTAAATTGTTAAATTTAGGTACGGAGAATAAAACCCAAGGAGTTTAAGGAACGTTTTACAATTTCATGTATGTGCACCGAAAAAGTTTAACAATTATAGATACTCCGTTGTTTTCTGCGGAAGTCTGTTTTGATATTGATAATTTGCCAGGATACGGTTGATCCTGTCCCTTTTTGCTAAAAATCGAGTTAAATTTAAACGTTGAGATGATCTAGATTCTGTCCTGTTTGTTATATTTTGAGATTCTTTAGCTTATCAAGACCAGAACAAGGATCTCTTAGTCTGCCCTCTTTCGGTAAGTATTCTCTTTTCTCTTTTGAAATTTAATAAAGACTAAGTAGCCTATCCGGTTTACTATCAGGTACTACATTTCCTTTTGCTTCATTTTGCGTAGTGTACGAGAACCCCATTATTCACATCGACTCACCTCTACTTTGCATGAGCATACCGTGCGCCGAGCCGTGTGCTTATCTAAAGGCAATTTCGCTACGGTTGCTCAAAGTGAACGTCACAATCTTTGAGGCAGGAGTACGGAACAATGGGTAGGCCGTTTAGCTCGATCCTCGGCTCGATCGTTCTAGGTATCCTAGTATCTCACACATCAGGGAGCCGGCAGGCGCTATAGGGTCGATAAAAGATTAATCGCCGAAGATAAGAAAGAAAGCAGATGCGAAGCATTGTTTCCTTGACATATGATACGCCCTCTAGACTCTTCGAGAAGCGTATTTCATGGTATTTCCAAAATCGACGCCAGTGATTATTAGTGAAGTATGTGATAAATTTACCTGTTGTACATTTGTGTAAGATGGTTATAATAATTACATGTATACATTAAATTAGAATTGAGGATTCATCTATCTCTTTCCAACCGAAGAAGTTTTCAACGATGAAGTGCAGCAACAGCAAACACATTTTTACGAACACTTAGTGCGTGTAAATTTAAAACCAAGTCAAACATGAGGTGTTCGAAATACGGCAGCTGGCGCATTTGTTCCTTTTAAACGAACACAAATACGTGCAAAACTTCGGAAAAGTTTTTGTAGTTGGAGCACGTTCACACTTCTGGGAAACTTTTACAAAATTGTCATTTCGAAAAGTTGAATTTATGTTAATAAGCCTCTATATTCTCCAGTATTGCATTGTGAAACATTGGCTGAAACAATATCCACAATGTGTTTTAATAAATGTTCATTGTGTAAGCGGGCCCAATAACAACAGGGAAGCGAATGAGTATATCACCTGACAGGGCAAATTGAACGTGATCAGCAGAATATCTCCATGATTTCAATTTCAATTATAATCACGTGGTAAACTTAATTTCATATCGCCGGAAACGTATATAAAATGTACACTAAGAATCCCAATCTAAGCAAATCCCAAATTTGATAAATCCACCGTCTAGATCTGCTAAACGAAAGTATCAATTTAATCATTTTCTGTTGAGCAATTTTGAATACCAACGATCACAGTCCGAAATCGTTTTGTAATAAGAACACCAATTTAAAAAGTATAATCCTAAAATCTGAGTGTATCGATTCGAAAATAAACTACGTTTCGTTTTTTAAATTCAATTTAAATTGATATACAAAATTATTAGATAAACTGAATAAAAGCTCACACATTCCAATAATTCGACATCGGGGAGGAAATCAATTTGTTACAGTATGCGGTTTCTATCCTCCCTCTACATTCTGATCTCCTCTCGTTTCCCTACCATCATCGAAGTGTGTAAGTTAACAGTACAGAGGTTAAGCCGCTTGAATTGTCTCCTTATCTCTTAGCGACAAGCTGTTACATTTCGTTACACCTGTCTTTACGTAAACGTAATTAAACCGTTAGCATGATATGATAAATTATACTACAGATGAGGTGAAGCCTAGCTTTGGAGCTAAATTTACAGCTATAGGGGAGACCCAAGTCGTGAAGCAATTTATTGTTTGCGAAAAATTTAATAACAAACTTGTCAAGTAGGTAATTCTCGAGATTGTATTTCTCTATATTACATATAATGTAAAATGTACTGAACGATAAACTCTTTGGGTCTACAAAAGTGCTCTTAAACTTTCCCAAAAAATTGCTCGGCGAACAAAAATTACAAGTGACCATACAAAGTTTTTCAATTACACTGTAACTTTTGGGTTAATAAAAACCAATACATCAAGTTTAAATAGATTTTAGATTACAACTCGAATTCATAAGGCACTAGGCGGAACCATCGTTAGTCCTTATTGATTAAATATTAATTTACACTAGACACACATTTCAGCAAACTTCGAAGCTCTCAGAATCGTGATCCTATATAGGTTTAGAAAATGAGAAATGCCGAAATATTTAAAGCAGGATTAATAGTCAAACCCCCATGCTTCATACGTAACGTTTTATAGCGTATTTTTAGCTTCCTAGGTATAGCTAGGTGGCTATTGCGATCACCATTTTTGGAAAACATAAAATTTCATCAAATGTCGACGTTTTAGATCATTTTAAGCAACTTTTAAAAGAATAAAATTTTTTTTCCGTCTGAATGTATGTGCGTACGTTGGCAATTTTCCGAGTTAACGGCTCGACGGATTTTGTTCAAATTTTGGATATGTATATTAGGCATACTGAAACGAAAAATAACGAACCGGATTTTTGAAACAAAATTTTGGAGCCCCGCAACGGCATCGAACTTTTTTTTTCAAATAGCAACCTAAAATTTTTATTAAGTTATTCGAAAGACCTTTTAATATCTAAGTTTTTAGCGCCGTCACGTCATACAACTTTATTTTCAATGAGCGTTGAGCGATTGCAGAAGTTCATTCGTTGCATTCTTTTTCGTTTTAATCCAAAGAACTAAGGTAAAATATCAATACCTATGTTAAAATATCTGTGTAGATGTATATATACTGCAGTTTTTAGAATGATTAATTAATATCACAGATTTAAACACTGAAATCTGAGTTATAATATACCTACCGGAAAGAAAAGTAGAATCTGACCCATTTATATAACATTTGCACCAGACCGCCGACAAAGAAGATCATTGCGAATTGGCCGCCGCGGTTCATGCTGCAGGCGATGACTCTTCCATCAAAATTTTTCATCACGTTTTCGCACATTACCACTTGCTAGCGAAATTTCAGCGATAACTGCACGAATCTTGTTCTTAAGGTCTTCAATTGTTTGTGGATTATTAGCATAGACCTCCTTCACGTAGCCCCAAAGAAAAAATCTGGCGGTGTTAAATCGCATGAGCTAGGCGCTCAAGCTGGCTGATAATTGCGAGAAATTATAGGCGGCCAGGCGGCGACTTAGAATTTTGGTAATATACTTCGATAATTTTAACACGTTTCGCTATTGTATAGCGTTCCATCGTGACTCTCAACTAAATTGTACTACATTCTACTGCTCAAATGTCAAATTTGGTGAAAAAAAAAGGAAGCGTTCAATTACAGCAAGCATTTAACTTCCTGCGTTCCCGATGGGTGGCCCTATATTAGCACAGATTTATAGTATATTTAAATCTGCGGTATTAGTAATAAACACAAACAAAAGTAAAAAAAAAAGCGTGCGAAGACGTTAAACGGCGAAGAGTGCTTTTTGGTCTGAGGTCTAGGAAGCTTTTCTGTCAAGAATTTGACTCATTTTTTAGAATTGCGTTGAAATGAGCCATTTACTGAATTTTTAATTTTTTTCATTATTTATAAAATATTTTAAATTAATCGTTGCTTTCCGAGCTCTCTCTATATGGTATTTTTTGTAATGCCATGAATTTATGACAAAATAACAATTAGCACATAAGCGACGTCCTCTCCAAAATTTTTTGCTTGAGGGAATATCAATAGTATTTTGTTGACATCATAATATTAAATCTTACTAGCAAAAGAAAAACAAGTAAAAAGGTTTTCGACCTAAGGCGAGTAACTTCAGCGCATTGTCCATGCATTGATCAGTACTTCCCAAAAGGTCATAGCTATGTGCGCTATGTTTTTCTTTACTAGAGGCATATAAAATGCATTAAAATTTCAAAGAAATATCTCCATAAATAAAACAGTTGGCGTTGCGCAGTGTGCGAATGAGTACATTTAATTTATGCTATCCATGCGATGTTTTTACTAAAATTTTTTACTACATGTGATTTGTTTTTCTTTACTAGAAGCATCTATGGTTAACATTTCAAAGAAATATCTTCATAAATAAGGAAATTGGCACCGACTGCGCATGCGCACATCTAATGTTTGCAATATCAGTATTTTTGTCCTTAACATAAGCATCTGTGATTAAAATTTCAAAAACATATCTCGATAAATAAGACAGTTGATATTGTCATCCTGTGCAAGGGCAAATTAATCTGATGTTTACAATATGCGATACGGTTACTGTTACTAAAAGCATCTTTGGTTAAAATTTCAAAGAAATATCTCCATAAATAAGAAAATTGGCATTGCGCAATCTGCGCATGCTCACCTGGGACTTTTACTATATGCGACATGCTTGCCTTTACTAACGAGCGATCAAAAATGAGTTGCTGTCGAGTCGCCTTTGGAAGTTCAAGTTAAATACGATTTCACATGAAAACAAAAATTCCAAAGGTGACTCGACAGGGGTGTGGGTAAAACCCGGACCCGGACCCGGACTTGGTGGGTAAAACCCGGACCCGGACCCGGAACCGGACTCGGACTTAGTGGATTCTTTCTTTTATATTTTCGTGCATCGTAACATTAAAGCCGTTATGAGGGGCTTGGTAGGGTTCCAAGCATTACTTTTTTCGGTTGGATTGAACCCTTTCTGTGCGTCAAATGCGTTTGGCTCATATTTTCAAAATGCACAAAGAAAGTAGAAATTTGTTTCTTTTCTCAATATTCCTTGTTGTAGTCGCTGTATTAAGTTTTATTTTAGGCGAACGTTAAAGCGGAAGCGGAGCTTATTTTCGCTCGTTCTTACACGATGTTTGTACGCGCTTTAACTTTAGAAGGAATTATTACAGTACGAGGTTGAAATCGTCATAGTATGTTCCAGATCATAAAATAACATCCATATCCCTCCACAAATACAAGAAATATGAACAAAATTGCGCCAGGCATGCGGGTTGGCACATCTTGGTAGTCGTGTGACATAGTAAACATTTAAATAGGGGAATTTGTACCTAGATTACGGCGCAACAATAATCTTCAATTAAAGAGTTTGTTTTGGAAACCTTCTAGCTTTCCGGAAAACTATAAAAAATAAAAAATAAAGGAAACGGTCAAAAAATGCATGCACATACCCAACTTCCTTTAAACTATTAAAGCGATTTTTCTAAAAATTTTAATGTGGATCCTTCAAATCTAATCTGCCCATGCGCACACCCAACTTTCTTATTTGTAAAGGAATTTCTCTGAAGCGGCAAATAAATAATTTTAATCACAGATGCTTCTAGCAAAGCAAGCATATCTCATATTGTAAAAATCAGATGTGCGCAATGCTGCGCAATGTCAATTTCCTTATAAGATGTAGAGACATTTTTTTGAATTTTTAACCAATGGTTCTTCTACTGCAGGGAACATATCGCACATTTTAAACATCAGGCGTGAGCTTGCGCACGCTGCGCAATGCTAAGTTTCTTATTTATAAGAAAACATATTTTCCTCTACCTACACATAAATAGTCCGTTATATGAATTTTCGGCAAGTTCTGATCGTTTATGGAAAATGGACTAAAGTAACTCCCCTTAAGGCGAAAACCGCTTTTTCATTTTTGTTTTCGTTAAATTAGGCTTATCTTTTTCTCGTATAAGTAATACACAAAAAATCACCGACAGTTCTTGGTGGTATTGACCATTTTGTTGCAATAAGTCGAAAATGTGACATGTCATGGAAGGTTTACGACGATTTATCGAGTAAGATCAAAAAATTTCCCCCGCAGTAAATATATTTTTATTCATACATAGTTCCTAGGTACCGAGCACCTAACCCTATTTAATCTAATTAATTTATAGTAGCTTTACATTTTATTCATACAAGGTGATCCACGTAGTCCGTTCGTTAGAAGTTTTTAAACTTGTAGTTGAAATAGAAACTTGAAATTTGGTTTACAGCCATAACCGACCATTGCGAATTGAAATATATAGTTATTTACCTAACAAGTTCGGTAAGTTAATTTTCCCGCATGAGCACTTTGTTTGCAGCACGACCGTAGGGAGTGCTGCATTTAGTGCGAATGCGGGAAAATTCTTTCCGAAAGAGTTAGGTACAATATGTTTTGTAACGAATTACGTAAAAAAAGGTCAAAATTAACAAAGTTTTGTAAATTAGCTTTTTTTTAATCATGAGTTGGTAACACAATCATATGTTTGGTTGGTAACATAATTTTGTAACTACCCACTTTTAATAATGCACTGGTCACATTTAAAACTTCCACATCTTTGGTTAATACATATTTTGCCTTTGCAATGAGTGCTATTGGTTACGGCATTGCATCGTTTGCACTGAATATCTTGAGTTGCGTAAATACACTCGTTACATTTAAAATCCTTGGAAGCTTTGTGTGTGTTAATATGTGCTTTCTTAAACTGCATATGCGAATAGTTGCAGAATATCACTGGTCACATTTTAAGACGTTTTAACAATAAATTTTACTTTTTCTTGAGTTCCAATTCTGAAAAATAATTTGATTGCGTTATAAGTTCTTGTTTATATATTGACGTAAAACTTAGTGTACGTCTGTTTCCGATTAATCGCACTAAATACCCTCAACCAACGGTTTAATTGATTTTACAGCAGATGGCAGTTAACCATGACATGACGTTCGTTGACTTCAATAAGTACTACCAACCGAAGAACGCGCATAACCCCTTCTCTCCAGCGGAAACTAAAAAACACCGCGATGCGGGAAAGTCGTTTTCCCGTGCATCGAGGATGCTTGGAAACATTATCTTTCCATTCAATGAGTACAAAAAAATAATTTCAAGATGGTGCTCCTTCCATAAATACCCCGCAAGTAGTGCCATCTTGGTGTTTTTTAATAGAAACGTAACATTTTCTATTTTCTTCCTATGCGTTAGTTTATTCTGCATTCAACGCAATTAAAATTTAAGTACCTACCTATCTGTCATAGGTTTTGGCAAATGTCAAATGTAAATCAAATTTCAATTTCTATTCAATTGCAGGTTTAAAAACTTTTAACGAACAAGCTGCGTGAATGTCGCTGTATATTAATTCGATATTTTATTGGAAGTTACTGAGATCGACTGTATCATGTCCAATAAACCAATACCTACTCGGTTTACGGGAACGTCTGTAATGTTCAAAAAAACTGTCGGTGATTTGTAGTGTTTTACTACGAGAAAAAGATAAGCCTAATTTAACGAAAACAAAAATGAAAAAGCGGTTTTCGCCTTAAGGGGAGTTACTTGAGTCCATTTTCCATGAACGATCAGAACTTGCCGAAAATTCATATAACGGACTATTTATGTGTAGGTAGAGGAAAATATGTTTTCTTATAAATAAGAAACTTAGCATTGTGCAGCGTGCGCAAGCTCACGCCTGATGTTTAAAATGTGCGATATGTTCCCTGCAGTAGAAGAACCATTGGTTAAAAATTCAAAAAAATGTCGCTACATATAAGGAAATTGACATTGCGCAGCATGCGCATGCGCACATCTGATTTTTACAATATGAGATATGCTTGCTTTGCTAGAAGCATCTGTGATTAAAATTATTTATTTGCCGCTTCAGAGAAATTCCTTTACAAATAAGAAAGTTGGGTGTGCGCATGGGCAGATTAGATTTGAAGGATCCACATTAAAATTTTTAGAAAAATCGCTTTAATAGTTTAAAGGAAGTTGGGTATGTGCATGCATTTTTTGACCGTTTCCTTTATTTTTCATTTTTTATAGTTTTCCGGAAAGCTAGAAGGTTTCCAAAACAAACTCTTTAATTGAAGATTATTGTTGCGCCGTAATCTAGGTACAAATTCCCCTATTTAAATGTTTACTATGTCACACGGCTACCAAGATGTGCCAACCCGCATGCCTGGCGCAATTTTGTTCATATTTCTTGTATTTTTGGAGGGATATGGATGTTATTTTATGATCTGGAACATACTATGACGATTTCAACCTCGTACTGTAATAATTCCTTCTAAAGTTAAAGCGCGTACAAACATCGTGTAAGAACGAGCGAAAATAAGCTCCGCTTCCGCTTTAACGTTCGCCTAAAATAAAACTTAATACAGCGACTACAACAAGGAATATTGACAAAAGAAACAAATTTCTACTTTCTTTGTACATTTTGAAAATATGAGCCAAACGCATTTGACGCACAGAAAGGGTTCAATCCAACCGAAAAAAGTAATGCTTGGAACCCTACCAAGCCCCGGATTTAATATATAATTATATTTAATGTTACGATGCACGAAAATATAAAAGAAAGAATCCACTAAGTCCGAGTCCGGGTCCGGGTCCGGGTTTTACCTACCAAGTCCGGGTCCGGGTCCGAGTTTTACCCACCAAGTCCGGGTCCGGGTCCGGGTTCGGGTTTTACCCACACCCGACTCGACAGCAACTCTTTTTTGATCGCATTGTAGAAGTTGGGATGGTATATCATGACTTTTAAACGTCATTATTAACAATCCTCGAGATCGTTTATAATTTTGTATTCCCGTCTGTCTGTCCATGTGCACGATAACCGAGACGATAACTTTGTGTAGAAATGTCCAATCGCTTTGAAAATCGATACACATGTTCTTCAGGATGTAAGAAAGTTCGCTATTGTTTTTATTCGGCTACGTAGAAAAATTAGCTCTTGTGGGTTGATGATTTGCACTGTTCAACATGGTATCGATTTTCTGAAACGATGATCAGTAATTCTGTTTTCTGCGTGCCTATAAAAAATCGCATAATGTAAACGTAAATCATTTGGTGTTAAGTTTTTGACAAACATTTATAATACATTTAAGTACAGAATTCAAGGCTAGCTAGATAAACTATTCTAATTATTGAATGACACCACATCCAGACTCACCTCTGATGTACGCGGTGCTATTTAAATTGCAACATGCTCAACATTATAGAATGTTCACGTCAATGATAATTACGAAGAACAAAAACTACTACAATAAACGTTAACTGATTCTGGAATATACGCTAATAATGTCGCTTTTACATATAGATAACAAAGGGATGCAATTAGTGATCGATTCGTTTGTACAGTGTTTGTGGCCAGTGTGAAACCACGCACAATTTCAGACTTGCAGGCAGAACTCATACACGTAATTGGAGGATATCCACTACCAGCATAATTTCACCTTAACATATTGCACAGGAGGCTATATTCTCTATTACTCGAAATACACAGATGTAGTCGAGGCGCAAAATTGTTCAAATTTTATGAACACGTGCTAAACGAATGGCTGTGAATGGAATTGTGAGAAAGTCTATTTTCATTTTAATGAAATATGGTTTGCAAAATTTTGGTACATTTACCTACAGTCAGCCGGAGAATAACAAAGCTTTGAGTGGTTAATAAAGTATGCATCACCATTTATTAGGTAGCTACACAAGTATCCAACTGCTGTTGTATTAAATTTCAAATGAGAAATATCAAAATAATCCCCTGTACTTCCATTTTTATAAAGGGCCTTAGGAGAAATGCAGAAAAATGTTTTCGGTCTGTTGTATAAGGATTAGAGTATTATTTTGATAAAACTCTGGATTTAGCAACCTTAGCTTAATAAGATTTAGGTTATTACGGTATAAGTCCAGCAAAATTAAATCCTTAACAACTGCCATCATGAAAATAGACAAGGGTTTTATTACAATGAATGAAACGCTAAATTACATTACAGTCATTCTGAGATTCTATTATCACCTAGTAGGTTTAGGTGGTAGAAACAATTAAGAAGAGATACCGACAGTAATTAGAATGGCACCAGCGTTGCAGTTTTTCACATTACGTAGGCATTTGACAATAATATGTAAACCCGAAATTAATTGATGCGTCCTGAGATAAATAAGGGTTGGCACGTTTTATCCATTTACAGTCATCGTGTTTGTACGCTCGTGTTTTCTATTTAAGCCTTTCCGTAACAGTATGTGGTATCCGTATTTATTTTGTGGATGTACGCTTTTTAACCAAGTAGAATGTTCTATGGTACGGACGTATCATTTCCGGAACAGAGCGAAATAATAACAACTTTAATGGGCAGACGTGCACATGTAATAATTACATCCACCACAAAAGAGTAAGTTTGTACAGGGTATATCACAATACTAGAAAAGGACACCATGTGTAATAAAGGTACGTTATTCTTAAAATGGCTCCATTCTTTCCAGAAATGCAAATGGAATTAAAAAGTGTGAGTCGATGCGATTTGTTATTGTCCAATTAGGATCTTTAATTACCAATTGCGCAACTGCGCCTACTTTATTATATGTCAGAATATTTCGAACATCGATTTTCCAAAGGAGCTAGCTGAGATTAATTCTGAAAGTAATTTTTAGCAGGGTAAATGAAATATGTAGGATACAGAAGCGTATTGCTTTACCCCTCTGAAAATTTCAACGTTCTTAAGAATTCCTGTGCTCATATATTTTCCTAAATATGCGCCCCTTACCTTTAAAAACCATTTTAACAACCTAAAGTTTATGGCAAATCTTAAGAATTCTCCGTATTCCCTCAATAAATCCAGGTAAACATAGAGCGAATGCGTTCTGCATTTCAAATCAATGCGTTCGTTTCAAAGTATACCAAAGGCGCTATTATTTATAGGCAGTAAATTTTACCTTGCATCGCGCAATTTCAATTACAGACTCACGGGGTGTTTCGAATAAATTTAATCAGTAACTAAAGATTTAATATGAGCACCGACGGTTTAACTAACTTTGTATAAGCACTAACAAATTCAAAGGTGAGAGGGTACCGGCTTTGAAACAGCTTATGAAAATAAAGTTATATCACAGAAACCTTTATTTTCAGTTTTTACGACCAAAAATATTACCACTCTTGAATGACGGCAATTTGAGTTTAACCAAAAATGCGAATGCTTGGAGAGCTATAACTAGCATAAATCTGCAGACAGAACATCCAATTAAAATTGATATCCGGGGAAATTGGATTAAAATATTTAAACCGGGATTTGATTAGTACGATCGTAATGTCTTTTGCCAATCAAAATTATAGTTGTGCTTACTTACAAACTACGCCAAATGTGCCCAAAGGTTCCTAATAATAATGAAAATTCAGGCGGTTTCTTTCAATTCGAGGCTTGCAATGCAATTGCTCTAACTAATTCTCGACCTCGTTCTCGACTAAACTTGAATGTGATCAGCCACCAAACTCCATTCGTAAATCTGAGAAGCACACAGTAGAGAGAACAAGATTGATAAGGTTTTTAATCGAGAACCGGATAGAGACAGATAATATGCTGTAAAAGACGATACATGTCAACCAAGGGCGCAGTTGCTACCTACTCACTTGTCGCAAGGGCTAACGACAGTGATGCTCCTTAGTGATAGTTTTGGGAATCATAAGAAGGAAAGTAGATCGTTGGCACCAAAGTAGAAAAACGGAATAGGTTTCACAGAAAACATTACATAAAAAAGCAAGTTTGCACATTTAAGCGAAAATTATATGACTGTGTAGGTACATCCTAAAATTGGGGAGTCAGTTTACTAGGAAATATATCTACATACAAATAAAATCGAAAACGGGGGGCCGTTAGGGCCACGGCTATGCCAACAGCGTGGAGGTCTTGTTACTTCGAGAATTTAAAGTGTGAATCGGTGTGAATGGAGTAAAATTCGCGTTTTATAATGCTCGTAATAATAATAATAATAATAGGTAATTGACTTTATTCCCATACATCATCTTATACAGGTACATTCACGACATGAGAGTAATATAACCAAAAAAAATTTGTTTAAGATACCTACAAGAAAAAACCAGAGGAGAAAAGAGACAGAAAGAAAGTGAATTTTTAACATAACAAAAATTTAATAGGGAATGGGATTCTCTATGCACTAAGCATACAGCGTCAGCCCTGAGTTAAAGTGTAGCTTTAGTTAATAAAATTTCATTATTTTTTTTATGAAGTCAACAAAAAATTTTGATTTTACTTTTTCTCATTATTACGTTTTTTGTTCTATTTTCAGCAAACGTGATTTATGCTTATGCAAGAATAAATAATATGCTGTCCAGAAGTGCCGTTTGAGTCATCATCCATTTTTGAATATTTTTGGATAGATTTTTTGTTAATCTTACATTTTTAAAATTACTCGGTAAAAGACGAGGTAAAACATTATATAATTTTGGTCCAAGATATAACGGCGATCGTTGAAATAGGGTTCTATTTATGTTTTATGTGTAAAAGGCAAAGTAACGTACCGATAGAAGTGAAATTGACCACCTTTTAGTTCACTGTTGATCAGGTTCCATTCTCTTTATAAATATGTTAAGATATACAGGGCGTTACATTTAAAGAAAGGTTAGTTTATTGAATACTTTGAATATTCCAAAGTTCAATTGACCAATTTTTTCTCCGATTCGACAATTGCATAGATTTGCATTTCCGAGGATGTTCGGTGTATATCGAGGTGTATATGCATAGATTTACATGTTAAATGGATGGTTGGTATACAAAATTACTCCTGTCCTATTCCTGTCAGTGCACGTAGTTAAAATGACCATACCTTTTGTATAAAAGAATAAAGTTCTATTATAAATAGTGAACTTACAAACTTAATAATTCGCTTAGTAATTAAATGTTATGGGTTATACCGGGTGGTGCATAGAGCGACGCAGCATAGGAATTTCAATGGTAATTTCTTTATAGTCCATTACTAGCTCCCCTAATTATTTTAGAGCAAAAGTCTAAATGTGTTTTTTTAGAGAAAAAAATACTGCATCTGTTCATACTATTACTCATAATTTTCCGTTTTTTAAAACCGTAGAAATCGACAAAATAAAAAGGTTCATTTTACATTAATCAGATATGCCTTGGAATTACTTAAAAAAACAGCGATGACGTTTCATTATTTGCCTTTGACGTATATTAAATTTATACTCGAATTTATACTTGTTTATAAATTAGTTAATCATAAAATTATTTATCATGTATTTAAATGAAGAGAAAGTGGAAATGTTAAAGCTGTTTTATGACTGCCAAGTAATGTCTCTCGGTCTTTATTTAGTGTGAAGCACCCCAATCGGCCGATTCCAAGCAGTACCACAGTTACAGAATTGTACGCAAGTTTGAAAGAACAGGACAGTGTATTTAACACTGCGTGCCTGCAATTGCAATACCGTTCAAAATATCCGTCAAAACCATCAGGAGAACGACAACACATTCAACGTTTTGGCTGCGGTAGCGCAAAATTCGAATATAAGTTTAAGAACAATTCTTCATCAAGTCAAATTCTTTTTTTTTCCAATTGGGTACTCTGGTTCCGGAAAATGATAAACAAATAGTATCTGATGCAGATGCAGCATTACATTCTCTAAAAAAACATTACCCAATTGCCGCTTTTTCTTGCATCGGATAGTTGTAACAGAATTAAATATGAAAATCGTTCGACGTTAAACAACGATAATTTAGATGCGATGCGCTTGTAGTTTGTTAAAAGATTCCAAAGTATCACTGATTTATAAAAATGTAATTTTTTATTTTGCCGATTTCTACGGTTTTGAAAAAGGGAAAATTATAACTAATCGTATGAGCAGATGCAGTATTTTTTTCTCTAAAAAAAACGTATTTAGACTTTTGCTCTAAAATAATTAGGGGAGTTAGTAATTGACTATAAAGAAATTACCATTGAAATCCCTATGCTGCGTCGCGCAAGGCACCACCCTGTATATGTGATAAACAAATACGTTTAAAATTATACACAAGGTTAAACTTTCAATTATGAAAAATGTTCCTCGTAAAGATTAAATGACGTTAACCACATAAGCATAAAATGTAATTTTTGACTACATTTCCACATAGATTTTCCCTTCTATGACTAATCTGTCACTAAATGTAGGTATATTGTATACAGGGTGTTTTTTTAAGAAGGGCCATACGACAATGTAAAGGCGTTGAGTTATTTAAAATGGGCCATAGGGAAATTTACATTGCGCCAATTGTTCTCAAATCTTGGCCTGGCGCTTAGTTATTTCACCGACAGTTCTCAATCTGATCCTTCAAACTGCATCAACGAAGCAGTAACATGTATTCCGCCGATCGAAAAGGTGTTCATGTAGTACAATTTATACAAGAGTGGGCACAGTAGCTGAGTGGTATGCGAGCTTATTCAGTGTCGAGTATCGGGTATTGTTTGGTCGCCGGTGGAAAACAATTCGAGCACCGATTGTAATTTTATACGTTTGTATCTCATTTGAATAAATTTGTTGATTTAGAAACCATTTCTACAGTACTGTGGCAGATGATTCGCGAGGAAGCTATGACTGAAACAATTGATACAATGTAAATTTCCGAGTAAATTTCCCTATGTCTAAGATTCATTCTGCGCCACAATTTGGATTTATACGAGCATTAATTCAAAACTGAACTAAAAAGCAAAAAGTAGGTATACAAGGTGTCAATTTTAAGACTTATAGTCGGCCATATTTTCCAAACTAAAGAAGACGAGAGTTGACCCCTCGAAAGAAGATATTGAAAATCGCGCAAAACTGTTTCGGGGGTATCGAGGGGGAACCAGAATGACGTTATGAGTGACAACCCCCCAGCCCCCCCTCTTCAAAAATCCTAAATGGCAAACCCATACTTGTGACACATCGTTGGAAAGCTACTGAAAAATGCTTTCCAGTGGTACCAATAAAGTCAACATTCATTAAGACAATTTAGCAAAAATTTAATAGGTAATTAACAAAAAAAACTAAATGTTGACCGATGTTGACATTGAGGGATTTATGGCAAATTGGCCAAGAACTTCAACGTGACTAGCAATCTTGGTTGCTTTTTTTCTGGTTCCCCCTCGATACCCCCGAAACGGTTTTGCGCGATTTTCAATTTCTTTAGTTTGGAAAATATGGCCGACTGCAAGTTTTAAAATTGACACCCCGTATATTCAAACGCATAATAAAAACCGGTGCTGTCAGTACGGAAAACGCTCGAAAAAAACAGTAGGCATCTTGGCGCCCTAAGCAGGTTAAAACTCACCGTATCTAAGTTAAACAGGGACGAAACCCTCTTTATAAATCCGTTTTCTTTCTTCTTTCTCCTCGTCGTCATGTTATCAGCTAGTACTCTTCTCTAATACCTAAACATCACACTAACAAACTACAAAGTACCTATAAGGCGGCAATACTCGCGGCGATATATCAAATTGAACAACTACTTAATAATTAATTAACGTTATCTTGGTACATAACTACATGTTCGTTAATCAATTAATCATCCACCCAAAAAGATGTTTATTTCATTTGCGGGAAAGCGAGGGGAACCGCGATGAGTGACTGAGACCACTCAATATCACTATGTCAAATACATAACGCCCGTTCCAAACAATATTAATGAAAAGGTTAACATCGCGGAAACGACAGGTCTTATTATTCAAAGCATTTGAACTTTAGCCCCAATTACAGTGAAGATGGGAATTAACATATTTATAGGTTACACTGTTAATTAGGCAGTTACCTAAGTACAAATGAAAATAAGTGATTACTAATTTCATTACAGTTTCGTCCGTCCGTAACATAGGGATTGCAAGGAGTGACTTTAGTCGCCAATGTAGGATCCTAGGGAGAACCAAAATATGAATTATAAGTAAAAAATCAAAGCAAAATTTCCATTTTCAAAGTTTCAACGTTTTGACTCTCCTTTATTTCAACTCATTGTTTTTTACGAGGTTTTTTATGAATATGCAATCCGAGGTACAATCGTAGTAACTTTCCGTAATATTCTTTCCAATCGATTCGACCTTACAGTAGTCATTAGACGTGATTTTTATTACACCCTCGGTTTTACTTATAAGATGAAGATTGATACCATCGTTGATATCATTGATATCAACACCGTTTCCACGTTTTCCCAGAAAATCAATTTCGAAATCAATGCAAGACAACGGCGCGTTGTCCAAAGGCGGGTGGTGGTTGCAAATGAACAACATTCACTTCCTGGACATCAAGTTGATGTTAAGGATCTGACAGTGCCGCATCGATGTCGCATCTTACAAAGTGAAAGGTTTTTGTACCTATGCCTACAAAACAGGTAAAATACCTCGTAAAATACCGACGAAAGAAGGTAAAATCGTTCAGTATTTTTGAGGGTAGCAGTTTTTTACATCTATATTCAGCACGAATCATCAATTTTTGATGCCGATGGACAGAGAATGTGGCGTTTACACGACGGCACCCTTGCCCACACCTTGTACTCCTCAACAGAACGGGGTGACTAAAAGGATGAATAGGACATTGGTCGAAATGGTTCTTTCCGAGGTTTGTTCCCTAATTCCATCCGAATTGCTTTAGTTTTTTCGGGTGCAAAGTGTCGAGCAAATACAAGCTTGGTGAATGATCGAAAGAAGGATTTTTTGTGGTCAAAGACATACCGAATTTTGCTACCGGATTCATGAGAAATGGAAATGTATATTTTGTCGAAAATAACTGAAATATCGCGGATGATGAAATACAAGTTAAAAGGCTTGGTCGAATATACAGGGTGACAATTTGAAAACTTACCACCCCCCATTTCTTAGTAAATAAACGAGATATTTAAAAAAATCAAAATCCGTTTCAGTAATTCGGAGGGGGAATCACAATGACATAGTTGGCGACGCACCCCCTCCAACCCCCTGCGCCCCAGCCACCCCAACTTTTAAATCTTAAATAGTGACCCCCCCATGTGTGATACGTCGTTGGAAAGCTCTGAAAAAATGCTTTCCAACCATACCAAATAGCATTACATTTAGGTTAGTAATTATCGTGCAACTCAAAAAATAAACATGGAAAATCGTATTTAACTTGAACTTCCAAAGCCGACTCGACAGCAACTCATTTTTGATCGCCAGTTATAATCTATTCTCAGACTCTTGTCGAACCTTTTCAAATGTTGGTTTTGCAATATTTCGACATTCTTGAATTATTCTCGAGATTATTCTCTGTCTTAGTTCGTCTATGTTCGCCGTTTGCGTTTGAAATACGACAGATTTCAAATGTATCATATTAGTTTATTTTTTGATTTGCACGATAATTACTAACCTAAATGTAATGCTATTTGGTATGGTTGAAAAGCATTTTTTCAGAGCTTTCCAACGACGTATCACACATGGGGGTCACTATTTAAGATTTAAAAGTTGGGGTGGCTGGGGCGCAGGGGGTTGGAGGGGGTGCGTCGCCAACTATGTCATTGTGATTCCCCCTCCGAATTACCGAAACGGATTTTGATTTTTTTAAATATCTCGTTTATTTACTAAGATATGGGGGGTGGTAAGTTTTCAAATTGTCACCCTGTATAGGAACTTCTAAGTTATTTCACAGAAAAAAATAACGCATGGATCATATTAAGAGGACGATGGTATTCATTGTGAAGGGAAAGATGTCGAAGGTTCAGGAAATTTCCCAATTTCCCAATAATTAGACAAATTTGATAAAGAATCCGCCTGCAAAATTTCATCGTAATCGGTCCATCCGTTCTCTTTGAAAGCAATGGACATGGAGCCATCGAGCGATCGGACGATTGGGAGAAAGCTTCGCAGAAAGCACAACCGTCTCGTTTAAAATCGACGCTAAAAAACCTAAATCCTTTCTTAATAGCTTTCTATGCCCTTCTCAGAGCTTTTGAGGCATATGTGATTTTCGGACGAGCTCAGACACTTCCTGGCAACGTTACAAAAGGCTTATTAAGATGCTCCTATATAAAAGTGCCGGTTGAGTACCAGTTTTTAGCGCAACCTGCGAAAGTGGAGCGCTATATTTGAGTCCCTCTAGACCTCGTATCGACTTCGAATTCGCTATACGAAAGCTTACAAGTCCCAGATGTGCATTGTGCAGCAATCAATAATTAACTTTGACATCCATCACATTGTTGCCCAAAATTGGCCAAAACCGTTATTTATTAACCAAATTTGTTGGGAAAAAACTAAACTCGTTTGCGTGATGCCCAAGAAGTTATCCTTATCAATTTTTGAAAATACATTTAGCCATCATGTTGGCTGGGAAAAAATCAAACTGAATTGCTCAATGCTCAATTTTTGGTAACCAAGATATTTTTTGTCACAAAATGTCCAATTTGTTATTTATGTACGGATTCTCTTGGGAAGACGACTTCGTATCGACTGCGGGTCTGTGGAATCAATCATTATATTGCTCAAACTCGCTATAAATCCTTATTGAATCATCAATTTTCTTGGGAAAAAGTCCAAATTCAATTGCTCGATGCCGAGCTCGATGCCTGAATTGGATAAATGTGTATTTTTCGAGGTATTTTTGCTTTGTGCCATCATGTTAAAGAATTAACCTTGATTGCTCGATGCCCAACGTGATCCATGTGTAATTTAAGCAACGAAAACATGTTGAGAAAAACTCCAAACTCGATTGCTCCATTGTAAAAGTCTAAAAGAAGTGATCTGATTTTTTGCTCACTAAAATATTTTTTTCACTACTAGCGTCTGATGACATGATTATTAACCTTTTTTCCACTTGTAAAGTAGGCTTTCTCGGCATTTGTTCAAAGTGGTTAATAATGTGGACATTATTAACTAGTAGTCAATAATGAGAACTGTCACATTGAAAGTTTTAGAAAACACAACCCGAAATTTCGCTCAATAAACGTTAGACAAGTTCTCTAAAATGAATAATTGCCACTATCCGCCATTTCCAGAGAAATTACATACCGAAAATTATCACATTTTGATAAAAATCAAACGAAATTACTCTTTGAAAATATATCAATGGCAGAACAAAATACGGCCTGTTTGACTTGCAGAGGTCACTGGGTCAACTGGGTCACTAAATTAAACTGGGTCACTGGGTCACGTCATACTCTTTTCAGTTAGACCCAGTGACCCAGTTTGACCCAGTGACCCAACTTGACCCAGTTTGACCCAATTTCACCCGGGGACCCAATTCGACCCAGTCACCTAGTTTGATCGAATAACGCAGTTAAGTCAGTGCCCTCGGTTCAAGTGTACAGATTATGAAATAAATGAAATGCTGGTTTGTTGAAAATAATACTCGATTGCTTGACAAGTACCATTTCTGTGATGTTTGCTTTAATACTGCCGTAAAAAACTTTCCATGTCCCGAATTGTATTAGAATAATGTTATTTCTTTGCTTCAGGGCTCACCAGTTTGCTTACAGGTGTTCATTCACATTTAATTTTTTTCTACTAGTTAGCTTAATCCAAATAAATCTTTTCTCTAAATACTTTCTTTGACTACTTGACTACAAACTATAAACAAATGCATTTGATTTTTTTAGGTATTAGTTCTCGTGAATGAAATTGGGCTACGTGCTTGTTGCCGAATATTATTGAGGAAGTTTTTTTTAAAATTAAAAGTTACTTGAAATTGTTTTGGATGATACCTAACAATAATTTAATTACTGGGCCACCGGGTCAGGACGGGTCACTGGGTCAATCTGGGTCACCGGGTGAAGCTGGGTCACCGGGTCAAACTGGGTCACCGGGTCAAGCTGGGTCACTGGGTCAACTGGGTCACCGGGTCAGTAAACTAACTGGGTCACCGGGTCACTCTATGCTTGACCCAGTCCAACTCTGTTGACTTGTACTTCAACGTACTTGATTGACATGTTAAATTAAGAAATAAAAAATTCTGTCCAACCGTTCACTTTCTTATCAATATAATATGTTAATTTAGAGAACTTCAAGTACTAGTAGTGAAAAATAGTACATTATATATCAAGGTAGAGAAGTACAGTATTATTGCCTGAGCACCAAGATTACATCCTCGGCTTAGCTAAAAAAAGCTTTGATATCTCGTTTGATATCTTCCCGAGTATCTTCCTAAAGAAATTTCTGGAAACTTGAAACTTTGACATATGCCTGCCGTCGCCGCCTCTCCCAGGATTTAGTCAATTGTCGTGAGGATGCGTCCCTGGTAGGCACTATCAGGGACGTTTCACCACTACTTTGTTGCCATCGCGCTGGGCCGCGACATATGCTAAACAATGTGGAGGAGTTTGAGAATCAAAATTCTTTCCAGTTTACCTATTATAGATATCGATGTAGTAAGTACACTTTCGATCTTGTAGGATACTGTTCGTTATTCGGATTTAGCCATACGTGATACGACTTGCAAATCAATAGCATTGATGAATATTAGCTGATTACGAGTGTACCTATACTAGTTAGTTTTATTTAATCAATGTCATACCGGAGCAACAACGTGCAGGGTAATGCCGGTTGTCTTCCTTTTCAAGTAATGAGATATCCTCGGAGATATCGCATCTTGCTTTTTGCGTTGTCTTAATTACTCTTTTGGAGAATGTTAAATATGAAGTTCCAAATGTAATTTCTTGAAGATTGACTTGTTTGAATCGAGGAATATGGTATGGTATTTATTATCAACTTTTCGCAGTCCGCTAGGAGAGTGTTGTACAGGACTCCCTACTTTTAATTAAAACAAAAACATTTCCTTTTACTTATCTAGTTATCTACATATTATGTATAGGTTTTTTCTTCGTCTAATTCTCATTTTTACGGATAATGTATAACTTCGTACAACAACTTGTTAGAAAATGTACTATTTCCGACCCGACCACATTTACTAAAACAATGACAAAATCTCCCAGACACATTATAAAGGGGTCACTGAGTACCTCCTTGCACCTTGATTCTTATATGTTACGTCCGAGGTTGCAGTCATATCGATTGTTTGGGATTTGTCATTCACGACAATGGAGAATAAATTGCAAATTTTTACAGTGTAGGTAGAGACAGGTCTAGTGATCTCTAGGTGGAATGTCACGAATCAGGGTGCCATATCCAAGCCATTCACCTTTTAAAGCCGTACAGTTGCAACAAAACGATGTCCCCTTTACTAAACGGCTTAATTATAACATTTACCTTTTTGAAATATGTAAACAAAAAAAACCGCCTTATCGATTACGAGTAGATAATTACGGTACGCTTCGTAGATAAACTATTTACACGCCCACTATTAAGTGTCCGGAATTTCTTTTTATCATGAAATGCACTAAATATTACGTACTTGTAACTGATAACTGAAATTAAAGTTAAAATGAATGAGCAAATCGAATAGGTTAGTTGCGAATTAGTTGAGGTTATGTACCAAGTAAACGCATCGCAAATTAGGTAAATAAAAAAATTACCTTTACGTAAAACATCACACGAGCACTATAGAAACATAAGGTTACAGTACAAACACACACTTTTACACAATTAAAATTAACACACCCAACGATAACATACTAAAAAACCAAATACTTGCACACCGCGTAAACGATTAAACAGGTAGCTGCATACGTATCACATAATTATTACATAAAATTTGCTAGAGTTTACGTTTAAGGAAACTATCGGCGTAACATAATTATTTAAAAGGCGGATAGAGTCCCCTATTAGAGCTATAAAATAAACTTAAATCTAACCGTATAACCACTTGTAGCATTTGCCTGCATGGCGGCGTTGCTACGTCACGACCGACAACTAACCTAACGGCAACGGCAGCACGACTATTCACAGTCAAACAGAGCCGAACTTAACCGATTAATACAGGAATGTACAAAAAATGTAAACAATTACGTTATCGGTATCGTCAACGACTGCATAATTGAAGTTGTGCCACTCTCGAAACCGATCATTTTTTACGTCCGCGCCTATTATGGGCAATTTTGTAGTGTTTAGCCGTCGCGTCGTATCAATGCGGTTAGTAGTAAAACGGCTCGATTGTAATGCGGTAACTCGGTAAAATTCAATTTCCAATTTAATTAATTGGGTTTGATGACTGTTTTTATTGCACCCGTGACCTATTATTTTGGTAATCAAGGGCAATCGCTGCATAATCTGGGTTTTCTAATTGAATTACTCGGATCATTCGGTGAATATTAACGTAGGTAGGTAGGTTAGGCGTACCTAGGTGCGTAGGGCAATATTAAAACTCGTTAGTTATTTGTGAAACGTGTGATGTGTACTGTAAAGAGTGCTGTACTTTCTATCATTAAACAAACATCAGCTGTCATTACGTAGTGCACCTATTTTATGTACCCCATCATAAAACCAAATATGGACAATCATCTCCCATTTCTAGGATGTGCACCTCAGCCAACACTCTTTGCAAGAATTTCAGTTTTTTTGGTTTGCCTATATCTTTGTTTGTTTAAAAAATTATTATTTATAGAAAACCGATCTGTCTTGGAGTAACAATATTTAGTTTTATATTTCCACCTTGTACCTATATCGTTTATTAGTTTTATGTAGTTCTTTAGCTTTTTTTCATATATTATTTCTGTCTTTTATATCTATTCTATGTTGTTTGACTCACTTACGCACTACTCTTCACGATTCATTTTTCTTATATGTATTAATGTGTTTTTTTTCTCTTTTGTTATAATGGTCAACCGTAAATAAATAAATAGGTAAATAAATAAATGTTTTCTGTATGGATGTCGTCCAAATCGTTCTTTCTTGATGTGCATTATACGAGACGAATCTTAAGGAGGGTATATCACAGGCCAGCGATTCGTTTATTAAGCGGCAGAGGAAAGCGATGCAAGCTTTATAGGGGAGTCGATGGTGTCCGTCTGTCCGTGAACACGATAACTGTCAAACGCTTGAACCTATTCGGTTCAAACTTTGCACAGTTAATATAGATACCACATGTAACAAGCCAATTGAAAATGGGTCAAATTCAATGACTCCGTAGGGTCACACCGAGGTGCTCTTCCGCTTTTTTAGATGCTCTTTAGGGGTTTATTTCCTTTCCAGTGTGGCCAGTCAAGTAGCCGAATGCACAAGTAACAGTGGAAGATCTACACATTTGCTATACTCTATTCATTTTAAGAAGGTAGCGGTAGAAATCATAGGGAAGCTTTGACCTTCACTGTGATTGGTTAAACCACGAGTCTGTATTACGCCGACAAATAAAATGTGTGGCCAATTTTGTTATGTTAGTAGTTTCGGTTACGAATTAAACTGTCGAAATGGCATTAGATGTTAATTCCAATGATCCAAACGTGAAATCTTTAGATTTATATTCATATTTTTCAAATTTGGTGCGGTTTTATATTTATCCTGTGTGTGTCTATCTTTAAACACAGCGCCATCTACTACCTTCTTATAATGAATGCAGTATAGTATTGTTTAATTTGTTGTAATTGTATCATGTTGAAATTATCATCGATTCTTATTTCGAAATAAATACAACTGTCCCGAACTGTCCTGCCAATTTCATCAAAATTGATCAAAATACTATGCGTGTTCATGTATTTATGGTGGATCATTATCAAACAGAAAAGCGACGTGGGATGGGATGATGGTGCGTCCTCTGTATTTACCGAACAGCTTATTGCAGAGGTAGCTGAGCGTAATCGAAGAGCATCTAATATCTCTATTTATAACGTGCCCAAAAGTGAATCTAATATTTTGGAGGAACTTAAACAATTATCAAGGGGCAACCACATTCCCTTTGTCGATACTCGCTTCCGACGTCCCGTTCACCCGCAATTCGCGTTTGTAGTTTTGACTCCACCATCAGCAAGATCTTGTCGGGGGCAACCACATTCCGTTTGTCGGTAGTCGGTACCCGGTTCCCACTTTCCATTCACCCGCAATTCGCATTTGACTTCACCGTCAATAAGATCTTGTCGGAGGCTACGACATTTCCTTTAGCTGTACCCACATCTGACGCCACGTTCGCCCGCAATTTGCATTTTGGTGGATTTCGCTACAAACCCTCCACAAAATAGTACTCAATTTTGGGAACACTTCTCATAGTTCGCGCTTCTATTAGCGACACGGGAAAGAGAGACCGCGATTCGAGCTCTAAGGAACTTTTGAGCGCTCAAAGTTGACTACCCCTCGAAGAGGCGCGTGCGAAGGTGGTTAGTTTCGATCCATCGTGCAGGAGTTGTGCGCGTTTACAAGATCTTTCCGACGACAGCAATTTGAAAATAATCTGACCAAAACTTAATGGTCACCACGTATTACCCGCACGGGGATGGCGCCCAGATGTCACCGACCCCACATCATGTAGCCTCGTCCCTAAAGTTCTTAACTACACGGCCCCTGCCCTCCTCGTCTTTCTACAAGTCTACGGGATTAAAAGGTACCTTTTTACAAATAAATTTGCAAAAATACGCTAAAAATTTCCAGTAAATATTGCTGACGAATCGTCGGGATCTACGTTCTTTTGGCTAGGGCCTAGGATGTTACTCAACAACAAAAATTCACACTTATTGTTCACTTGGATCACTCCACTCGCTCACAACCTGGCTCGTGTCGCAAACGTCAACCTTCTGAAACGTCGTAACACGCTCCTAATACTATCAACGGAGAATTTTAGATTGGAATTAAGACAACAATTTGAGCACTATTAAGTAGGTGCCGTATCTACAGTGTCCGCGACGTTTCCATAACCTACCGATCACGGCTTGTTTATTTAACTTTTTACTCAGAAAACAATGCGGAATCACGTACTGAATGGTTTTACCTATCGAAAGGACACACCCTGTATACTCTCTTTTATTTTTAAATTTAATTCCAGCTTTATTTTAATAAGATGTGTGTTTCTTCTCAAAGTCACAAGATATGCGACTGTCCGTGGATGGAAACCTTGCATGTGACAGCAATAAGTAGTTAGTTCATACAAGTTTCCTATTTTTTAATTAGCCTCAATTTCGTATAGGTACGATTATTATCAGTCATTAGTTTCGCTATCCTATTATTTATTACACGACACAATGATAATTAACTGCCAACCTACCTAATGGCCAATGAGTCGTAGCTCTGGAAATGCGATTGATTGGCTAAATAAATATAAAAATCTTAATTTCTAATCGTACAAAAACTAATATAAGAATCATTATCAACCCTTAAGTCAAACTTGAAAAGCGCATATAGTGAGCAGACGGCCAGAATGAAATGTAATCATTTTTAAGGAATTGATTAAACAGCACTTCTCAGAGCTATGTATTAGTGCTGCATTCCAAAAAGCTGCAGATAACACTCGACTTCTAATGTCGTTTTAAAATTAAATTATTTTCCACGATTTTACCCTTCCTTCCGCCTGTATTCACGCGTATTGCGCTTCCAGTGATTTTCGCTCTTACACATTATACACATATTATTCACTAAAAGAATAAATATAGGATTTTTGTCATGATGTCCCTAAAAATGTTCATTTACGTACCTCCCAATTTCGTGCGGGTAGCAAAAATTCCATGCTTTTTTAAATAATTACACGATTTTTGTCTAAGAAGTGACCGTGTGCGATATTTCTTGCTATTTTCCATGCTGGGAATACATTCGATGAACAATGAACATGTACTGATGGAAAAACTTCAGTTGTCTGAGTGGAGGTTTCCACGACCACGACTTCCGGTATAGGACCGTGTCAATGTTAAACGATAAGTCAACATTTCGTCCACTTTCGTAAGGGGCTTCAAGAAAAGAATCTAAATAATAAGAAAAAACGCAACGCTGCAGGATGTCATTTCGTCTCACAATAATCTTAAGTGTGTGATTCACGTGGGAAGACCAAAAAACCGTTTGGGATTGGTAGTATTCAAAATCATTAACCAATGAATGTTTAATCATGTCCATATGGAGTAGCCATTCGCCATTTTTTTTGTTTAAGAGATTGAAAATTGTGGAAGGGGGAATTCGTTTTCTGCCAAAGGAATCACTGCTAAACACATTAAAAAAAACGTTCTTCGATCGCGAATTAACATGGGTCAAACATTTTTAATACAAGAGTCAAGTGCTGGCTTTCCGAGTTAAATGGATACGAATATCTAAAATTCCATTTTTGAATTGTTTTTAAATTCGGGTAATAAAAAGGTAAAGAAATGTTCTGCTGATTGCCAGGTGTAAAACTAAAGGCTTGATTGTGACCCACGTTTTTGCAAGAAAAAAAATTTGTAAAAGGGAGATGTGATTTGGAAAGAGAGCATCTTAAATTGTTAGATCAATATATTTAAAATCTTACGACAACTTGGTGTTTGATTGGAGAAGTAAATTATACAAATTTGAAGGCAATTTTAAAAAAAGTACCTAATTGTGCATTTTTTTTTCATTAACAGCTTGCCGGGATAATTCTGGAAATCTATAAGAAATCCATATTATGCCAAAAGACATAAGTTCAAAAACCATTAAAACGGAAAGCCCATTTCAGTGTATATTTCATTATATCCGTATAGAAAATTTAAACTAGGTGCCAGATTGACACGTAAAAAGGCGAGAGCGGGCTATGCGCGGATGATCAATTTAGAACTTGCTGGAAGAGCCCACTGGCTCCGTGCCGCACCAATATGTGCAATTAATAGAATATGAGTAGTCTAGTGGGGATGCGTCATCTCTTGCCTTCCTGCGCGCCGATATCTGTACTTTCGTTTTTCATTTCCATTTTTTGTCTTCTTTTATTATTCGTTTTTTAGACTTTATTTATTGGCTCAGCTAATATTTTGGTTCTAGTTGTCCTGATAAAAAGCATTTATACACTTGCACAGATGAATTTATGAGTTAATAATTTTAAGCTATCCAGATATAGTGGGTACCTGCCTGATTTATTACTATCGCATATAAAGGGAATATTGTCATTGAATAATTACGTATTCAATGCTACCACGTTATGTCTGCTGGGAAACACGTAAAACGCGCTGTGGTAGACAGAATTTCATTACTGTATTTTGATCGGTATTTAAACTTGATACAGATGTGCTTGTTTGTTCCGAATTCCATAATAATTGAAATAGCTCTACTATCGGAGTCTGTGCATAATTACACGATAGGTAGCATGTGTACTTACTTGTATGAATGCATGATACTACAGTAGTATCATGGTATGAATGTATGTACATACATGTGTAGGTACTTTCTGAGATCTGAGATGGTGGTACAAGAAGCTGCAGTGCATTTGTTTAGCTTAATTAAAAATTAACTGTAATAATTACAAAAAATCCAATACAACTGAATAGCGGACTGGGCTTTAACTTTTTAATCCGAACAAAATTGTTGTAACTTTGTATGTTCTAGTTCTTCATTATTTTTTAAATAAACCACCCATTCACTTCCGACGTCGCTGCCGAAAATTTAAATTTTTAACTTACAATAACTCGTAGATACTATCGTTTTCCCCAGATTTTTAATTTGATTAGCACTCAAGTATCGCGTAATCGCGTTATTATGCGTTCGTAGGGAAAATTATGGCAATTAACACTGGCCATAAAAATTATAAAATAGTAAAAACGCAAACTGTACTGTTAGTCCAGGCGCTAATATAGGTATTGAGCATGCACTGTAGTACTAGCGGTATAACGGAAATTCTTGAAAGATACTGCATTTTTTTATACCAAGGTGCCACCTGGTACAGTTGTTCCTTAGAGCCATTTAAACGATTTGACCCGAAGAACACTTGACATTTTCCGTGTGGGTAGATTTTAGAGGGGGTGGGGGTGATTTATTATAACATTTTTTTAAAAACTAAATATGGCCTAGAGACGAGATCTGGGTGTCGGTTTCGGGTTTCGTATGATTTTAACCCGAGGATTCCAATGGTAGCGCCAGAAATGCAATCCGGATACCGGAAGTCCGTGAAAAGCCGCCATTTTTAGAAAATGACAGACTTTTGATCGAATTATATTTTTAAGGCACACAGGGTCGTGTAAGGTGTCTAGACCTATGTTTTTGGGGTCAGGGAATTCATTTTTGATAACAAATATAACCTACTGGCATCGGAACTGCATGAGAGGCTTCCCTACCCTACTGCACTTTTTGAAAACGTCGCACGCGGACCGCGTGACGCGGTGAAACCCAAGATATTCCAAAGTTTTAATATATAAACTTATATTATTTTATTTAATAAAAATACACATTAACAAAACATAAGATATATTAAAACTTGGTGTAAAAAATGTATAAGCCTATGAAGAATCACCAAGTACAAAATTGACGTGTTCGACGATTTTTCGAAATTTCTAAATTTAATACCTTAAAAGCCCTCTGTATACTTCTCGTTGGGCCACTCTGTATTATCAAAAACTCGAGAAATCCACTTACCAAAATCATGTTTAGCCATGACTAAGACAAAAAGCAGATGCAAACGTCGAAATCAATATCAGTTTATGACGCCTGGCATTAATTTTTTTGTAAAATGCGGTTCACTGAGGAAAAAGTATTTATAATAAACAACGTTTACAGCGGAAATATTTACTCTAGTACGCGATATTTGTTTTCCGTGAATGTGAAAACCGAGGTGAAAACCTATTTCGATTCGTTAGGAAATTTCCATGGCTTAACATGATTTTGCTAACTGGATTTATTGCCGAATTTTTGATAAAATAATGAGAAATACACCTGAAAATAAGCTAATTCGTAGGTATATCATTAGGTGAGACAAAAATCTTCTTTTGATTGGTGTCATTACAAACCCTCTAAGTTAACATGGGGAGCAACGATCGGCATAAACGTTTTTCGCATGTTAATTTCCCACGTTCGGTTTTAAAATATTCACCCGGTATGTGAAATTCCTTTTCAGTGGTGATAACGCAATCTCAGAGGAGGTCAGCGATGTACTTGCTGAATGCTGATCCTTCATAGGGTTATAAATTTTTTACCCCATGTTTTAATATATTTTATGTTTTGTTAATGTGTATTTTTATTAAATAAAATACTACAAATTTATATAAGTATTAAAACTTTGGAATATCTTGGGTTTCACCGCGTGCGACGTCTTCAAAAAGTGCAGTAGGGAAGCCTCTCATGCAGTTCCGATGCCAGTAGGTTATTTTTGTTATCATAAATGAATTCCCCGACCCCAAAAACATAATTCTAGACACTTTACACGACCCGGTGTACCTTAGAAATATAATTCGATCAAAAGTCTGTCATTTTCTGAAAATGGCGGCTTTTCACGGACTTCCTGTATCCGGATTACATTTCTGCCGCTACCATTGGATTCCTCGGGTTAAGTTAAAATCATACGAAATCGACACCCAGATCTCGTCTCTAGGATCATATTTGCCAAATATTTCTTGAATCTGTAAGACAATTTTAATAGTGTCGTTTAGATGTTATATGAGTAATTATAAAAGTACATAGTATTTATTTGTAACAAAACGGTTAGAGGTACAACTTTTATCCTTAGGGTCTTTTTTGTAGGCAATATAAGTAGCTGTAAATAGCCGCTTCAATCATTGCTCTAACTATTACCGTCTTTGAGTTAGAAGCGATAAAGTGAATCGCCACGCGCTGGACTTTGCTCTCTCCCCCGCATGTGATGCCCACCACGGAAATGCGACAACATTGATATTTTTCATCTACTAGATGCTCCCAACAATAATCAAAAGTCAAACTGCGTTAGACTTTCAATGCATGCTCAAACCCTTTAGCGCCCGGCCTATGTGCAGTACACCACTGTTACGACCCTTCTAGGATTATCTCGACAGCGCAACGCATGAAAAATTAATATTGAAACTCTCGTGTACATGAAAGAGTTATTTACGCAATACCCGTATTATAACACATTGGACATTATAAGGCAACCCATATGTCCGAGTTTAATTACACTTGCTAGTGAGCAAAAGCAATAAAGCTCTTAGCACAATACACAGTAAATTGCATACCTATCCCTTATTATATTCATATGGAAATATTAAACATTTCATGAGTTTTGTTGACACATTTTAAAGTAAAAGGCTTCATATAATTTGAATATTAAAATTAAAATGTAATAAATTGATCTTTTAAACAATATGTTATTTAGTTGAAGGAATTTTGATGGCTCTCTTATATGGAAATGTTGGTTTACATGTTTTTTATTAATTTCATTTAATATTATGATCTCTATCATATTGAACTAACAGTTCTATTAAAAAATTACACCCTGTTTGCACGAAAATGGATGGAAATGGTAGGAAATAATGTCGATTGTTAGACCTTCAAAGGTGTTTAGACACATGCAACTTAATATTTGAAATTTTTGGGGTTTTATGGCGGGGGATTATGAGCTAATAATACCGCTTAAAAAAGGAGGACTAAATGCATCAAAGCAGAGGTAATTTTTAATTAAAAACAAGCAGATTGAAAAATGGAATGCACTCATCCCCAACGCCTACGTGTGAATGGTAAAGATTTAAATAATAATACACTTAAAAGAAAATATGGCATTCAGGAAATTTCAATTTTTACGCAGGTGTGAATGTTATAACCGATCGATAGCTGGAGTTCTATTTGGGAATAAAAGAAAATAAATTCCTTTCATACCTAGAATCCCTGAACACATTTGTTGAAATATGAAATTTACACACAAAGTGGTTACTTTAAGCTTTTTGGAAGATTGAATATAAGATACATATTTACATTTCCTTATTTTTTCTTCGGATGTTGAACGCTATTAATATTATTTCCTACTGTTCGGACTTTCCTATGTTGGTATAGCCAATCCACGGCGCAAACGTTGATTTATGTCACATACACACAAGAAAAAATTTCAGGGTGGCCTTCTCCGACGTCAAATACGAATGATGAGAAAGACGACTTGCTAAATAAACAAGCAATTGATCTTTTTTATTTTAGCTTTGCGTATTATTTTTCAAATCCTTGTACTAGGCCGTAAATCTGCGTAAGTGAGTGGCCGGTTGCATCAGTAGGCGGTTTTATTTTCGGATTCTTTAATTACCTCTAGGTATTCTATTGAATTTACTCAACATTATAAAATTATGAAATTGCGTGAACTGAAATTCTTTAAGTTCCAGCAAAATAATGGACAAATATCGCGTTTGATTTTTGCCTCCACTCTCAGTAAGATCATTTCGGTAGCTACCACATTCCGTTTGTCGGTACGCACTTCTGACGCCCCTACAGTGATATGCGCCATTTTGGTGGATTTCGCTAAAATATAAACCTTCTTCAAAGTAGTACTCTATTTTTGGGGCCCTTCTCATGGCTCGACCTTCTATTGGCGACACGAAAAAGAGAGACCGTCATTCAAGTTTAAGAAATTTTAAACAGCGTGGCAAAATTTGTAGCGGAAGGTAACTTTTGGGCGCCTCAAGTCGACTACCCTTCGAACACGCATGCCTTGCAAAATGATGTTAATTTCGACCCTAGGGGAAAAAACAAAATTCCATCCCGTAGGGGTTGTACGGATTTACAAGATCTTTCTGTCGATAGCTTTTTGAAAACAATCGGACCAAAACTGTAGAAGAAAAAAGGAAGAAACTGAAAAATCACCACGTTAGTAAACCACGCTCGGGGATGGCGCCCAGATATCGCCGACCCCACATCATGTAGCTCAGTTCCTAAAGTTGTTAATTACACCGCCCCGGTAGGTACACGTACACTCTGCGTCTTTCTGAACGAACGATGTTCTACGTACGGGCCCTCGTTTGCTGCCAGTCAGCCAGCCAGACAACCACAGTAAGATTGCAAGCTACCTTTTCATAGATAACGTTGCAAAAATGCGCTAAAAATGAAGCCTACAGTTCTTTACTGACTTTACTTTACTTAAAGTTACTTTACTTAAAGAAGGTTATCCGGCAATCACGGTATAAACAAAAATAAATACTGTAAATGTTATGGCTCTTTAGGTTAAAATAGTGCCGACGATAAGGGTATAGCTTGCTGGGTTGATAAGGAATATGCGTATTGAACGGAATTTGCGGTTAAAGTAATGAAAATGGCACGCGAACACCCTGTATTTAATATTACTCAAAGTTTGATCAGGAAACCTTGTGGGATTTTTTTTGTAATAAATGAGCACATAATTGATTAATTTTATTTAATTCTATTTGTAGTGTTACTTTTGCTGTAAATTTTATTCAATAATTAAGTAGATTTTAATTGATTTGTTGTAATTTAAGACGTAAAAGTGAAGAAACGTGTGGATAAAAAGTTCTTACGTCTGTGTGAGAATTATTTGGCAGATGTTTAATGAATAATGAAGGAACTTCATCAATGGGGGTTTACAGTATAGTTGAATTCCGCAGTTTTAATTTAATAAGCGTGTACCTGAAACCATAAAACATTTTTTTGGACAGTAAAAGTTTATTTAAAAATAGAGGCTGATTAGCAAAAAAATAATGGACGTGTGCGGTTTTAAGGGTTTACTCAAAACGATATGATTGTGGCGGGCTCTGTGACGTAATAAGCCCGACCAATCAGCTCCTCGAACCATTCAGATGACATAACGACTTGGCAGTATTGCAGGAGAATGTCATTTGTAACTTGCGTCACCTGTCACAGGCACCTGTCACTTGTCGTTCACTTTCGCGTCAAATCCGACAAACGTCAGACCCTCGCACAAGGTTGCCGGCTCACTTCTACGTGATTGGTTGTAGGTTTGTGACGTATTTAGACTGAAGCATTTGAAATTCGGACTAAAAACACAGCTTTTCAATAATTTATTTTGGGTTTATTTTACTCGCAAAGAAAATTGAGGACACACGAGTCTTTTTATTTTTAATGTACATTGTGGATCAGAAATAAAAAATGAAGGCGGGATGACCCCATTAAAAATTAGTTGATTTCGATAAACGATGGTGCATGTGCAAAGCAGTACAAGCAGAAATTTGAGGCAAACTTTAAAACCCTCTTTCCATTGGTAATAGATATGTCTCGTTCCGGCGTTCCACGTGCCCTTTGTGAGTGCTCACCTTCCACACACCGATTGCGAGATATTCACACTTAATTAACTTCCAGATGTTCCAATCACCCTCCTTCGGCACTCCGCTCTTGAGAGATTATATAACAGAGCACGATAAGGAGTCAAGGATAAAATCAACCCTCTCCATCCTCACATTTTGATAAGTGGCAAGGAAGAAGGGCGGCCTTATTGGTTAAATAATACAAATCATTATTTCCCCCCTCTAAAAGGATTCTGATTTAAAGTAATAATAAAAAAAATTTTAAAAATCATCAAAATCAGAGCTTGTCTTGAGGACTTCTGAAGATTGCTTCTTTTAAGTATTTATTGAGGCGATTAATTATTTTGCTCACAATACACATCACCTTGTTTTTTTGCAGTGAATATGAGCTGCTATAGGGATAGATTTTGGGGGGCTACAGTGCTTAATGAACGAATCATTTTGACCATCATGCACGGAATTTCTATCCCTTATGAATCCTTACCAAGTGCAAAAGCATTGCATGTACGCCTTTTTTTGAAGTAGAGAATGATTAATTCGTTCGAAAGCGCGAGATAAACGTTCAAACACCGTGTATTTCATGGTTCGTGCATATTAATACTTACTTAATTAAGCGTATTGAAAACCAGTTGCATAAATTTCTATTATCGTCTGTGCAATAACTTTAATTCGAATGTCAACAGGAATTACATAAAAAAAACTTACACTCTCACAACTTTTGCTTGACGTTATTGACATTAAACAAAAGGGAAAAATGAAGATATTACATTCAAAAAATAATTTAGAATACTGAATAATAGATATACAGAGTGTAAATCCTGGTGTAAATAATTGCAAAATTAGGGGCGATTTACACCTGTGAGAGCGTGGGGTTGACCGTTGGATACTTAATTTAGTTCAATTGAATATGCTTTTGAAGTTACTTCTAAAATTCACGACTTCGCTTTGACCAATCGTTTTTGATTGATTATCCACCAATCAACTTTTCAATTAGAAATTCAAAAGCTCGTGAAATGCTTTTCACTTGTATTTACGAATATATGTCACTCCATTTCGCAGTTCACTACATTTTAATTTAAAATAAGTAACGTGTCAATACAAAATATACGTGTTTGGATTTAATTAATGTGTTACTACTGGAGTAGGTAGGGTAGTCAGGTTCAATTTAAAACAGAATGTAGGCACAAGATTGAAACTATTTGCAAATTTTATTTATTCCATTGTAGCTGAAGTAAATCAAATGAACGGATAACAAAGGAAATGGTTATCGAGTCATCCATTTGTAGCGCATTTTTTAAGAATTAAAAAAAAATGTGCTATTGTTTGCGTTTTGTCCGTCCGTCCGGCCGTCTGGACCCACTGGATTTTTTTTGCAGTAGGTAGCCCTATACGTTGAAGGTGTGCTAGACGGCCATTAAATTTCAACTTTTACATACAACAACCAATTGGTCTCAGATTTTGCATACGCATGCCTGTAGTGGTGCAAAGTTAAACTTTAGAAAAAAAAGGGGGGGGGGTAAAACACATATTCTATCTTTCATGGTATTCTAATGAAAGGTCTCATCGAAATAAATTGGTTTGTACTCGATTATATGGTGCTGTGCAATAAAATCATTCAAGATTTCCAAATTATTTATTTATAGCATAAGCATTATAACATATAATTATAGCAATGAAAGAAACTAGTTCTTTCATAATTTGCTTTACTGAACGGATCCAATCAGACAATTCAAATTTACAATGGGCATATCAAATATGACACTACTTTTTCTATTAACAATGTTTCTTGAAGTCCAAGTTTACAGTAGGGTCCTTACTGAACTAGAAAACAAGATACGAAGAATCGCATACGATTTTCAGTAGGGGAATTTTTTGCCACTTCGGAAACCAGACTTTTATTCCGGTTCATATTCAATAGCACTGATCCTTGAAATCGTAGAAATTGATCGGCGTAAGTTTGGCATCGCTATCTATTTTCGTTCTCGAGTTGGACGAGGAACAGACGGGCAGACGGACAAAACCACCACATAAATTAATTTTTTTTTGGGTCACTGTGCGCCACTTATTTATAGCGCAAAATATCTCTGATACCTGATTTTTTACAAAAGGAATACTTAGTTTTCGTTTCGGAAATATCGTAACAACTTATTCTCAATTAACGAAAAAAAGAATGTTCTTCCGCAAATATGAGTTTATATTTAAGTAGCCTCGCCTTGAATTCTCTACGAGATAATGGGTTTATTTTTTGTCCGTAGCGTCAGTAATTGTTTTTTCTTTGTACACAGACACCAAAACGAGAACTTATCAAAATATACCTACGTAAAATAACACCAGATTTCCAGAAAATGAAGTGAACTTTTAATTAAGATTGTGGAAAATTTAGGGCTTCTTCCGCAAATGTTTTTATTCTAAACGTGTTATTAAGGTGTCCTCTATCCATTTCTATCAATTTCATGATCATACCTGGGGGGCTTATTAGCGTCACGTACCTCTTGTTTCCTTTCAAAACAGTGAATTCTGTAACGAATTTAGTTCTAGAGTAACTTTATTTAGCGGATATACCCCGAATATTGTTTCAAGGCGAAATTAAAAATAAAACGTCATTTATTGTTTCCATCAATTCGTCAAAATTCCTTAAATCGGTCGCTTCTAACTTGCCCGAAACCCAATACTTATCTGGGGAAAAATACTTTCAATTTCGTACAATTTGAAAATTCATACTGTACTTTTACTTATTTCTGCGAAAAATTGAAAAATTTTAATCCAAATAAAAAGCTCTCGCTACAGCGCCAGTGTCTAGTAAAATTATGGGAGAAAATCTTACCTGGTCGCTATCATGACCTTGCCAGCTATCGGTAACCTGTAACAAATAGTACAATTAGCTAAACCTTATATTAATGTCACTTGTGAAGTGTAGAAAATATCATTAAACGAGTTTTTAATGATCAAATTATGCGGTGCATGCGAGGGTGCATGTCCTTCAATATTGAAAATAGCGGTGGCTCAGACGATGCTAAAGATATTGGTATAATCTCAACATACGTACTTATAATATCTACAGGAAATTGTTCTAAAATGATCCAAAGTTCCCAATAGAAAATCTTATCAAAGGCGCCCTCTAATTGTTATAATTTTGTGACAATTTACGCTTCCCTCTGTCTATGAATTTAGGTATATTCAAAGACTCTGTCTTCATTTCTCGCTTCGCTTATCATGTTTGCTTTATTTTACGTTTCTAAGGAGTAAATGGTATTATATTAGACGCATATATCTTGAACGTACGACTTTATAAGACATGTAGCCGTTTAAAGTGCTTCAAGGAGGGTAAGCAAGACAATTCAAGTTGAGTATACTACGAGTATTTTTACACAACTCTGTTCAAAATGAACTCGTTGTAAATATCTACTTGACAGTTTAAATTTTTGGACTGCCAAATTTTAAATAATTCAAAATAAACAAACCAAGACAAACTCGCCTATGAAGGTTTCAACCTATTCCAGGTTTCTAAATCTAATCGCTAATAATGAATAAAATGTGTCTAAGTAATATCACCGAGGTAGTAGCACAGACAAGTATATGTTGTCTGTGGTAGTAGTAAACCAAATTACAGCAATGATTATATTGTGTTACCAATTAACGATATTCAAGGGCATTACAAGCGCTCATTGTTGGTGTTACATTTAATTTGAGGAAGAGAAGATTATGATTTTCTGGGGGAAGTGGTGTTCTGATTAAATTGAACCATACCGCTGTTCAAGTCACGACGGAGTAAAGAGCGTGTACGTCTTGTGCGTAATTTATGAAGTAATTTACTTTTCTATTTGTTTTCTGACGTAATTTTGTCATATTCAGTCGCTCTTATTATTTAAAACATAGGTTTTTTTCTGCAATTCGGTTTTCTTATTGGGATTAGAAATGGAACATTGATAAAAGTATTAATATTGGTCAAAAAGTTGCTCAACGTTTTATTGGTCGGTGTTGGTCAAATGAATAAGTTGCAAAAATGGATTAGCGCTTATTATTGCTACTGTACTTCAGTCAAACCAATTTAGTGACTCTTATGCTAATATGCCTGTAACTTCTAAACTCGATAAATAAACACGTTTGGCTAACCTAATAATACTTACATGTACACAAGAGTTATGTGTCACTTATTAAATTTACAAAATGTATTACAAAACAATCTAATAAAGGCGAGAAGGTAGGGTAGACGTGAATCGTACAGTTAGAAGAAAAGGCAGTTTTACATAAATATTCCACATCCCCAACTAAACACACCTAACGAAAAAGAACTGCACAATGGAATAAAATTTATATATTGCTGGCGTGAAGTTTAGGAAGGAAATGCACGTTTAACCATCCAAATCCAGTAGATTGCTATTAAAGCGACCGTTAAATTAATCGAGTTCTTTAATTAAACGAGAATTGAATCTACGTGAAAATGACCATTCACAGAACAGAAATCATTACAACTAGACAAGAAAGTGCAATTTGTTACCAGCTGCCAGCAGCGGAGTTTGGCTCTTAATTACGCATAGCCAATAATTAATTACCGACAGTTACGGAATGTAACGTTTAAGTAAATTCCTAAAGTTGCAATCCATTACCGCTTTAGGTACGGGAAAACTAACTAACTAGGTATAACAAATGGGTTAAATTTTTATACAATATATCTACACCGATCATAGTCGTTGCATTGTTTGTAGACTGTTGTATTTTCAGCTTGAGTGGTTTGGGTTTCATTACAGAAAAAAGTCAGAGGTTCTGTTACACAATGAAGTGCACAGTAGGCTCCCTTTCAGCAAACACTACTTATTCTATCGCAAATTGCTCGTATGTATAATGTAATCGAAAAAGCTTGACTTAAAAAACTTCCATCTGTGATACTTACGAATGCTATGTGTTATGCTGTCGTATTTACCACGTAATTGAAGAAGCTTTGTGTGTGGAAAACCACCTGGTGAATGTCGAGGTATTCGTCTTAATCTCGAACAAATCCTCGAATAGTTGCAGTGTCATTCAACATAACAAACTTTGTGATGCGGAACACATCGCACAATCATGAATGAAAAATTAGGTTTCCACTAATATTTTATCCTCATTTTATCATGATAATGAAGTGAACAACTGAAAAGGTACATTCTTTCTAGATTTCTCTACGAGAACGTGCACATAATGCAACCATTTTAAAATGAACATTTACCAAAATATCAGTTGTAGTATTGATCGACGAATGGGAGGACTGACTGACACACGCTATTGAGTTTATATATAAATAATAAATATACTGGAAGTGAGAAGCAAATTTTAAAATACCAATACATAGAACAAATATACGAATTTAACAAAACATCGCCCGTTTTAAAATTTACCTGGAAGCTTTGATCTTGTGTCAAATGAAAGTCGCGATTGGAAATTATACAGACATTTGAATGCAACTGCAACTTTCCTAATTGTTTGGATAGCAGTGCCGTAGCCAGCTTTTTTTTTGTGTCCTCTGCCACACCAGCCAAATTAATTAAATAAATAAATAAACTAACGATGTAAATATTGTTGTGCTTGTGTTTGGACGATGTCTATTTTCTGTTTATGCCCACATTGAAATTTGTTTACTATGATTGATTAATTGTAAAGACATTACATGTTATAAGATAAACAATATCTTGAAATTATTTGCGTAATATTTAGAAAGTTTATCTCACGTTTTTCTCTGGTCGTAGATAACAGTTGCGCTTATTGTTAAAAGTTAATTAATTTTGTAAGCAGATGTTGTCATAGATATGCGCTTTGAATAACGGATATTGAGTTGAACCGTGTTGTCTTCTGTAGCTTTAAATGTTGCCCTTGGTCCCTTATTCATTGTTTGATTCTTGGGTATCTTGGGCCGTTTATCGACAAGATTTATGTCTCCTACCCTCTGTTTTTTCCACTCGATCTCAAACTAAGATTGAACAACTGTTTAAATTCATTCATTTAGGATTATTGTTTCCATTAATTTGTAAGATAAGCTTAATTATTGATTTTCAGGAATCATTTATTTCAATTAGGAGTAGGTTGTTTTTGTTCGTTGTAGAGAGGTTGTAAGGATTTTTTATGTCTTTGTTTCAGCGTAATGAATGTAGCTCAGTTTTAATGAGTTTTTGGAATTTGCGCGTCGCTGTTGGAAGTCCTACAGAGGGAGTAAAAAAGTTTTACATTGCAAAGAGATACCTATATGGCAGTTACATAACTTTCCAAAACAAACAATAAATTTTTTATAGTGTGAATTTAGCCCAAATAGTTCGCTGCTGATGACAGCTTTACTAGAAGCTTTCGTTTCCAAATCGGATATTTAACCCCGGTGTTGGAATTCCCATTTTTCAGTTTCAAACGGCGATGTCCTGTGAATAGCACTCACACGCGTGGCTAAAGGATATTTTTCATACATAATCTAGGCACTTACAACATGTTCAAAGTTGAGTTGAGAATGTGAATAAAATTTGTACAACGTAATCAAATGATTTTCCTTTGCTATTTTGGCCGCTACGGACCTGTATCTATACATGTAAATACTTAACAGATGATTTGTGGACCAACTTTTTGTTCCCATGTGGTTGAATTTGAATTTAAACAAATATGCACTCCACTATTATCACTTAAAATGAGATATTGTTGCTGTAACTACCATCGTTGGTATTATTTGATATACTTTATTCGCGTTTACAGTAAATATACTAGCATGCCATTCACAAAAAATGAAAAACAAAGAATCGGACACCCTGTGGAATTTGTCATCTTATCCCATCAGATATGTTTTTTAATACAGTAGAATTTCTTTACTAGAGTATCGTTTGTGGTATATAGATATGCATATCTACTAATTCTTGCCATAAAGTTGAAATCCAGTATGGAAAATAAAAATCAACCAAAACTTTGTAAGCCCATTGAAAAGTAGAAATGTCATTCTTCAATGTCCACCATACAAATAGAAATATTGACCATTTTCACATGAGGTACAAGAAAGATATGAATAATGGATGTTATCTGAGATGATTCCTACTGCTCATTTTTGAGCACACAAAAAAGGTCAAAGGTCAGCTTATTATTTCGTTAGGCGTAAAAAGTTTGTTACACCCAAATAGGATTGCAAATTTATGTAATCTGAGATGAACTGGAGGGAAACTTTACATAATTTCATTTCGACTATAAATATGAAAGATGCAGAAGTTAAGATATTAAAAATTATCGTAATCTTTACTGAACTCATAAATATTATCACAGTTTAATTTATTCTGAAGGTATAATCAAGAACCTTTAACCGTACTTTTTAATTCTCTTCTGGAAATTGTTATACTTTAATAGCATTTTAGATTAGACTATCAATCATGAGCGGGATATTAATCTATTACACGAATGTGACGCAGTTTCCCTGTTACTTTTTATTACAATCTGGAAGAAATTATTGTATAGTTCACTAATGCACAACTCATTTCGGTTCTTTTAGAAAAATTTGGAAGTCCATTGTGTTTCTTGAACAAAAGCGGATATTGTACTTAATGCTTAAAAGTAGACAACTTTTGTGTAAAGTGCAAATGGATCACGAGAATAAACAGCTTTCGGCTTTGCACTGTGAAGCACTTTTACTTCATCTAATTATTTCAATACGATTTGTTGACATGAGAAGGAAAATGAAATATACAGAAATTACCATAAGAACTATAGTTTCTCGTTCCTGGCACAAGCTAAACGTCTCGTGATATATTTAGAGACGGCACGCATCAGTTAACCTACAACCCATAATTTTTTGTCAGAATATCAGTTAAAAACCAAATTCAAAACTCCTTAACCCTTAGTTTGAAAACTGTTATACAAGAAAAACCGTTCAGGTATTATCTGTTGTGTTTGCATATTAATTATAAAATAATACAGGATTAGATAAAGCGTATTGCGTTTGCTCAACGATGCATAAAACTAAATTTTGTAACTTTCTCTAAGAAGAAAATTGGCAAATCAGCTTACGCGTACAAAGTAGGGAGGAGGTTTACAAGCTTCAATTTATTGAAGCATTATTACGCTGTATACAATTTTAATACAACTTTCACAAGCGGATCCATCGCGAGTAATCTTTTGGAGGGATGGGGATTAATCGGTATCGTCAACACCAAATTTTACAGCGTAAAGAAAATTGAATTAATTTATAACTATGGAGCAATAAAAGCAAAAATTTTACGTTAGTTAAATGAGTCGTGAGTTACAACTACTTTTTTAGGAAACATCATAAAATGTATATGCGATAATGATCCCAGGCCATCAAAGCACTGTACGTTTACAAAATGTCATCATTCAGTAGCTACCTTCAAAATTGCATAGTTTCTGCATGTTAATCGCTATTCTGTCACAATAGAAGTGACATCTAAACTATATAAAGTACCTAACTAAACTTTTTGTTAAATCACAATTTGCTTCTTTGCTTGTATTACGAATATATCGTTTTAAACAAGTAACACGACAGCACTCGATAGTTTGGAACGTATTTTCTGTCAAATTATTTCTAAAAGACTCTAGATGCCTTTATTCTTCGGAGAAATGTTCCGAAAGGTACGGGACCAGTAATCACATCATTCACAACGTTGTCGTATTTGAAAGAGGGAGCGCAGGACGTTGAAATTAAATTGCATACACAAAATCTGAATCGTCTTCTATAGATATATCCAAGTACTAGTCGTATTTGAAAGAGGGAAAATAGTAGGTACATCAAACATTCAATGAATATTGTATCATCTATGCTGAAATATTAAGAATGGTTTATTGATACATAAAAGCGTACCTACATACGAGCACTATGCAAAATAGGTTGCCAGTGACTTTCTTGCACAACGAAATTGCGCCAAAGTACGAAGGAGAAACGTTAGTTGTAGTTAGGGCACTAATTTATGCTTCTTAATTCCGCTAGAAATTCCACTCCCCCTAACTAACTTACATCTCTGGTCTTTGTAAGTTAGTTTAGCACTAAATCAAGGAGCTAGTAATATTAAATTTACTTTATGAAGTTACCGTACCAGCATAGGCCATCGGACCATAAGGTAAACTTTTGCACGTCCAAAGAAACGTAAACGTCGTAGGCGTCGAAGTTTCTTGTCGTGGAAAGGAAAGCCCATTTTAACTACCACCTCGTGTCTCTTTTCACGTATAAACTTGTGAGTAGTTCATGATGCACGCCACGTTCAACGACACTTATTTGATTGGCAACATAATTAGGCGAGTTTTTTCCTTGTCAGAACCACTTCTTGCGTTTGGGACATTTTGTATGAATCAAAATATCATTCATGTAATGTCAAAAATTTAAAAAGTCTCTACAGCCCGCGAAACACGTTATAGTAGACTGCACGCGCATGTTGGTTGTGTACTGTACTTTATACTCCGAACGGTGGTTAAACAAATACTGAGGGATGCTGGAGAAACGCGATGTTAGCAAGAAGGACGCCTGTCACGGCGCGCGCCGTGCGTACCAACATTTACCGGCATATTATCCACTTCCGTGAATATTTATACGCATAACAAATTAAGACACAATTGATTTTTTTATCGGCAATTAACGCTCGTCCTAAATTTTTGCCATGAGCATATGTTCAAAATGCGCAAATATTGAAAGCCCAAAGAAATTGAATGGGAAAGCTTTATTGACATCAGGTAGGTAGGTACATACCTTTTTATGTGGGTCTCTTAATTTCATTAAACATTATGCGATCTGCACCAAGAAATAAAAAAGATAATATAAGAAAAAGGAAAGCAAACACGTCGGGAGAGAAACCATTTATTATAGTTCTTTTGGCAGTTGTTTCTATGCTTTTAGTTAGCTTAAGAGCAGCCAGATTAGGAGGTCGCAATTTATCTACTTAAATTTGGCACTCTTGTTGGCGGTTTTGTTGCTGGTGAAAATGGAATTAGGTGTTTTTAAGCGGTTTAAGTGAAATATTATTATAATCCTAGATCTCTTCGTTGCGTGGTAGATATCTAATCCAAACACGCCATACACTGAAAAGCTATATTTGTTATAAATAAAATGTAATAGATTTAATTATGTCGTAGGCATTTTTCTCAATTAAAGATATATACATATACATATTTGTGTACTTCGGGGCATCCTATCGATTGTAGGAAAATTCACACCCTCTATTTACTCGAAAATTCACCCTCAAGGAAACTCTCTTTTAGATAAATTTGACCTCGCAAGATTCGCTTTTGGCAGACTTGCCCCCGAAAACTTCGTCCCTTGGGAGGATTAGCTCCCATCGCAATACTAGTTCACTAGTAACTTCCTCCAAGGAACATTCACCTTTGGAAAGGCTCGACCTCATTTTTGGAATAGCGGCTATATACTTTATTTTAAAGCGCACTATGACAAAATTCACAGTAAACCATTTTACCACCTAGGAAATTTTTGCCACAGAAACATTACCATATCTTCATGCGCTATCGGAAAATTTCATTTGCTCATTGGAACCCTTAGAAAGAAGTACCTCATATTTGCTCATTTAATTCAATGCCCATTCCATCTTTTTTAAATCTTCTAGAAAGTACCGGTTCAAATTTTAAAAGGTTAACTAAATATATAAACGTATGCGTTCCAGTAGGTAATATTATTTTGCAAACGAATTGAGATTAAGTTGCAAAAATCTGCATATGTATGTAATGCGCATGGAATGGGACATTATTACTCATTCGCTCTGCGCCAGCGGTCACGTAAACTGTGCAATGATTAAGCTTTTCTATGCAACAATTAAATAATCCCGCGTTTTTGTATTACTTATTAACCAGCTTGCGTTGTTTTTACGAAACAGCTTTAAATTTGTTTTTTGGAGAATTTGTACCAAGAAGATATCTAGCAAAATCCAGGGAAAGCAGTATAGGAAGCCCAGTTGCCACAACCATTACGGGAAGTCTTCCAGAGAGCAGATCTGTGGAAATTAGAATTGAGACGACAACCGCTCCGCCCAGCTAAGGTAAGTCACTGACATAGTTTGGGAGAACGGAATGAACATAACACTAAATACATACAGGTAATGCAGCTCTTCTTTTTTTGACAGACGGCGGACTGAAGCTTTAAATTTGCAAAGACACACATCGTAACATGCATTAGTGGCCCTTCTTACAAGAGGAATATTGGTCTCAATGATTGTGCAGCAGATCGACGGACGGGCGGACGCACGGATAATTCGCCAATAAGGGCTTTTCGTCCAAAACTAATCCTTCTCGGAAAATACACCAAGGGTGTGCCAATTACTATTTATTATTATTATGTTACTGACGCTGTGAATTAATTTTCGTTAAAATGTGTTTAGTTAATCTTATTCTCTTATTCCATGGAGTAAAAGAAAAATCCTGATCTGGGATGCTACAGTACCAGACTTCCCATGCACCATCATATATTCACTCCTCTTCGAAAGAAGCTGGTACAATTGCAAAACAAGCTACTAAAAGAAAACTAAACAAATATAAGGAGCTCGTCACAGATAATTACTTATTCGTTCCCTTTGCTGTCGAAAGTTTAGGACCATGGTGTGATGAAGCGATATCTTTCATTGAAGTTATAGGAGCGTTAATTAAACTTAAAACCTACGCGACAGTCGTTCAACGTTATTCTTAAAACAGAAGATTAGTATCGCTATTCAAAGAGGGAATGCAAGTTGTATTATGGTAACTTTCAACAACTCTTTCAATCTAAAAGAGACTTTTTATTTACTTTGAATATTGTTGTTGAAATTATTTGTGAAATGCGTTTTAAATTAAAATAAAGCTATATTGTTAATCATATACGGCTTTTTTATATTGAAAGACGATACAATGCACAGTTTTCAGTAAAACCCGTATTATCTACAAATAATATTATTATTCAACGGATTTATGTAAAATCCATTTATTGAATAAACTTACTAAATAAATCAGTGCATGTACGTTAAATAATTAAAATTGACTCCACAACGACCACAACAACTAAAAACAATTCAAATTAAATGTAAAAAGCGTTGGTATTACTCTTTTTACAATATTAATTACAGTTCGACATTATAAACATGGGATTTTTTAATAATATTTTTGTTTTCGGAGTTGGGTTTAAAAAAATAAGGATAGCTACATGGACGGCCGATTCCGCCATAAAAGTTCAAAAGCAAAGGACCCTTTACACGAGTAAACAAACTTAATGCTATCTTCTATTCTCTAATGATGGGGAGGTATACACAAATAACATATTTTTAATTAATACATACATTAAACAAATGTAAAATAGGGATTACTCCCATAACAGTGTTAAGCTTCTGGGAAAACCTACGCACATTACCTATTTAGGGATGCGAGTTTATTGTGTATTGCCACCCTAGTGATGACTTTATCTCTAATGAAATTTAAATGCGTAGGCACGCAGAATGGTAATAAAAGACGCTACAAGTTTAGTATCAGAATTATTAATCCCTTTAGCGCAATAAACATTTACCCAAGAAAATACAAAAAACATACACAACTGATATAAAAACTTTCTTACACCTTTTCTCTGATTTATACACGCTGTCCGGATTTACGGAAAAACAAAATTTATTCCTCATAAATGATATAAAAATTCCCTATACAAGTGAAACGCATTCATATTTCATGGGTACCTACCCTGCCCTGTTTCTATGTTCTAGGGAATACAAAATTTAATGCACTACGTATTTCCATTAATCAAATAAATGTAGCTATAGTTAACGAGACACGTAAACGTGTTCAACGGTGTTGTTTAATTGAGAAGCTCGCAGGAATTGTTTTGTGTGATCAAATAAATGGGATGCATGTTATAGATGTATAGGTCGATTTCCATATAAATAAAGTGAAGCACTTTTAATATAGGAAACTAATAATGAGGAGTGTTATTTGAAGGGAAATGGAGCAGATACCGTATAATTTCCCAGGAGACAAGTTGTTAAAAAAATAACGTAGGAATTTCGTGTTTCTTCTAAATAACTGTGTCCCAGTCTCATGTAATTAATTCCATTACATTAATTTTTGAATGTATCTCAATGAGGTATTAATTAAACTGATTGCGCAACAGGGTATACTTAGATTGTTGTGAAGTGTGCTAGACTTCTAGAGGTTTTCCGTTTCCTAAAAAACAATTAAATAAGTCCACAAAATGATAATGTGAGAAGCAGTTTTTTAATCTCCTGTTGGTTGACGCCTTTAACGGTAATAAAAATGCTCACCAAATTAATGTTGCTTTATTGGGGGTGATGTACAATAGGAATTTACCACTGGAAATTGACATAAAGGCGTTTATTTGCTTCACGGAGCTTATAAAACGAACGATACAACCAAAATTAGACCCGTGTTTAATACTTGGGGCAACAATTGGCGGCCCCTTTCTGAATCATGTTGAAATAAGCTCTTTTTCAACGATTTTAATTAAGTGTTTTATTATATTATGACACATACATATACGATGGTAGATAAAAAATGATCGAGAATCGCATAAAAGGAGTACCTTCTTTCCAAAATTGTTTGAGTAATCGATCTATCTCATAAAAGCGCAGCTCTGACGATCATCAAGATTTCCTATGTGATAGGAAAAACCGCAATAAAAATAAGATCAGTTAGATAGCTTTTTTGGGGATTCATCGTCTTCATCTTCCACAAAGCTCGTTAGGTTTCGCATCGAGCACTTTCGTAATGCGCCAAAGCATTAAAACGAACGAAACTGCAGAAAAATCCAACATATTGTATGATTTTTGCAGATGAGAACAATGTGCGAATTTGAGAATGTCGTTGCAAGACCGCTCAATTTGAAGTAAAAACGTCTCGGTCGATTGTTTCGAAGTCACACTCACAATATGCCACAAAATTTGCTCTATAGCGGCAACAAAAATAAATTTCAAAAATAAAATTGTGCATTAAGAAAGATTGAGATGGTAGTGGTTAGTTGTGGCGCGAGAATTTTGTATAGTTCCAGCTCAGAAATTGGCGTTTTAGTATCAACTTAAAAATTGTGTTTATTCACCCAACACTTCCGTTTGATATCTGAGTCCATGTTTAAATGCAGCGTAAAGACCAAGGAGGATAAACGCACATTTTACCAATACCCATAGTGTCTTAATTTCCTGATAGTAACCGCATTTCTTAATTACAAGTGTGTCCAATTTTAACAGCTCATCTTTGTTTCGATTTAAATGTACTCGAGTAATTTCAATAAGCACAGAAGAAAAAGGAAAATATTTAGCTACGTAAAATATTGGTTTCTTGCCAAAAATAGACATGCAGTATTTTTATAGATACCTTCATGATTCGTTGAAATTATAGTGGTAATTATAAAAGGACAGAATGACAATTTATGAACATCTTTAAATTGAAGCAATTTTACTCCAGTTGCATTACGAGTGTTATTTTTAGGGTATTTTTCATGAAAAATACGTGTCGGAGTGCGGTAAGTCGGAACTCACAAAGAGAGAGTGGTCGTATCATTAGCAACGGAGATATGTGTATGTTGGAGAAGTGTTGTAACAGGGTACTCACCAAGAGTGAACATAAAGTGTATGTTTAGATACATCTGTCGCACTAATAAAACATAACATATAACCATTATGCTATATATGATGTTCACATGCAGGAAACTACAACATACTGGAAAAAACCTATATGTGAGAATATTTTGAATTTATTAAGTAAATTGGTTTTTTGTGTTTGTTTTTTCCTTTTAGAATTGTTTGCAATTGTGTAGTTTTCGTCTTAATTTTAACAACAGAATCAGAAATAGGTATTACTCGACGAGTGAGGACTGAAATTTCTTTATTTAGTTCTTCATCTGGTTGCCGAGCACATGATAAGGCGTCGAAATCGATGCCAACGTTCACTTCTTCAATGCGAGAAAGCGTGTTTTTTTAGAAAAGGCAAACGTGATTGGCTTGCGGTTCGTGTACACAACAAAATGTCGTCATACCATATGTCCGAATTGTTTGATCGCTAGGTATATTGCTAAAAGTGTACGATCATAAGGCGAGTATTTCTGTTCCGTGGAACTTAGTTTCTTTGAATAAAATTCCAATGGTTTCCAGGATCCATGATCGTTTTGCTGCAGTACAGCGCCTACTGCAAGGACTGATGCGTCCGTAAAAATTCCCAATGGGCCATCTTCGCTCGGATGGGCTCACAACATTGCTTCTCCAAGATTTATCTTGCTCTCTCCGAACGCCTGGATTGCTTCTGATGTTCAGATGACTAGTGTTTTGCCTTTCACTCACATTACCACACAAAAGTTAGTTAAGCGGCGCTTGTATTTCCGCAGCTTTGGGTAAGAATCTTCTGCGTTGGGCGTCTTCAACGTACGTATAGCAAGGAGTTCTTGATGCTCCTGCTAGATTTTGCAAATGACTCAAAAATTGAGAAGATTTCTTATCACCGATTTCTTTGTGTTGCAAGAGTTGTTGAAAATTACGTTCTTGAGAAACACTAATTAATCGTTCCGTTAGCTTGTCCTTTAATGTTGTGTATGGCAAATCATCAAGTTCACTTAAAACTACGTTTCGAGCTTCCTGCCGTATACTGGATCTAGCGCACCCAGCAGGTACCCGTATTTTGCACGTTCGGTTGTAATTCCCGAATTTTGAAAAATGTCTCTACCACCGAAAGCCAAGTTCTGGGTCGGCAAAATGCGTATGGCACTTCGGTCACTTGAAGGATATGTGAAGAATTTGGAGGTAGAGAGGCATATTTTTTTCAAGTTTTTCAAGGATGTTCATGGTTTTGGTTTCTCTTTTACTTTTTCTCAGCATACATGGGAGGATATATTTAATTAAACGATGTCCCTGGGTTCATACTGATTCGTAAAAATTCTTAATAGTAGGGGAGCACACGATGCTAAATTGGGATTTACTCGAGCGTCGTAGGGAACTATTGAACTTTGTAGATTAGATGGTACTTGGTAGAAATAAAAAAAGTTATATGTGTACATCCCTCCACCGGTGTGGGTCGCGTCTACACTTTTTAGCGCATTTTTGCAAAAATTTTTTTTTTGTAAAAAGTAGCTTTTAATCTCACTTTGGCTGGCTGGCTGGCTGGCTGGTCGGCTGGCTGGCTGGCTGGCAGTAAATGCGCGCCCGTAGAAAAACGCTTGTAAAAAGACAAAGAGTGTACATGTAACTATCGGGGCCGTGTAATTAAGAACGTTAGGGATGGGGCTACAAGATTTGGAGTCGACGACATCTGGACGCCATCCCCGAGCGTATTATACTAACCTGGAGATTTGTCAGTTTTTATCTATCTTCTTCTACAGTTTTTCTCCGATTGTTTTCAAATTGGTGTCGTCGGGAAGATCTTGTCAACGCGCACAACTCTTGCGTGGCGGAATTTTGTTTTTTTTCCTAGGGGCGAAATAAACCACCTTTTGCGCGGCGCGCTTCGAGGGGTAGTCGACTTTGGGCGCCCAAAAGTTTCTTACAGCGCGAATCGCGGTCTCTCTTTCTCCTGTCACTAATAGAAGGTCGAGCTATGTGAAGTACCCAAAAGTTGAATACGATTTTATGCCGGGATTTTAGCGAAATCTACCAAAATGTGAATTACGAATGAACGGGACGTCGGAACTGTGTATCGACAAAGGGAATGTGGTAACCCCTGACGAGATCTTACTGATGGTGGAGTCGAAGCTTCAAATCCGAATTGTTGCGGGTGATCAGAAGTGGGTGTCGACAAAGGGAATATGGTAACCCCCAAAGGATTTTACTGATGGTGGAGTCAAAACTTCAAACGCGAATTGCGAGTGCACGGTAAGTGAGAAAATGGTACCGACAAAGTGAACGTGGTAGCTTTCGTCAAGATCTTATTGATGGTGGAGTCAATATTGGCTAATAAAACACTGATCTGCCACACAAAAATGCGCTGAAGTCCCTTCGATCTCACACGAGGACTTTGATCATTTTTTTGCTAGTTTGTGATATTCGCACTCCCTCACGTCACGCTCAAATCGTCAGATTATTGAAATGCACAAAGCCAAAGTGAGATTAAACATTAACAGCTACATTTTACAAATAAATATGCAAAAATTCGCTAAAAAAATGGTAAGATAGTAATCGTATTCCCATTACTGGCCCTCGACACACATAACTACAATACATCTATGTTTAATAACACTTTAGCATGGCAAAAATTAATTTAATTATAATTAAAATTAATCCACAGGAATTGCTCAAAGTAATAAGATTCCTTTCACAAGTTTCCTCTACTTCTTTTTTTTTTCTAAGTTAATTCTTCAGATTTAGTATTTAATGGTAAGAGAGACTTGCCCTTTAAAATACAAAAGATTGAATTTAATTCCTAAGTTATCTGACCTGCATGGAAAAACGAAGCTTTCTAGAATGCAGTCCAACGAGGATCGATCCTGATTTTATAAGTAAAATTTTGACAACTATCCAGGGATGTGCTAAAATGAAGTGGATTATTATAAATGACGTGACGACACCCCAAGTGATTTACTTCTTGGCATTGTGTTTAAGCTTTGTGCGTTTCATATTAAAATCGTATTAAAATCAAACACAAACAGGGTGTGATTTCGCAGGTGTTAGCAGAAAGGGCACTGAGAGATATATAGATCAACGGTGGTTGATCTAGTGGCCAAGGATCCTGAGCAGAGGGGGGCAGGATGTGTATCCTAAATAATACACATACGCGCGAGGTAACCCCTTTCTCAAATAGGTATGAGCTCCACCTTGAGGACATCATCTCCAACAAGCTTTCTAATGAATTTTGTTGGAATTATGGGTTCTGTCGTCCTTAAAAAGAGAACAAAAGACTTAAGTTATGTAAAATTTAATAAAAAAGAGTCAATAGTCGTCTTCTTAAACCTAATTTAGATATCATTTTTAAGTTTGTCCTACCGAAATAATAAGTATACATAAAAGGGGACAATGGGAAAATTAAAATATTAGTAGTTAGTTATAGGACAAACTAAACAGGAAAATTTATCATAGTAGAAGAGTAAAAAAAAAGCTGGTTGACAAGGTTCGATAAAGATGTATTGTATAATGAACCACAGCTGGTGGAATTAAAGGGCTAAAGATACGGCACATAGGTAGGAAAATACAAGGAAGACAAGACAATGAAACACAACTGACTCATTTCGCACTGATAATCACAATATTTTCTTGCATTCGTAAAATTGCAACATTGTGAAGTTTATTTATCCCCTAGTTCTCCACAATCATAAGTTATGTTTAAACTGACCTAAAATTACATAATCGAAATTCAAACTTTTTCCCTTTAACACGGCACAGTTTTATTGCCTGTAAAAACCCCCATTTCGTTTTAATTTTACCGACCGTTTATTCTTATTACGTTGCAAATTGATGTCATTTTCCAGAGGGTCACTTTTTCAAATCGTAAGAGCTTGTACGAGGGTCCAGCTAATGTAACCGCGCACTGTCATCACTCACAACGTTCTCGTGTTTGGGCAGAATTTTTGTCACGTTAGCAATATTTCTTCCTTATGTAAGTACCACAAAGGGTTAGTGTTCGATAAGGATACAAAAAGGGCGGTTGGATAATGGCGAGCCAACTACAATTTGAGAAGGATCTCCTTAAATAATGCCTCTATTTGAACTTGATCTCACGCTTATTTACACCCACTGTTTTGCCGCTATTCATTTATAAAATCAGTCCGGTCCAATACTTGTATTAATCAGGTTAATACAAACAGGAAACCTTATAATTCGTTCAGGAACTTTTTCGATGGCAAACAAAGTTTTGTTCAATTAGAAGTTAGGATCTAGTTTCGTTCGGCAACAAAATTGATTATGTAACACATTCGATAGCATGTTTAAGTTTAAATGAATTTTGGAGGATTCCCAGGCATTTATGCGTGTAGGTAAATTAAAACTAAATTAGCATTAATCTGTATAAATGGGGAGTTTACAAACGACATTCTAGCCATTATTCCATAAGCATATATTGTCCAGAGCATCCGGTTACATATCCCAAATTGACCCAATAATCTGAGTTCTACAAGAGACATTTCCGCATTGACAATTAAATACGTGCAAATAATTCTATAAATTTATAGAAAGCGTATATAATTGTGCGGCTACAAGGTTCTGATTAATATAATGAACATGTTTCCGTCGGTTACCGGATAGTCGCATTAGAAATTGTTTCTCAAATCGACGTCCAAAATCTATAGCATTCAATTCACGGAATAGAACCCCCAACATGAAGGACAACATAACTAACCCAAACTTAAGCCACAAAGGATCTGGGAATAATTTCAATTAAGTCGACAGTAACCAATTTAGAAACTTAGTACATACCCGTAGCACATTTTTTTAGGTATCTATGCTTATTTTGGTTTAGGTTTCTTGGCACGTTTTACTAAAGTGGTACATGTAAGCTTACAATGAAGTTTATTTTGGCGGTTATGACTTCCTTACGAGGAATTAATTCATTAATTACTTAAGAGTCTTCTTTACCTAAGCGCAACTTTTTTGCATTTTAGTGTATAGATGATTATAGCTGCAAGAGATAAGATGAATTTCTTGCTTTGTCAACTCCTGCCTTGGTGCTTAGTTAGTTCCCACCGACACTGTGCAGCGGCGCCACTTGTTACACTCAAATTGTTGATTTACCGCCCGCCAAGATACAGACTTTATTTACAAAAATTATGATTTCATTTTTTGGGGTTATGTTTAAAAGTAACTTATCTAAAAAACTGTCGGTTTACTTTTTCCATAAATCGTCTTGATCGAGAGTTCAGTTGCTATAAACTTAAAAAAAAAATAGTCCGAACATTTTGTAGATAAAGGTCTAAATTTATAAAATAGTTCTTAAAAAAATTTGTTTTTTGAAAAACAACTAGAGTTTTTATGGCGCGCGCTCTTATGGAAATTTACATTGGGTGCAGTGGGTACAGAAGACTCTTAAGGATTTGTAAATTTCTTCCTACGAAACTGTATATTTCCTATCTTGTATAAGAGTCGGAAAAGCGCGCAATGCTAACTATACAGGGTCATTCTTGACGAGCGTCAGTTAGAAAGATATGGAAAACCTTTCAAAATTAAGCTCAACTGATAAGCCCTTTAAGGGTTTTGGCACATGTTCAATTGAACTAAAATATTTTCAAAATGACGCCACATCCGGAAATACCGGAAGTAGCCATCAACTTTGTTATTTTAAATAGGGACCCCCTATTTTTTCTACATTTTCGGATTCTACGTCGAATTTGGAGTACAACGATACCCATAGTTGACTCTTTGCTCCAAGGGCTTCGCCGATATTCAAGTTTTTGTGTCAAAAATTGAATTTGCAGGGGTAACTTTAAAAATTTATTATTCGAAAACTGTGAGAGATATTGCAAAACAGTTTTCAATGCTTTATTAAGGAAAGATCAAATTTTCTTATGGTATGCGTAACCGTCTAAAAAAGTGAGACTACGTCACTTTTTCAAAGCTCTCAACTTTTAAACTTTTAAATATCCGTAACTCCATTTTTTCAAATGGCACCCCCCATTTTGTTCTTCACCCTTGTTTTCCTTTTTCCCAGACCTTTAATTTGATGCAAAATGTCAAAAGCTGCTTCAAACGGTTTCCGAGATATTCCATGTTTTAGTTACTTGTAGCAATTGAAAATAGCATCTAGGATAGTTTAAGGGTAGTTAGATAGGCGCAATGTAAGTTGCATATATTTAGGCAGGTATATAATATTAGTTTTGGAAATTTAGTTATCTGGAAGGTCACATTCCTTGGGTGATAATTTTGGGTAAGGCAACGGATTTTTGGTAGAAAATCGAGAGAGAGTGATTGGCTTTTGGGTGGCTAGTTAGAGCTAAAATAATAAATTGTAGAATTTACTGATATATATTCAGGATCTGTCTACTAGCTCCCATATTTTGCTACTGTTTTCCGACTGAAGTAGAGTTGTTGGCGTGTTGACCGGGCTCAGTAGTTTGATTATTCAGATCAGAAGTGATCCTCCTCGAAGGTAATTTTTACTATCTCGTTTATTGGCTAAAATTAAAATTATCAGTTTCAGATACAATGCTAGGAATTTAATTACTTGTACATATTAAATAGGCTTGTTAGGACGTTAGAACTATAGTTATAAGGTAAGGTAATTAATCGAAATATCTTTGAGAGTACCACCATTAATTTATAGTTTGGTACGATTCGTGAGAGTTATCGTAATAGGCATCTTTGGCTAAGGGAATTAATGATAAAGCTATAACATCTAGGTAAGGGTTACCTCTTAATTTTGGCATGCAGTAGAAGTCGTCTTTTTTTAGCTTTTCCTCAGACACCGGTCCCGGCTTTACCTAAGGTTAAGGTCATGGGCAACGGCACTACAAACCAGCAGGTCTGATAAACCAATCCTTATCTACTATTACCATTCCTTGCGGCGAAAGTAAAGGTCGTATCACTATTTAGAAATAATTAATATGTTTAAACCCTACTTTAATTTATTTGTGGCATATGTTGGAAAAAAAACAAATGTACCTAATAATTCACCAGTTCTGTGTATGATTTAATGTAATTACAAATACTTACCTCATTTCCATTGCGTACTTGTAAAGGGGAATTCGTTGAATTTATATTGGTGGTTAACTTGGTTAAACCTCCATTGGACATACTTGTAATATACTCAGGGTGCGGGGCTAGCTAGCAATTCCAGGACCCGTATATCTAACGTCAGAACTAAGGCACTCACGCCACTGTTTATAACATGGTGGTAACGAATGAAACCTCCTAATTAATGTTCAATCAGATATCAGGGCTTCACACCATTAATACCATTTCGTTGCGTATAATTTGCCTGTCCATTAACGTCATTTATTTGAATATAAATATATTCTGTTTCTCTTGCCACAATTATCTACGAGTTTTATTCATGTTCATACATTTTACTTGGAAGAGCCTATCCTCCTTGATCAAGAGGGTTCCATGCTTTGGCTTGATCTGGCGCCCTACTATAATTTTTGAGTTTGAAAGTAGCAATTGTACATGGCAGGATTTCGATCCTTCACGACTCTATAGTTTAGAGTTAGCCGGCTGCTGCACTAAATCCAAGTTTAGTGGTGATTGTTGAATTAGTATTGAGGGGCTGTGCTGCATACTTCTTGTGGAAAGTTGATAAAAAAATTAAATCGCTTGATGTTATTCTTTTGTTTTTATTATGATAATGTTTAAACGTCAAATTTTCGCTGCTTGAACTTATACTTATCGTCAATAATGGTTTGTTTGGGTTACACTAATGAAGATTTTTTGAATTTAGTATTAATACACGGTGAATGTAATCGAATAGCTTCCAGGAAAAGCAGCGAAAATTTGACGTTTAAACATTATCATAATAAAAACAAAAGAATAACATCAAGCGATTTAATTTTTTTATCAACTTTCCACAAGAAGTAACTAAAACATGGAATATCTCGGAAACCGTTTGAAGCAGCTTTTGAAATTTTGCATCAAATTAAAGGTCTGGGAAAAAGGAAAACAAGGGTGAAGAACAAAATGGGGGGTGCCATTTGAAAAAATGGAGTTACGGATGTTTAAAAGTTTAAAAGTTGAGAGCTTTGAAAAGTGACGTAGTCTCACTTTTTTAGACGGTTACGCATACCATAAGAAAATTTGATCTTTCCTTAATAAAGCATTGAAAACTGTTTTGCAATATCTCTCACCGTTTTCGAATCATACATTTTTAAAGTTACCCCTGCAAATTCAATTTTTGACACAAAAACTTGAATATCGGCGAAGCCCTTGAAGCAAAGAGCCAACTATGGGGTATCGTTGTACTCCAAATTCGACGTAGAATCCGAAAATGTAGAAAAAATAGGGTGTCCCTATTTAAAATAACAAAGTTGATGGCTACTTCCGGTATTTCCGGAAGTGGCACCATTTTGAAAATATTTTAGTTCAATTCATCATGTGCCAAAACCCTTAAAGAACTTATCAGTTTATCTTCATTTTCAAAGGGTTTCCATATCTTTCTAACTGACGCTCGTCAAGAATGACCCTGTATAGATCAAGCGCTGGCCGCTGGGCACACTGCGCCGCCGGCCTCGTGCAGTTTGCGATCTTTGAAATTCTATAGCGTCAATATTTTCCAACCGATTTTTGTAATTTTTTTAAAATAAATTTTCCTGGTCCTTTAGCAACATATTGGCAGTTTTAAACTTTGATTAAACGTATTTTTTCATATAGCTCCCCGCATGGTGAAGATTTCAATGCACTAATTTTATAATTTACACTTTGCAACAATTTTAGCAACAATCTCTTCATTCGATTTGACTGGACGTGGCATAGATTCATTCGCTTAGTTCTTGAGAGTAATTTACAAAAAGAATCATACATTTATGTTTTACAGAACCGGAGAAATAGCGAGTTTTCTATGAAAAAACATGATTTCACTTTTGCAATTTTTGTTTCGTTTTTCGCTAATAAAAAGTTCTGACCTACTCAAAACAGTTGTAATTTTAGTATGTGGTAGCTATCAATGAGTACTATCGATCAGAGCTGGGCAGTATTCGATTTTGTAAATACTTTTTAGTATTCAAATCCTTTAAGGTATTCAAATACTTTGTAATTAAATACTTTTATGGAAGCAGTATTTGTATTTGTAACTCAAATACTTTCACAAATATTTAGTATTCGAATACTTCGCAAAGTATTTGGATACTTCGTAAAGTATTCGAATACTTCGCAAGATATTTGAATACTTTGAGAAGTATTCGAATACTTCGCATAGTATTTGGATACTTAATCTTCCTTTTTTTCAAAAATCGACTACTCCAAAATTTCTCGGGCAAACACGTTTGATGGGAAGAATCCAAAACAATTCGTACTTTTTCGATTAGACTTCTCAATCAAAAGTTATAGACTAGAAACCAATTTCGACAGAAAATTCAAAGGGCTGTAACTTTTGAACTAGTAGCCCAATCTTCGAACTGTTTGAAATTATGGATTCTACAGGCCACATTCTATAAGAAAATTTTTTTCCGGGTCGATCTGAGACAATTTTTTTTTCGGGGCTAAAAAAAAGGCAGTGTATAACCTTCCTTTTTTACCAAAAATCGACTACACCAAAATTTCTCGGGAAAACACTTTTTCTTATTAATTTTGGAGCGTAGAATCCAGAACAATTCGTACTTTTTCGATTAGACTTCTCATTCAAAATTTATAGACTAGAAACCAATTTCGAAAGCAAGTTCAAAGGGCTGTAACTTTTGAAGTAGTAGCCCAATCTTGGAACTATTTGAAATTATGGATTCTACAGGCCACATTCTATAAGAAAATCTTTTTTCCGGGTCGATCTGAGACAATTTTTTTTTCGGGCCTCAAGAAAAGGCAGTGTATAAACCTTCCTTTTTTACCAAAAATCGACTACACCAAAATTTCTCAGGGAAAACACTTTTTCTTATGACTTTTGGTGGGTAGAATCCAAAACAATTCGTACTTTTTCGATTAGACTTCTCAATCGAAAGTTATGGACTAGAAACCAATTTCTAAAGAAAATTCAAAGGGCTGTAACTTTTGATCTACTTGCTCAATCTTGGAACTGTTTGAAATTATGGATTCTACAGGCCAAATTCTATAAGAAAATGTTTTTTCCCGGTCGATCTCAGACAATTTTTTTCCGGCCTCAAAAAAACGCGGTACTTTTAAGTTATTCAAATATTTGAGAACAATTTAGAAATGTTTAGGGAAAGTTTCCATTGTCACAAAATGAAATAAAAAATCCGATACAACTGAATACCGAACGATCCTGGAGTGAAACTTTTTGACTCGATAGTCTACGTAACTTAAAAACCATATCCTTAAGACCATGTGTACCAATTTTCAAAGCGATCGCACGTTTCTAAACTATCATGCACACGGACAAACGGATGGTCACAAATGGATCTGTTCCAAAAGGGAATTTTTCTAGCAAAATGAACGATT
>NW_022170510.1:23403501-23435653 GCF_008802855.1 Photinus pyralis
AATGAAAATTAGAACTGTTACTTAATATATATATTACGTAACAGGTTAAAGGTCAAACGCGAAATGTTAATTTAGTAGGTTGTCAGCCCTGCCTAATGAATGAAGTAACGTCAGATTTTGTTGTTGTAGGTTATATTTCACATTTTGTAAACTTCTTTGAACAGAATTACTCATAATTTGTTTAAACATTGCCATTTGTATGGGAATGGAGCCTGTATGTAATTTATTAGCCGTGCCCAATTATTTTTCATAATCGCAATGGGCTACTCAAGAATGGTTTGAAGCTGCGTTTAGTTAATTAAGCAAACTCTGTTGTACTATTTTGTATTTTAGAAAACTACAATAAGTACTCGTAGAATTAATGGATGGTGCTAATTACGACTTGCATGGAACACGGAATAATGCACTTTAGAATACTGGGTAGTCCGATGCTTCCTTCCCGGGAAAACTCGTTAAAAGACGCAGCGTTTTGAAGGCCTTAGTATTATCGATAGTTAGGTACCTAATACATTGGCAACTACAACAATAGAAATCGTTCAAAACTGTAATGAAAAAGAGCACAAACACCACCTGAGCTAGTTAGGTAGTAATCTTCAACTTCAACACTTGTATCTTGTATCCTATTGGCTATTGCATCTATGGTGCTAAAATGAAACTCACATTGCAGTAAGGAATAGGGATGTCAAAACCCTGCAATACACTTTCCAATCTAAGTAAAAAGTATTTATAAAATTCTTGCTCGCTGGCGTGCATTCATGGAATATAAGTGAGGTTACGTTGTATTTTGTATTCCTTCTAAATAGACCATGACATTTGACACTTGACAGTTCTAATTTTTAGTTCGAAGTTCGAATATTTAGAACCAAATCGATCGTAATCTATCAATCTTTTATCAAATATATTCAAGTCGTAGAAAAAGTATACCTAGTACATAATTCGAGTGCTAATGCCTATTACGCACTCGATTTTATTACAACACTCGCTCGCTGCGCTCGCTCGTGTCGCAAAATACTCGTGCGAAATAGGCTTCTTAGCACACTTATTATGCAATATACTATTATTTCATACTGTAAGTCTGTTTTGTATCATTATTTCATTTCAAAGATTACAAAATTTCATCATATTGTAAAAATCGCATTACCTTGTTTCTGTGGCAACGGCCGTTGCTATAGTTTGTAGTTTGTTGACATTGAATTTTTTTCACTTATAATTGCACAAGAGGTTTGTATTTTACCGAGTAAATTTGGGTTGTTTAGGTAATGAAAATCTGTTGCCTAGCAATTAGACGAGAAAAACTGTCAACTAATAAAAATGCGACACCGCAGGTGGAGCATTTTTAGGTTGACAGTTTTTCGAGTCCAATTGCTAAAAGGAAACAGATTTGAATTGCCACAACCCAAATTTATTCGGTTTAAATACAAACCTCGAGTGTAATTCGGCAGGACAATTTAACGAACAAGAAATTCACCAAACTAATCAATTATTGACAGACGTCAAACTAGTCATATGGGTAAGGATAATGCGATTATTGGTTCGAAAATGAATAAGTGAAAAAACCACTAGTGCATTTGTCGCTGGAAAAGTTGCAGGTAACTTTTGCCGCTGTCAAAGTGACAATTGCACTGCGGCTTATGCGATTTTTTATACATGAGTTGAATTGTCACTAAAAAATGGACGGTATAAACGTTGTGGGATGTTCCACTGTTCCCGATACAATCCTGTCGAAATCTCATGAAGCAACCGAAAAGTTGGTTCCTAAGAAGTCGGCCGCAAGGTATGAAAAAGAGTACTAAGTGTTTTGCCAATGGAGGAACGAACATGGGGCGAAACAAGTAGAGGAAAAAGTCATGTTGGCATACTTTTTGGACGCAGTAAGTTTTTGAATTGAGATTTTTTTGCCTGGGTTTCGGTGTTAAAGCGTCATGGAGCATGGAAAAGCTCATCGACGGCAGAAAAATACATCGAAGGCTCGGTAGAAGGAAAAGTTAAGATTGCCCGTATGATACAACTGATACAAGGCGGCGAAAATTTCATTGAAGTTCTACAGCAGAAGGAATCAAACATTACTAACTCGACATCCAGTAATAACCCAGGCGTTAGTGTTGAGGGCAATACAAATTGTTTCATTACAATCAATGTTAATGTTTGAAATAAAGAATTACAGCCAAATTTATGTTGGGGTTTTTTAATTAATTGTGTGAAGATGTCAAATTTGATGTATACAAATAACAGTCCGGTAAGTGTTGCTTAGCGACACTTACCGGCTCTGATGCTGTAATAACTCACCTACCGGACTCAAAATGATAGTGTAATCGAACATCTACCGGACAGTATGAAATAAAATTTAATAAAAAAGAGTCAATAGTCGTCTTCTTAAACCTAATTTAGATATCATTTTTAAGTTTGTCCTACCGAAATAATAAGTATACATAAAAGGGGACAATGGGAAAATTAAAATATTAGTAGTTAGTTATAGGACAAACTAAACAGGAAAATTTATCATAGTAGAAGAGTAAAAAAAAAGCTGGTTGACAAGGTTCGATAAAGATGTATTGTATAATGAACCACAGCTGGTGGAATTAAAGGGCTAAAGATACGGCACATAGGTAGGAAAATACAAGGAAGACAAGACAATGAAACACAACTGACTCATTTCGCACTGATAATCACAATATTTTCTTGCATTCGTAAAATTGCAACATTGTGAAGTTTATTTATCCCCTAGTTCTCCACAATCATAAGTTATGTTTAAACTGACCTAAAATTACATAATCGAAATTCAAACTTTTTCCCTTTAACACGGCACAGTTTTATTGCCTGTAAAAACCCCCATTTCGTTTTAATTTTACCGACCGTTTATTCTTATTACGTTGCAAATTGATGTCATTTTCCAGAGGGTCACTTTTTCAAATCGTAAGAGCTTGTACGAGGGTCCAGCTAATGTAACCGCGCACTGTCATCACTCACAACGTTCTCGTGTTTGGGCAGAATTTTTGTCACGTTAGCAATATTTCTTCCTTATGTAAGTACCACAAAGGGTTAGTGTTCGATAAGGATACAAAAAGGGCGGTTGGATAATGGCGAGCCAACTACAATTTGAGAAGGATCTCCTTAAATAATGCCTCTATTTGAACTTGATCTCACGCTTATTTACACCCACTGTTTTGCCGCTATTCATTTATAAAATCAGTCCGGTCCAATACTTGTATTAATCAGGTTAATACAAACAGGAAACCTTATAATTCGTTCAGGAACTTTTTCGATGGCAAACAAAGTTTTGTTCAATTAGAAGTTAGGATCTAGTTTCGTTCGGCAACAAAATTGATTATGTAACACATTCGATAGCATGTTTAAGTTTAAATGAATTTTGGAGGATTCCCAGGCATTTATGCGTGTAGGTAAATTAAAACTAAATTAGCATTAATCTGTATAAATGGGGAGTTTACAAACGACATTCTAGCCATTATTCCATAAGCATATATTGTCCAGAGCATCCGGTTACATATCCCAAATTGACCCAATAATCTGAGTTCTACAAGAGACATTTCCGCATTGACAATTAAATACGTGCAAATAATTCTATAAATTTATAGAAAGCGTATATAATTGTGCGGCTACAAGGTTCTGATTAATATAATGAACATGTTTCCGTCGGTTACCGGATAGTCGCATTAGAAATTGTTTCTCAAATCGACGTCCAAAATCTATAGCATTCAATTCACGGAATAGAACCCCCAACATGAAGGACAACATAACTAACCCAAACTTAAGCCACAAAGGATCTGGGAATAATTTCAATTAAGTCGACAGTAACCAATTTAGAAACTTAGTACATACCCGTAGCACATTTTTTTAGGTATCTATGCTTATTTTGGTTTAGGTTTCTTGGCACGTTTTACTAAAGTGGTACATGTAAGCTTACAATGAAGTTTATTTTGGCGGTTATGACTTCCTTACGAGGAATTAATTCATTAATTACTTAAGAGTCTTCTTTACCTAAGCGCAACTTTTTTGCATTTTAGTGTATAGATGATTATAGCTGCAAGAGATAAGATGAATTTCTTGCTTTGTCAACTCCTGTCTTGGTCCTTAGTTAGTTCCCACCGACACTGCAGCGGCGCCACTTGTTACACTCAAATTGTTGATTTACCGCCCGCCAAGATACAGACTTTATTTACAAAAATTATGATTTCATTTTTTGGGGTTATGTTTAAAAGTAACTTATCTAAAAAACTGTCGGTTTACTTTTTCCATAAATCGTCTTGATCGAGAGTTCAGTTGCTATAAACTTAAAAAAAAAATAGTCCGAACATTTTGTAGATAAAGGTCTAAATTTATAAAATAGTTCTTAAAAAAATTTGTTTTTTGAAAAACAACTAGAGTTTTTATGGCGCGCGCTCTTATGGAAATTTACATTGGGTGCAGTGGGTACAGAAGACTCTTAAGGATTTGTAAATTTCTTCCTACGAAACTGTATATTTCCTATCTTGTATAAGAGTCGGAAAAGCGCGCAATGCTAACTATATAGATCAAGCGCTGGCCGCTGGGCACACTGCGCCGCCGGCCTCGTGCAGTTTGCGATCTTTGAAATTCTATAGCGTCAATATTTTCCAACCGATTTTTGTAATTTTTTTAAAATAAATTTTCCTGGTCCTTTAGCAACATATTGGCAGTTTTAAACTTTGATTAAACGTATTTTTTCATATAGCTCCCCGCATGGTGAAGATTTCAATGCACTAATTTTATAATTTACACTTTGCAACAATTTTAGCAACAATCTCTTCATTCGATTTGACTGGACGTGGCATAGATTCATTCGCTTAGTTCTTGAGAGTAATTTACAAAAAGAATCATACATTTATGTTTTACAGAACCGGAGAAATAGCGAGTTTTCTATGAAAAAACATGATTTCACTTTTGCAATTTTTGTTTCGTTTTTCGCTAATAAAAAGTTCTGACCTACTCAAAACAGTTGTAATTTTAGTATGTGGTAGCTATCAATGAGTACTATCGATCAGAGCTGGGCAGTATTCGATTTTGTAAATACTTTTTAGTATTCAAATCCTTTAAGGTATTCAAATACTTTGTAATTAAATACTTTTATGGAAGCAGTATTTGTATTTGTAACTCAAATACTTTCACAAATATTTAGTATTCGAATACTTCGCAAAGTATTTGGATACTTCGTAAAGTATTCGAATACTTCGCAAGATATTTGAATACTTTGAGAAGTATTCGAATACTTCGCATAGTATTTGGATACTTAATCTTCCTTTTTTTCAAAAATCGACTACTCCAAAATTTCTCGGGCAAACACGTTTGATGGGAAGAATCCAAAACAATTCGTACTTTTTCGATTAGACTTCTCAATCAAAAGTTATAGACTAGAAACCAATTTCGACAGAAAATTCAAAGGGCTGTAACTTTTGAACTAGTAGCCCAATCTTCGAACTGTTTGAAATTATGGATTCTACAGAGCACATTCTATAAGAAAATGTTTTTCCCGGTCGATCTGAGACAATTTTTTTTTCGGGGCTCAAAAAAAGGCAGTGTATAACCTTCCTTTTTTACCAAAAATCGACTACACCAAAATTTCTCGGGAAAACACTTTTTTTTATTAATTTGGGTGCGTAGAATCCAAATCAATTCGTACTTTTTCGATCAGACTTCTCAATCAAAGGTTATAGACTAGAAACCAATTTCGAAGAAAAATTCAAAGGGCTGTAACTTTTGAACTAGTAGCCCAATCTTGGAACTGTTTGAAATTATGGATTCTACAGGCCACATTCTATAAGAAAATTTTTTTTCCGGGTCGATCTGAGCCAATTTTTTTTTCGGGCCTCAAAAAAGGCATAACCTTCCTTTTTTACCAAAAATCGACTACACAAAAATTTCTCGGGAAAACACTTTTTCTTATTAATTTTGGTGCGTAGAATCCAAAACAATTCGTACTTTTTCGATCAGACTTCTCAATAAAAAGTTATAGACTAGAAACCAATTTCTAAAGAAAATTCAAAGGGCTGTAACTTTTGAACTAGTAGCCCAATCTTGGAACTGTTTGAAATTATGGATTCTACAGGCCACATTCTATAAGAAAATTTTTTTTCCGGGTTGATCTGAGACAATTTTTTTTTCGGGGCTCAAAAAAAGGCAGTGTATAACCTTCCTTTTTTACCAAAAATCGACTGCACCAAAATTTCTCGGGAAAACACTTTTCTTATTAATTTTGGTGCGTAGAATCCAAAACAATTCGTACTTTTTCGATCAGACTTCTCAATCAAAAGTTATAGACTAGAAACCAATTTCGAAAGAAAATTCGAAGGGCTGTAACGTTTGAACTAGTAGCCCAATCTTCAAAGTGTTTGAAATTATGGACTCTCGATCGATCTCGATCTCAGACAATTTTTTTTCCGGCCTCAAAAAAAGGAAGTACTTTTAAGTTATTCAAATATTTGAGAACAATTTAGAAATGTTTAGGGAAAGTTTCCATTGTCACAAAATGAAATATAAAAATCCGATACAACTGAATACCGAACGATCCTGGAGTGAAACTTTTTGACTCGATAGTCTACGTAACTTAAAAACAATAGGGACCTTTCTTATATCCTTAAGACCATGTGTACCAATTTTCAAAGCGATCGCACGTTTCTAAACTATCATGCACACGGACAAACGGATGGTCACAAATGGATCTGTTCCAAAAGGGAATTTTTCTAGCAAAATGAACGATTCCGATGAAAATGTGAATATTTCATCCGACATTGAAGCGGCTGCAGAAGAAGCTAGTTCGTATTTACTTCCTCCGAACTCACGTCCAGCATACGAGGCAGCACATGCACGCTTTGAGGTGTGGGTTACGCAGCGACAATTGAGTAGCATTAGCGAAAAGGTGCGTATTTTCGTTAATTGATTTCGATAACCGATTGTGTTGAATTGAATTGTAAATTAAAGAAAAAATAAAATTTGAGTAGTTCAGGCAATTATTGAGAGTCGTGTAGGTTGTTTGATGGGACCAATGTACCAGTGCGCCAATGTGTCAAAATGTGACACTTGTGGCTAAACGACGCACGGTTGTTTTAAAATTGAAAACGCCAACTAAATTTAAGTATTTGATAACGAAATTACAAAAAAATAATATTCAGCATTGAAATAATGGTGGGGAAAGAGGATAGTGTGAAGTGATCTGATAACACACGAGTGTTATTCTTATCTGTTCTAATTTTGAGTAAAGGAAGGGGGGGGGGGGACCTCACAATAAGTTTATAAGTCTACTTCGGAACATGGGCCAGTATTTCAAATGTCATTGCAATACACATGTTACCGCTAATGTTAGAATAACGTTAATGTACACATTAACAGATTAATCTGCAGATTAACGGTTCAGATCCGTTAAAGTGCGAAATTTTCTTAAAACTAGTAGCAATCATGTATATTACCTATATTAATCTGCGCATTAACACATTCTAAGGTGTTAAAGTGCGAAAAAGTATCTATTGAAAAGAGCAATACAAACATGTGATTCACGTATACAATAAATGATTTCATTGTAAAGGTTCTAAAAATGTTAACTACATACCTAATTTAATAAGTTTGTTTCAAATAGTTATTTGTGTACCAAGGCCGTAAAAGTGATCTTTTTTGGCCGAAGCTGCTGTTTGTGGCCGAGGCGGCAGCCGAGGCCGCAATTCAGATGAGGCCAAACAAATCACTTTTGGCCAAGGTGCACACAACATTTTTTAGGCGATCATCAAAAAAGAATTCAATAATTTGCTCATAAACATATTTTTTCTGAAAATCATAGTTATCTTAGACAATTAAAAACAAATCATTTCCTGTCATATGTAATAAATTATAATTAGCATCTTTGTGTTTTGTGCGTATCAAAATGGGTGATAGCGACAGTTCAGATACGTACCCAAAATGAAATTTTGGAAGCTGCAAGCGTTGCGACCCTATGTCATATATGATATAAGAGCAGGCGTTTGAGAGTAAAAGTACAATCGCAACTTCCTCCGCTGCACAAGATTGTAATAATGTCAAATGCAATAGGTCCTTCGTAACTGTGGCTTCCAAGATCTTATAGTTAACATGCTGTACAATTATTAGAAACCTGATTACCTACTTTGATGGTAGGTATAGGTAGCTACTTGTGTTTTAGGTTAATTGCTGGTGATTCTTCGTATAATAATGTAAGCAACAACATATTCCTCATGTTTTGGTTCTACACTTCAAAAAGGTCTGCAAGCAGCAAAGATTGAAACGTCAAACTATAATTTTAAATGTGAACATTGTGATTATGCAAAATGGTGTGAAACATTCCTACAAGTCCGAAAATGAAAAAAACGCACTTGGATGGCCAAATCCTTGATGGGGCGAGGCGAGACCAGATAGACGCTTTGTATCAACAGATTACTGTTTCTCAAACATCAGTTTCAAATAAGTACAGTTTGACAGATGTGTACAATAAAGTGAAACTTTATGGCCGCAAAAGCGACCATAAAATCAACGTTTTTGTGATGATAGCCTAAAAATGTAATTATTTATGTCTATTCTTTTAACAATTTAAACAAGATTTGCTACTGCTGAGTTAATTTTACTGAGTATATCAAATTAAAGGTAATTTTAGCAATCAACTCTAATGTTTTATTTAAGCAAAGAACCACTTTCTTCAGATTAACGCATACTTGGTTGTTAAACTGTAGATTATCTAGTGCATCTGCAGAATAACTAGGTAATCTACGAAGCAAAAGCATTTTTCGCACTACGGACTGACTTCGAGATAGTTTGCAGATTAACAAGATATTTGTAATCTGGAATAACGGTTTTCCGCACATCAACGGTAACACATACACCAATCCTCTTGTAATACGGTGTTGCTATAGTAAACTGTATATCGGGCTTGCGATATTAACAGATTTCAGCATGGAACTAAATAATAAACTGGCCATTATTCACGATACAACCCATTATTTATTTATATAATAAATATTTTATATATTTTTATTTATATAATAAATAAATAAAAAATAGTATTAGAAATTTTCACTTAATTTAAGTGGACTTTTGTTGTGAAAAATTTAATTTCTTCGCGTTAGAGAGCTCAAAGAGCATTTTTATTTCAATACATACACGTACTCCATTAAAAATTCCGAAGTATTGCATTGTTTTATTGGTTTATTTTGCTTTCGCCCTAACATAATCACGAAATGGAATTGCAGTCTTGAACTAAATAAATACGAGCTATTCAGATAAGCCTACTAAAAGATTGAATTTTTACAGTTCGCTTTCAGAACATTATATAAAGGTGTATTTTAAACTCAAAGCAAATTGCAGCGAATGAGGTATTCAGTTTGAACATTATGTTAATCATTTTTTTAGAAACCGGTGTTTCTACAGAAATTCTCTTTATGTGAAAAACTAGCGCTTTGCCTTACATCGGGTTGAATGGTTGTCAGATTTAAAATTACAAAGTTTAAACTTTTTATCAGAATTAACTTTTCGAAGGAAGTATTTAGAAGCGCATTTAGTTTACAAGAAAAGGTGAGTCATGACTCCGTGCTTGTGTCAAACACAACAAACTATTCATCACCTTCGTGCTTAACCCAAGATTTTATAAACGAGTCTTAACTGCATGTGGAGTTGGCCAGTAATCATAAGCCGTTTGATGCCTATGATGTTTGTGGAATTCCAGATTCTTTCTGTAAATTTTGGCGTTTGCCCAAGTGCGCAAAGTAACTATTCACCGTAATCGTTTCCATAGAAACAGAATTGTCATATGTTCTCACCGGTATTTTATATCGTGCATTTGAAATAAGAATGACAGATCTCATTAGAATGTACAGTCATCTGTTTCACTTTATCTATCCTACTCGTTCAAACCTATTAAAATGCCAATTTAACATATGCTATAAAATAAAAGCCTATTAATATATTTTCTCTTTATTAAGTTATCGGAAATGCGTTCATTACAAAAGTTTCTATATAATGATTGTTGTATAACCTGCCTTTTAGCTAAGTATACGTGGTCAGGTAAAAAGTTATCGGACCTAGTATCGGACCTAACTTCATTTTTTAAATAGACTCAATTCAAGGAGATTAAAAATGAAGTTAAATTTAAAAAATGTTTTGTGAATTGTTTTTGTTTTTTTAATTATTTAAATCTTTTAATCCTTAAAAAATTTATTTTAATCTTTTTGAATCTTTTTTGAATTTTCTGAATCACCTTTTTTAATATCATCCCTGGTGTGCTATATGTATTTTTGAAAAGAATTTAATGTGCTGACTTTTTAGTTTCATAAAAGATACGGTTATACTTATTTTGAACCGCAGATTATGCAAAAATCATTACAAAGAAACTTTTGTAATGTATGTAATGTAGCACATTCCCGATAACTTAATAAACAAAGAAATTATTGGCTTTTATCTAAAAATGTAAAATTCAATTTTTGGCCATAACTCAAAAACAAACGACTGTAAGGCAGTTGGATTTATAACATCGAGTCTACCTCAAAAAATACATCGAGACTGCGAAGTAATTTTTTTCTAGCACAGTTTAAGACTGCACGTTATTGTTATTAGGTTTCTTGCTGAGGAAGGCGTTAATTCAGTCGACATTTCCCGGGGATAAACGTATCAGACTCACGATCGCCGATAGCGTAGCATCATCACAGGCTTATTGCCTTGGTGCCATTATTAAACTCATAAAATTAAAAATATACATATATGGTTGGTCAAAGGTACAACACGTAATGCATCATACAAAAACTACCCTTAGTAATTTCAGCGATTTTCTTTTGGTACTGGCTCTTGGAATAATTGCAATGGGGTAAAAAATGCCCCCCTCCGCCCCTTATTTGACGGAAATACACGCTTTCAAGCACCAGGAATCCGAATCAAACAAAATCGTAGAAGTATGAAAGTATCATAGAGCTATATGTGGGAAACAGCCAACACCTTTCACGGTTTCATTACTGCATTAGCTACATCGTTTCTTTAAATATAACATCCGTTCGAGCATCCGTTCACATACCGGGTGGAGATTCGAAAACGGAACACAAGGGAAAAAGTTTTTTACAGATTGTTGCTTAGAGGATTTATAATTACACTCATCGAAAGAATGAATCAATACTGATTCCGAAATTAAAGTAGGTACTCGGTTCCAAAGGGGCCTCGTACCTTAACATTTCCTCGCCAGTAATGTGTCATTTTCCTGCTATGTAGTTTTACTGCTAAATAGCTATTGTTAAATGATAATTGTAAAATGATCTGATTCTGGTTCTTTATTAGAACATCGCAAAATAAATTGCTACAGACGAGAAACAATTACGAAGGAATAGTTATTGGACCGGTATCTGTGAATCTTCAACTAAGTACAAGATCTACTGCGTTGGAATGCGGTATATCATAAAGAACGGTCGGCAAAATTTTAAGAATTAACGATTGTTTCCCTAATTACCGACCTGAAAAGTTACAGCGAAAATATTATAGTGATCATTAAGGAGGTACATCTTTACTTATCGCACGCAATACACACATTTAACTGAAACTCATTAAAGCTTACACAATTTACCAACCCTTTTGTGATGAACTTTTTATACGCTAAATAATAAAAACATTGAAAAGGCTTATATAGACTTACCTTTCTAAACGAAGCCGACTCGGATATTGAGTATGTGTCAACGATGGAATCGAACCTAACAAGCTTTTTCGGAGGAAGCTTTTTCAGTGGACATAATGAACACATATTCCTCGATGTTCCAGTTGCGGATGGCATTTTGCCCCGCACGACATTTCAAATCACATTCTTATAGCATACTTTCCGATGAACTTTTCAAATATGAGAGAGTATTGTGTGCAGATTGATCGTTAGGCATACAAACGTTATGTTTACCTATTTGTGTATGCAGTATACAAATCATCTATCGGAATCTCCAGCCATAAATGTATGGAATGCATGAATATATCAGCCGGCATTTGGGAGTAATGGCATAGATATGCAACAATATAGTCCCTTGGATTTTCAATGTGCCTCTTGGGTAATCAGTGAAACAGTTTATTAACGTTGACGGCTGAACTAACTTCATTTTTATAAATTTAAAGACACATGTGTATAGGATAGGACGAAACAGTTAACGAATTCGGAAACAGACACGTTTATACGCGCTCGCTCTGGAGAAAAGTCTCGGAACTGTTAAATAGAACGGCGCTGTAAATACCTGGATTTGCTTCTGAAACGAGAAAACTACCTTTCCCTGCTTGATTACAGCGCCAGAAATCAATATGTAACCTTGCGGGTACGTTGGGTACTTCAAGAATTAGTAACAGTTCCAGTATACACCACTAGGTGGTACAACAAAGCTGTATTGCTTGTACTAAAAATCAATAAAATAAAATAAAAATTAATCAAAATTCTGCTACACACGTAATGAATTACTAAATGAAGAGCTTTCAACACCCTTTTACATTAATCACTTTCATGGAGCCAAGTTTCAAAGGTCTTACTTAGTATGCTTTAGACACCTTCACTTTTACACTTGGCAACGTTTGTACGGGAAAATTGTTAAAGTTTCATTGTGAGTAATGCAATAATGATATCCAACTTTGAGTTGGTGTACATGTTTGAGTTTAAAATGAGTTTTCCTTTTTAATTTAGGATTAAGGGCTGGTCAGGTCATTCGTCTTTTCCATTGAATAAAAACGCTATTTTTATTCAATGATTATATAGCGATTAACCTGCATCTATGTTATATAATATTACGTGAGAAACCCATTTATTTATTTGGAGAAAGCTGCCTTACTTCAATTTCTTTATCCTTTGGGATTATAGTTTGTGTTGTATAACTAAATGAAGGTGTGATCACAAGCTGAATGATGTAAGACTTTTACCTAAGTTATATCTGTTTATAGAATCATTTCGTTAGCTAAACTGCTTAAAGCTAAAGTGAGGAAATTTGACATGTTAGATCCGATGAACATCATCCATGAGTGATAACAAATCCTGCTTTCGATGGAACATTGATCGCGTTAATGTAACCTTATAATCTCTATCGTTGAATGGCAAATCATATATAAGCTTTTAATGTTTTTATTGTAAAGTTATCACTGAATCTCTAAATCCTCAGACATGAAGCCCTATAGTGAATGTGTGAATTGTTAATGAGTTATTGTCATTGTATTCATATTTGTATTTTAAGTCTGTTCCTATTGTTTTGTTTGGGAAAACCATAGCCGAATAGCGCTTGTTTTATTCAAACTGATATTTTAATTATTACGCTGAGCAATATTGTTGTGTAGGTATATGAGAATACATATTTCAATTTATTAAGTAAATCTGGGAGATTATTTACGAAATATACACAAAGTTAGTTCGTTTCATTTGCATTTTGTATTTCAGTGCTTGTTTTTTGCCTTTTAGAATTGGTTGTAATTGCCTAGTTTTCGTTTTAATTTTATCGCTTTTAAATTGTTCAATTAGATACGTTCGTTAGGCCAAATCTAATTAACGCACGTGTTCTGGTGCTGATAACGAAGACGCAGGGCTGTCCAAGAATTACATGTTCATGTGTTTACGATAAATTCTCGGGCAGACAACCCTATATGTTTTGTTGAAGACGCAATTCGTCACTTTTTTATAATAAATTTGTGCAGAAGAAAGTTAACCAAAGTGGTGTAAGAAGTTCAAACGCATATTGATTGATTCATTTGAAAAAGCGGGCAATTGTAGCACAGCGAGGCCTTTTGATAAGGTTATATGAACAGTTTCTACCGTCCGAACAGCTACCGAAAGTTTGTCATCTTATTCATACAGCCAGTAAAGCAAAGTGAAGTTCTGAAGCCGTCAGCGTTTGTGTGTGGGTTAAATTCCTTGTATGGCCAGATTATTTGGATTATTCAAAAAAATTGTAAATAATGCTTTATCTTAATTGTCGACCGCCTGCGTGCGAGGTAGGTGCAAACATGATTTTTCTTTTCGTGCCCGAGAATTATCTCAGGTGTTAATGAAAATTTCTGTAGTAAATTCTTTGGAATTTTCGGAAGTTGAGCGATGCTACTGAGTCTCCCAAATTATACTTTAAAGCAAACGTTGAGATTTTTCTTTGTAACGGGAGTCTGAAGTTTACGAGAAAAATAATTATAATTCTAAATTCACTGGGTTGTTTTGTTTTGAGCTAGCCGGATAGGTGTTTCGTGAGTGGCGTAGTGACCGCATGGCATTGCACACAGAAATAAGTAAACTGTTTCCTTTGAATTTTTTTATTTCTTTCAAATTAATCCCCTGAAGAAAAAAGTGATTTCTCCTAAAAGGGAGATTGATTTGGAAACATACAGCGAGAGTTATCACAGGTGCAAATCAATTCAACCACAGGTTTCTCTACAAGATGATTTTGTATGTTGACAGATTTGATTATTTTAAATTTTGCCTAAGGTAGTACTTCGCTCCTTTCGGCTTGAACATATACAGTGATATTAATGTAGAAGTGGACATAGAGATTTCCTATGTCTACTTTCAAATGATATAATCTCTTCTGAAAGACGCCTTTTATTTTATTTTTTTTATTTTCGCAACCAAAATAACTTCTTGAAACAAATAAAGATCTGGCTGTCATATTAATTTGAATATTGTTGCTTTAGCTTCACAGAAAATAAATCTCTTAAGCTCCTTTAACTGTTACCGGCACTATACCAATTGGAAATATCAACTTTTTCTTTAGTTGAATACATCGCACACGAACGAAAATTAGAATATGGAAGTCCAAGCGATAATATTCAAATTAATTAATATGGCAGGCAGATCTTCATTTGTTGACTAGGTAGTTATTTTGGTTCATAAAGTTAGGTGCCCTTTAGAAGACTTTATCATGTAAAAGTAGACATAGAAAATTCCTATAAGAAATCCCTATGTCTACTTCTACATGAATATCACTGTATAACTGCATGCGGATCTCGTTTCTCTAGGTTGACATAATTCGGGCAATGAGAGCGAGCCACCCTGTAGTTGAAAGTTTACGTGCTGTAAAAGTAATTTAGGTTTAGTATTAGAAATTTCAGGCGGGATATCCTACTACAATGTTTTAGCTCATTTGTTTAGGACCTAAGAGACACTTTGTCAAAGGGAATTTCAGGATTTTATTGCATGGTCATTGTAAAGTAAGGTTTGTAAATTGTGAATTAGTATACACAATTTAAGGGTTATTAGTGTATTAAAGAGTGTATGAAATTTAAGGAACGCATAATAATAATAACAATAATTTAGGTAAATAATAAATTAGGAAACATTTAATTTAAAACAACGTAAGAAAGAAGTCTTATTTGGACAAATGTGTTGTGTAAAAGCTGTTATCGGATACATTTAATCGGTCAGGTTTCGTAAAACGACACCTACATCGATAAGCGCGACACAGGTGGGCATAAATTTGGCGACGTAGTTGGTTGTTCGGTTCGGTCTTCGTCGGTCAATAACGAAGCAGAAAAAGAGAGTGGAGAGGGGATTGATTAAATAAGTGGATCAAATTAACGACGTGGTTGGTCGGGTGATTTACGAATGCGTGCGTAAATTCATCATACAAAAAATGGACTGATACTCATTGCGATAAAAATAGCTTTTTTCAGATCGATAACAGTAACGGCTGGTTTCTAAAGACAATAGCGAGGTCTCAAAAAGTTATGTTATTATTTCATCACAGTTGGCTTCAAAATAACCATTAGAAGTTCAAATATTTGAAGCGGAGCACAAAATGCTCTCTGAGTGGCTTGACGTCACCTAGCACCGCCCACTCCTCCTTGCATACGGAACACGGGAAATATCATGTTTGTTTGTTGTTTAAAACGGATGAAATGGAGCCGGGGTTTCAAAAAGTGGACATACACCATTTACCGAGTGGAGACGGTGAGATGTTGCCCGATTTTATTCCGTTTTGTTCCTTTTTGCTAAACGTTCTAATTTTTTAAATACTGTTTTGAAGGTACAGAAGTTACCATCGTTTATCTATTTATTTGAGAGGAATTGACAATTCTAATCCAATAGAATAAAACTACTTTTATTTATTTTTATCGCCCTCTACTTTTTATATATGTCTAGACAACAAAGCTCTAATATTACTCGATTTATTAAGTATGTAGTGGAGTTGGGTTGGTGGAGCAGCACCTGTTGACACCTTTTTCACTTTCAAATAAAATCAGAAAATCAGTGGCGTAGCATGCCCAAATAGGGTAAGCATTAAAATTGCATTTTTTATACACCGCTCGAACCTAACTAAATCAGGTCGCATTCGGAAACATGACTTTTAATTAGATTCAATCCTATTGAATAGAACTGATCCTTGAAGTCGTAGAAATCGATTGGCGAAAGTTTCTTTCTTTTCGTTCTCAAGTTAAACGAGGAACAGACGGACAGACGACCAAAACCATCACCTTTTTTAAAGAAAAAAATTCCCGTAAAAAGCAGATATACTTTTGGCGGGTGTATTGATTCCGAGGTGACGCTTCAACGTTTCTGGCAACAGATCGGCGCTGCGTACAATACTTTGCTTGCGTTCACTCTTTTTGGGGTAACGGGTGAGGAAGCATGAAGCTTAAATGTCCGTTATTTTTATTGACAGAACTGTCACACTACGCTATGGTTGAATAGTAGGACCAAGAATAGTCTTCTGAACTATGAGGAACAGAAGTCGACTGAATTTTTATGGTCGTGTTTCATTCCTCCGACATCCCTGACTACAGGAAGGTCGGCAGGCTGCTCAGGCTTGCTTTAAGCTTAAATAACAATCGGTCAGTCGGGATTAATTTTATTCAAGCAGGCAAAATAAACTACACCTCACAAGTGCATTTTTCATCGACGTCCCTTGTGCGGTGTGCCCATCACTCATTGTGGGATGTTTGATATGATGTCGTCTATTGTGGTATTATTTTGATTTTTAAGTTTAGTAATTGGCGATTTTAGAGCTTCCTGCCCAACCTGCCCCACCCTAGCTACGCCTCTGCAGAAAAAGAAACGTTATTCTCACTGGTTGGGAAAATAATATCCTATCATTCCGAGCTTGATCATTACTACACGAAAAATTGAATATTATCTGCTGTTGTAGAAAGATGTCATTTAAGGAAAACGATGAATATTTGGAAGCGAATTTAAAAAAAAGCTACCGGTATCTAAATATTATTGATCCAAATCGCCATTCCAGATTCTACAACCAACTTGAATAAACATGTGTGTAGACGTATCGAAGGATACGCGTGAAAAATACGATTTTGCCAACCGCGTGAGTGCGAAGGTACTTTATATTTAGGGTGTCCGAATTTGGATGTCCCCATAGGAAAAACTGTTTTATCTGTAAGAATGGGAAACGATTAGAGATGTTTTTGGATATTTGAAAAAATAAGAGGGTTATCTTTGAAAAAAGGACAAAGTGATGTAGAGGTAGAGGTTATGGTAATACAATAAATGAGATGCTTCCTTTTCAGACATCGTTCATTAGATTAATCACTGGTGGTTATAGTGGTCATAGTGACAAAAACTGTATTTTTGGATGCTTAAAACTGCAATTCAGCGTAAAACCAGCGATTTATCGTAAATCCCAGTCAGATTATTCTTTAAAGCTTACAATTAGACGTTTTTGGGTACACTAAATTAACAGGGATTAACAATAACGTCGAATTTCAGCTTAATTACCTGTACACCGTGAAAGATTTATATACGTATATCTATGCCATTAGTATAAACGAAATGGTGAGATCAAGCGGAACACGGAAATTTAAAGTGCATATACTTTACCTGTAGGAAATGAGTTAATGGAAAACTCGAACAGAGTTTAAAAAATTGATTTTTCTGAGGAATAGTAAAATAATAAGTCAACTAAATAAACAGAAAATAATCCCCATTAAAACATGATTAAAATACAATTTCAAACTCACTATATAAAGATGGAAGCTGCGACCACAATCATTTAAACAACCCTACGATAAAGCTTGTTAAATTAATGGCCATAATTTACTGCAAAATAATACAAAAGTGTTGCTAAAGTTATCGAAAATCCATGTAATGCGGCTTTTACGTTTTGGTTTTATTCGAACCCAAACTCTATCCGTATCACGGATTGTGCAGTAGCAAGCTGCATTGCGGTTGTCCACCAACAGCTTCCCTAATTTAGTTAAACATTCTATCAGGGAACTTTATTTCATGTGTACAAAGTTAAAGCCCGGCTACATGCATCCGTAAATGGTAATTAAAGGTACCGTGCACTTTACATTTTACAGAGTGAAATAATCAGTTACATAAAACTTTCGTGCAAGTGCATATTCCAATTACGAAAAAAAACTGCGAAGTGTACGACTTTTTATGGTAATTCAGGATTTCATTAAAATATTTAATTTGTGTTCCAAGGGGGAAATTTCTATTAGAAGCGCATGGAACTCAATCGCATAGGTTCACTAATGAGAGGGTTTACTCCAGCGCAAATTACAGTATCTGCGGGAATTAACTGTATATCAACCACCGTCTGTAATACCCGTTACCTAATTTTTTTAACGAAATTTGCTATAATTGGGAGGGCACTGTAACTCACGTTTCCTAAAAGTTTCTGTTATGTACGATACGGCATGGACCAGTAATTAGTACCTTTGTTTTGAAGTTAAAAACTGTAATTACATTTACAATCTCGGACATACAATTAGGGCAACAACATCGCTAATGTATATAAAAGGTGTCATAAATGAGTGCAAAACATTAGCAGAGAACTACATAATTTCTACCATTTAGTCTTATCAGTGTTTTTGTCAGACTGGGAAAGCTTTCATTGTTCAATACGGTGTTCCTTTATTTTCTATATGTGAGCGGTGTTTCGAATCATGAAATTTGTAATTTGTAGATTTTCAGGAGAATTTTCAGGTCAAAAGCTCATAAGAAGGGGAATTTTTTAAATTTTTTTTCTGAAAAATTCCCCTAAAACTTACAATGTACATTGTAAGAAGCTATTATTTGTTGTTTAAAGTTTATAGGCTCGAAATTTCGATCTACTAACAAAATGTGTGATGTTACACAAATACTTTAGTGAGCCCACATCGAGGAACTTCTTTCTGCTGACAAAGAAGAGTATAGGCACTGCAGCGATATATCGCATTCGTTATGTTGCAACTCATTTTCTATATTACTGCAAGCACTTAAAGTCGATCTTTCATGTTTCAGTTACATTTAACTGATAGGTATTACAAAAACTGCAACCTACTTCGTTCAGTAGGTAGTCGATGCGGTATGCGAGTATGACCACCAACAGGGCTGAAGACATTGATAATGTGATAGCTGCTGCATTTCTGGCAGATCAGTCAGCCCGTATAGTGTAAAATTGCTTCATATAACATGCGGAAAAATTGTAAGGCGCGGGGTAAAAAAATAAAATCGTCCCTATGTCTCGAATAGTATACTCACCGAGTTTGGTAATCAAGGTTTCAGTTCTTGTAACATATGTTACACCACACTTTTTGGATTTGAGTTGTATGTTGTTCGGGTTTAAACAAATTGTTTAAAAGAGAACGAATCGCATTAAATTTTAGTATGCACTTCTCGTAAAAAGCATTCTGAATTTTACTCGAAATTTAGTTATTGTTCTTGGTAGAGCCGCGTTTGTGACATCTTTGGAAAACTCCTTTGCATCCGCAACCTTTATTTGTACTTACATAAGTATCATAAACAATCTGTAGGATGTAAAAAATGGAAGGGTTGGCTTTTTTCGATAAGTTAAGTGAAATGTACTCACAAACACAAGCACATGCTTGCAGTTTTTGAATTCGTGTGGGATGTTGATTAACGACTCTAATGGCCTTTTGCACTGACAAATTTAAGCGGAGCTTAGCTTAACCGTAGCTTAAAATCCATGGCAATGATTATTGCGACAATGGTTGCCATGCATTTTAAGCTACCCTTAAGCTAAACTCACCCTAACTTTGTCGGTGCAAACAGCCATAAATCATTTGTAACTAGTAGTGCAGCAGCAGCAGCAAATGAATGATTAGACATGGCCGCCTCGTAAAATCGACAAAATGGAAGTAGAAAATACCTAAATTCTTTCATTTAAAAGCCGTATATTACTCTATTTGACATTTGTAGTTATTATATTCAACAGCCTAAGTTGATTTCTTTCATCGACATCACAAATTTACATTTTTGTCTACTTGCAAACGTATGGTAAATATTATATACTTTCTCTTAAAATGCAAATTCAACAATTAATATGAGAAAAAAGCAACACGCAGGAAATACTATTCTGCAACGACCGTCTCGCACAAGTTGATGAAACTTTTACTGAATGCTATTTAAATATTTAAATGAAGTGTTTGAGGACTAATTTAAATCCCTTTATCTTTCTGTGTTTACCAATTTACAAATTATACAAGGGTCGCCAAAAGCTTGCATGTTGTAATTACATCTCCGAAGTTATGATTAAAACAATGCACATCAAAAGCAGATTTCACTGCGTACGTGAAAATGAACAAAACAAAAGTTAATGTAAAGCGTCCGGTAACTAATTTAGCACTTTAGCATTTTTTTCTACTAAAAGGATCGTGCTTCAATTTTATTATAGATCGACGAACCACAAAGTGAATACCTGTCCAACTGAAAAAATTAAATCTGAAAATATCATTGTTCAACATATTTCATTGTTTACTTTCTGACACCGATGCACATGGTATTACCAGAATCCTTAATATTGAGACTTTGCGGGACACTGGTAGTGTTTCAAGTCTGATTCCCGATTCTTTTATTCCTCAAATTTGTTATTCTTCAGAATCAGTAACTGAAATCACTACATTCAGTGTTATTAAAACCTTGTTCTTCCATGTAACCCCAATTCGTTACAATCAAAATTAAATATATGTTGAGTTAAACTGCGTGTGCACTCAGGAACATATTACTAGTAAAAAAAAAAAGAATAAAAGCAAAGAAAAAAACTACTAAAAACATAAATGCAAAAACGTATGTAACATCAATTCATTTCAAAAGATTAAAGCCAGACCGTATTTATTCGCAAGCGCGATGGGGATATAAGGCTCGGTGTAGATTAGAGAGACCAAAATAACCCTTCCAACTCCACTTATAGATTACTTAGATCGGTTAAAAAATAAAACCTATTATAAATTTTTGGACCAAAAAAAACAGTTTCTATCATGTGGAGATTTGCAGAAAATTCGTATACGTCATTCGATCATGTGGAGATTTGCAGAAAATTCGTATACGTCATTCGTAACACTTACTAACAACTTATTAATGCCCCTCGAGTACGGTATATCCATAAAATCTGTGATGATTTAACTCAGGATAATAGCATTTTAGTCTACTTAGATGACATATTTCGGTTTGATAAATGCTTTTTCTTACATAACGCCAAAACCCAATATTGAAAGGATTAATCCGGTATTAGTATGCCTGACTGTGACAAATACTTTTCCTAATTATTTCATCGGATTTGGCCGTAGAACTAGTAATTTCATTTGTTCATATTTGGTCAGAATGGCCGAGTGGTGTCGTTTGTAACAAAGCCGACTATCACGAGGCAGCATACTTACTATTAACTTGTTCGAATGTAACCGTAATATTAGGAATGTACCACGTTGTTCTCGTTCTTAATGTTTATTAAAATTATCATTTATTTCACCATTTTTTTTTGAGTTATTTGTGTAATCCTGGACAAGACACGCTGAGTACAAACAAGTTTCTAATTTGAATTAGTCTGACCCGAGCAGTTACCTGGTTACCTCATATTTTCATGGTTAAATTGCATTCAATTGTAAATCTAATTGCTGCAACGTGAACACCTTATATTAAAATTTGTTCAAAGCATCTTGAAAAGGTGTAAGGTAAACCGTTACCCCCAAGCAGTTCTTTACTCTCTGAAGTGAAATGTGCGGTAGGTAACTGTCATAATGAATTTCTATTTTTGATGTTGAAATATTAAGAATCATTCATGTGTACATACCTACGCTACTCCGAAGTGAGAATCCTTTAGTTTTTGCGGTGTTCTACATGTCACATTCATTATTCATTTTCTTTTGGAATAAAGCCTGTGAAGTGATGAACATTTAATTAGGTGTTGACAGTTCAGAAAGGCAATTAATTTAACGTACATAAACAGACGTGTACACGAATTCGTATGCGAAACGTTTGAAAAATAATTTGTTTGAAAGATACATCTAAAACGAATTCTGATGTAAAAGGATCAGGAATTCCTGCCTAAAAAACCTCTTTGTAAAGAGAATATACCGATGCGTATGTTATGGCCCAATTCCCTTTTGATACATATGTCCTTTGTTTGCTATAAAAATTTTCTGAACTGACAACTGCATATTTCAACACGCTATTAGAACATTAGCCCGTTGCACGTTTCAAGCTGCAAGTTGCAAACCAAATATTTTCTGATAAATTGTAGGAACCACGTTTGCAAGTTGGCTACTACTGTTGACTTACATCAGAAGTGACAAGTTTAATTATAGACCGAAACACTTAAAAAAAGTAAGTAAACGTATTAAATTTCACATTTTTCGACAATTTTAGTACTATTTTTACGACCAGTCGGCGTAGTAATTCATAATGAATTCATTACAAAATCGTTAAGCTAATTATTATATTATCGATACGTAAAATTGAAAACGTTGCATATTAATTATACCGTGCGGTTGTAAACCCTGCTCAGTTTTAATCCGTGCGAGATATACAGAGATCGTGTCGAGTGATACTGTTTTTAGCGCATTTCCACAAAAATAAAAAAAAAATGCGCTATTGTGGCCACTTTGTCCGTCCGTCCGTCCGTCCGCTAACTTTGCGACGCTACGACGCTACTAGTTCTTTATCTTAAGAGCTATTGTTCTACTTTTTTCGCTATTTGGTTCATTATGGTGTCGAGTCTTGTACCAAGGAAGGAATTTTTTCTGTACCGCTTACAAAAAAAGTTATTGTAAAAAAAACAAAAAACCGTTTTTTACATGTTCCATAATTTTACACTTTTGCCGTTTATTAACGATCCTAGAGATCGTTTATAATTTTGCATTGCTATCTGTCGCCTGCCGGTTGGTCTCTCCGTCTGTTCCTTTGTCTGTCTGTCCATCTATCTGTCCGTGTGAACGATAACTTTGTTTAGAAATGTTCGATCGCTTTTACATCTCCGTTAGTTATGAATTATGAATATGAATTGCATAAATTCAATATGCCATAAAAGTTGAATCGAATCGATTCAAAATTCACAGTGCCCTTTTCGCATCTCGACCATTTATAAACCGAATTGCAAACTTTTTTACTTATAAAAGTATTTGAATGAAATTTGATACATAGGCACTTGGAATAAAGGAAAATCAAACGCCAATTTCAAAATTTGGTTTTGCGCATGCGCAGTGCCAACTTTTTTATTTATGGAAGAATTTAAACGATATTTGATACATAGGCACTTGGAATAAAGGATAATCAAACGCCAATTTCAAAATTTGGTTTTGCGCATGCGCAGTGCCAACTTTTTTATTTATGGAAGAATTTAAACGAAACTTGATACATAGGCACTTGGGATAAAGGAAAATCAAACGCCAGTTTCAAAATTTGGCTTTGCGCATGTGCAGTGCCAACTTTTTTATTTATGGAAAAATTTCAATGAAATGTGATACATAGGCACTTGGAATAAAGGAAAATCTAGCGCCAGTTTCCAAATTTTATTTTGCGCATGCGCAGTGCCAACTTTTTTATCTATGGAACCATTTAAGTGAAATTTGATACTTAGGCGGTTGGAACAAAGGAAAATCTAACATTAGTTTTAAAAATTAGGTTTGCGCATGCGCAGTTCCAACTTTCTTATTTAGAAAAGCATTGAAATGAAATTCTTCTCATAAACTGAAATTGAAGTAGCACGTTAAAAATGGATTTTAACAGAAGTTGCATCTTATAAATGGGAAATGAATGCAAGTGGAAATGCGCTTTATGTAAATCGTTTACGATTACTTTTTAACTTGTTAGTTACTTAATTTAGATGGGTCTTAAATTCAGGTACCGAAATGTTTCAGTACCTCGGCGACTTCGTAAAAAGTAATCGATTTCCACAGTTACGGTATCGTTTATGTTATTGAGCGACGTTTAGGCATCACAGTCGCACGTCTATCACACTCACAGCCCTCTCACTGTGTACGGGGGTGGAGGAGAAGCTTCAGCGAGAAGCTATTTCCCAGTTTTTTATTTTACTAGTACGTTTGTTTCCGATTATACATCCCACGCCTTCCATTACACGTTTATTTTTTTGGTACTCCACCGCACAAAAATAGATACCCATCCCTTTACTATTTTTTGTCTTGGTTTCACTTATAACAAGTAAATCCAAATCGCCTTTCTAAACTCTACGAAACTGGTAAAAATGTTTTATCACAATTTATTTTACCCACGGCTAGCTCTGTAATAAAATTTCCTTGCGAAACTTTGACCTTTTATCTACATGAAAATCAATACATTACGCTTTTGTAGACGAAAAATGCGAATTCCACAAAAAATAATTGAATATATTGACAAACTAAAGACGATTCAATTCCATTCTCCTTTTATTTTTTTATTTGTAATATTCCGTAGAAAAATCTCGTGGACACGTTTAAATTCTAATTTCCCTTATCTACATTTCTAATGTGTAATTTTTTACAAGATATTTGTACACACTTTATTAATGCAAATGATTATTATCACTGAATGTTTTCAATTAAGAAGAAACCCGATACAGGTGCTGACTTTTATTGCGTCTGGGTTTCTCATATAGCTTCGGTTATTTTAAGATAAGAACGTTATCCACATTATACTATGGTGCATGTAAATATGAAACTTCCCCTTCGTTAGTTGAACCTATTAGCGTAATGAATAAGTCACTTGACTGCATATATACAAACTATCTGCAAAAAGATTATATGTAAGTATCGCGATTCGTTTACAATACTTAATTTTCATATCTATATTTATTACATAAATGTAGGTAGTAGTGCCACTGCCACACATTTAATTCTTCTATTTCCAGAACTACCATTAATTATTTGATTTACATAAAATCACATTGTTTTAAAAGAAATTGTGCAATCCTATCGATAGAGTGGGTTCCAATTTGAAGTTGGCCCCGTTCACATAAAATAATTTGACAAAAATGCGTCCACAGTTAGTGCTACGTTAGTGCTCTTTCGTTCTCGAAGCTTATAGTTAGTGCTGCTACATAACACGAGAAAAATAAATCCCTAAAGAGCTCTAAAAAAGAGGCAGAGCACCTCGGTGTGACCCTACGGGGTCATTGGATTTGACCTATTTTTAATAGACTGTTACATGCGGCATGTAAGTCTACTGTGCAAAGTTTCAACCAAATCGGTCCAAGCGTTTGACAGTTATCGTGTTCACAGACAGACGGATAGCATCGACTCCCCTACAAAGCTTGCATCGCTTTGCTTTGCCGCTTAATAAGAAAAATAGGGGCGGGGCCAACTTGACACTCAATTTTTACTTATCGAAATAATGAAAGCAGACGTGGTATTAGTGCTGTTAAATGCCAAATAAACAGTATCTCAAATTCTTTCGCTGCTCCTGAAAAAGGTCATGTGTGAAGTTAACCCCGCCCATATATTTTTAACTAGGTGAAACCACATTAGTGCCACGTTAGTGCCGTTTTGTGCTCGAAACTTGCGATTCCAGCATTTCATCTTTTCAAGAAATAGTTTTAGGGTCGTTGTTTTCCCAAGCCACCGTATATCTGTGCCCAAGCTAAGCTCGCAAATGAAAGTGCAACTGCTTTGGAATGTGATTAAAGAACCAGGGCTTACAGAAAAGGGAAATATGTCGCCTTACAATCAACCAATTTTTCAAATGTCTCCGAAACCAATATTTTTCTGGGCAAATTTCACTCGCTAAACTTCTAACAATTTCTACTTTACTTATGTCTGAATGACCTAAAATAAAATTGGACAATTATCGCAATACTGCTGGAAATTGTTTCAGAATGTTGTGCGTCGAGGGTGAAACGAAGGTTCGGCAAATCTAATAAATCAAGGGAAGAAAAACGGTTCGATATCATAATAAAATGTTTTTAGGGAAAATTAATAGCCCTTAATTGTACACTTCCAGCGCGTACGCCATTTAAAGTCTGTGTAATTTGGTTGACTTATCGATGTGTTTGTCACTTGCTGTGTCTAAAGTGGTACCGTTCTCTGCACTGCAATGTTGCAAGACAATAGAACGGTGGCTCTGCTTCTAATTCTGGGTATTTTCGGAAAAGGTGAGGTTAAAGAAAAGCAACAGTGCGTTGAGAAAGTGATTGAAACAATATTCAACGCCACCTACGCGATTTATATCGTGTCAGAAAGTGATGAGAGCGTCGTGTTTTCCTGCCCATTCCCGCACATTTTCCTGAACGTTAACAAATCCGTGCAGAACGTCGCGGAAACTGGGAAACATTTCGTGATTCAAGCTCGAAATGTGACGTCCTTGATACACGTGTTGACTAACTTAAGTCGTAGCACCGTGTGGAACAATGATGAGTCTCCAATGGGGACGTTTTTAGTGGAGACGGAAACTCAAGCGGTGTCTTTGATGTTTCAAGTCCTATGGAGGTTTAATATTGTGAACGTTTTAATCGTTTCTAGAGCACGAGTGTACTCTAGCGATCCTTTCCATTCGGAAAATGAGTGCGGGAACAAAGCAGAGAGGTACGATGTACAAAACTGTTACGCAGCCCTCCTTGCGGATTTCGTTAAGCCACTGCGTAACGTTAATAGGTGCGCTGTGGTATTTCTCATAACCAAGATGCCATACATTGTAAGACTGGTATTAAGTGATCTATTGAAGTATGTCCAAGATGTGTTGAATATTACTTTCACTCAAATGATGGTACACGATACAGATCTGCTGAAACAAGCCTTACGAAGTGGAATGGGAATTTTAGAATGGATGGATACCGCCAACTTCACCAGTGAGAATCTTAGATTGAGCATTGAAATACTTCGCGAACACGATGTATGGGTGTCTCCAGAACAAAGAAATCTCTACGCCTTGGAAATGTTGGGTTCGATCTTCCAATACCAGGTGTGGGCGGCGGCCATATTGATTTTTATTTTTACGATTGTGCTGTGGGGGGTTGTTTTGAAAATCGAGAGGTCACACGGAGACAACTTTGGTTACGCTTTCGCCAACATTTGCTCCATAATAACGTGCGGTTGCACGCGGAGAACACCTCACAGCTGCACGCTGCGTGCCATCTTCCTGTTACTGCTGTTTTACGTAGTGGTAATGCAAACGGCTTTCAAAGCGAACTTGATTACGGTGTTAACATCCGAGAAAGACAAAAATAGGATTGAGCGAATTGAGGATGTTGCAAATTCGAAGTTGCCCATATGCACCACGATTGCCTATATACACTACTATTTCAACGAAAGTAGGCCCCATGATGAGGTCTACACGAAAATAAAGAACAATTTGCATCTCGATCTTTACAAAAACTGTGGAGACATGTTTGCATCGAAGAAGTGCATGATCATCATGAAAAATGTCGACTATAAGCTGATTTACAGTGCAACTGCCGCGAGTTCCGTCATCGACTATCAGTACCTTTCCGTCGGTAGAGTCAACCTCAAATTTCTACTTTCGCACCACCTAATGGTGCCACTCAATGCAGCAATTCACAATTGGAAAGAATCGGGAATATTCAACGCGGATTACGATCGCATCTTTTCAGCAAGCAAGATTGCCAAGAAAACCGACGACACACCAGTGACGCTAACTTTGGCGCATCTCTCTGGTGTGTTCGTAATATGGGCCATTGGCTTGGCGGTTTCCACTGCTGTTCTTCTTATCGAAATTGTTGTATGTAAGCCATAGTTTTACTATACGCTATATTGTAATATATATCGTTGTGTGCATTTGTTTCCTTGAGTAAAGCAAACCAAACATCTCTTGTCCAACAAGATTTCTACACTCCTGTTGCTTATTTTAGAATCTCTGCGGACTCTAAGAACAGTTTTTGGTAGACATCGCAAAGGACAAGCACAGTGGAGCGTTTGGGTTCAGCTACTTGAACCCAGGGCCGGATTTGTCATGGGCCAAAGATAACAAATTGAAGTTGGCGCCCATATATGGAGCAACATAACCTCCCATTTCGACGAAATTATGTAAAATTTCGTATTAAGTTTGTAGAAAATTTGGGGCTTCTTCCGCAATGTTTGTTGTTCAAAACGCTTAATTAAGGTGCCCTCTAGCCTATTTTTATCAATTTCATTATCGTACCTGGGGGTAGTTTTCAAGAGCCACCATTAATTCCAAACATTTGCAAGAATCTTAAAAAGCCGTCTTAGAGATATTTAGTTGACTTTTACATGTTTAGAGAGTTTTTGAACGTCCCGAATATTCTTTACAACATGCTTTAAGGGTATCTATGAGATTTGCCTTAAGGACCCACTAAGAACATAGCCTTTAGTAGAAGGAAGATGAATATTTAAGTCATAAATTCAACATTAAATGTTAGAAGATCTCTCTTCCTACTTAACTCCAGGTTCAAAATGTGTTCATGGGTGTCCTACTAGAAAATTTTCATATTTGTTTACACAATATCGAATAGTCCACACCCACACGTGAACGCAACGCTAACGCGTTTTAGTGTCTCCCTTCAGCAAGAAGAACCTTGGGGACTATTCTGTATAGCATTACTGAATGCAACCGATCGACGCTAGGCTGATTTAACTTTACTGCAAATATTAGGCGCCATTAGCCTAAACTTTTGCAAACCAACAGGTTCCACCAACCGAAGCTATGCTTACTTACTTACTGCTTTGATCCTTTATTTGAAAAAAAGGTAGATTTTAATCTCACTTTGGCCGGCCGCCTGGCTGGCTGGCTGGTTGGCAGCAAATCAGGGGCCGTAGAAGAACGTTTGTAGACACATGCGGGGTGTACATGTTCCTACCGGGGCCGTGTAATTAACAATTTAGGGACGGGATTACATGAAGTGGGACCTGATCTGGATGCAATATCCCTGGTGACTCTTTCGTATTGTTTTCAAATTGGTGTCGTCGGAAAGATCTTGTAAAAGCGCATAAACTCCTGCGTGACAGAATTTTGTTTATTTTCCTAAAGGCGAAATTAACCACCGGTTGCAAGGCGCGCGTATTCGAGGGGTAGTCAACTTTGTGCGCCCAAAGGTTTCTTAGAGCTCGAATGTAACCATAACATATAATGGAGTATATAACTTCAGGTTCAAAATTTGTTCCTGGGTGGCCTACTAGAAAATTTTCATATTTGTTTACACAATATCGAATAGTCCACACGTGACAGTGAACGCAACGCTAAAGCTTTATTGGTAGCCTAGTTTCGGTAAGCAGAATCATGGGCACTATTTGTTATAGTACTTATTCTGCTATTGAATGCTGATTTATATTAATGCAAATATTAGGCGCCATTAAACTAAACTTTTACTAATCGATAAGCAAATCGTACCATAAAAAGTAGGACTAAAGATTCCACCAACCGAAGCTAGACGAAGCTATTAGCTACCGAATACAAAAAGAACGAACTAAATATCTTGAAAATTGTAATAGTTAAGACCTCGGACGAACGGACGGAGAAAGTGGCGATAATAGCACATTTTCCAACTCATGTTAGACATAATATTGTCACCATCCAATGGGGGACCGTTCAGATGGGGTACATGACCACACATCTGCTCTTCCACTTAACCCCCCCCCCCCCCCCCCCCCCCCCCGACTTTTCAATTAGTTAACAACCAGCCAATGGGAACTAATTTTAAATCCATTGGGTGATGCTCATCATACTGCCCAGAATAGGAACTAGTCCACGTAATGATTAAAATGTATAAACTTTATAGTTCAATACGTAAGTGAATTACCTATTGCATTGGTTCTTTAAAGGTAACTTCCAAGAACTGATTAAAATTATCTACAAGTTTGAGTAGTTTTCAAAAGCCATTTATTTCCAAACATTTTCACGAGTCTTCAAGAGCCTTCTGAAGAGTGTTTAGTGGACTATTACATGTTTTTAGTGTTTTTGAAGATACTGAATATTATTTACAACATGCTTGCAGAGTATTCAAGGGACCTGTCTTGAGGAACTTCTAAGAGCATTTCTGGCTCTTTTTTTCCGCGGCCTTTAGTAGCAAGGAAGATGATTTATTATTTAAATCATAAATTTACCTTTAAACGTTACCAGAACATCTATATTTCTACATATCACCCATAATAAATTGGCGTATATAACTGCAGCTCCAAAATGAGTTACTGGATGACCTACTAGAAAATTTTCATATTTGTTTACACAACATCATCATTTTTACTAACAGTGCACGCAACGCTAGCGCTTTATTGGTTGCCTAGTTTCTGTAAGCAGAATCACGGGCACTATTTTTTCTATTACTGTTCTGCTAATGAATGCAACCAACCGACTTTAGTGCACATCACTGTCCCTACTAAGGATATACATAGTGGTGACGTGACGCGTGACTATTGTATGTTATTGCTCGGAAATTTGACGTGTTGACTAATCGATATTGTACAAACAAATACGAAAAGTTTCTAGTATGTCATCCAGAAGTAAGTTTAGGGTTTGCAATTAACTACCTCAGTTATGGGCCATCAAATTAGGATAACTAATTGCAGAGTAATCGACTTTTAATATCCCGGACTACGTAGACATCTGGCTAGCTGTAGCTGTAACAGTTCACGTGACGTCGCCAATGTCAATCTCGCTAACATGGCAGGTCAAGGTAAAAATGTGGTGTCATTCAGTTTCCTACGCAGGTTACAGGTAATAACTAATATCCAAGTAAATAATAACGAAAAAGTAATTCAGAAATGAACGCGATGATATTTAAGAGAAAACTATCAACTACAACGGTACGCAAGACCAAATTGAGGTATACGGGGTAGTTAGAAGTACCACGTGTGGCCTCTAGCGGCGAAAATAACGAACTAAGGTAATAACAAATCTACTATGGAAATAACTTACATCTTAATTAATCGGGGGTAAGAATATTGAATTCGAATTAAAAAAGCGTTACCAATTTGAAAACTGTTATTGCTTGAAGAGACAACTTGTCATAACAAAAGAGTTACATTACAAGTAGTAAAAACAAATATTAAGGATCCTCAGATCACGTGCACATTTGATAACCGCATGTGTGTGATTCAAAGGTGTTAAATTATTTTAACCAAAACATGAATTTGATCTATTTTTGTCGACCACGTGGATTTTGATCAAAACATGCCAAAATCGGTATTTATGCACCAAGATCGTTGGGAAAAAGACCAAGAGCATTATCTCAATGACCAAAACATGAATTTGATCTATTTCTGGGGACCACGTGGATTTTGATCAAAACATGTCAAAATCGATATTTATGCACCAATATCGCTGAGAAAAAGACCAAGAGCATTATCTCATTGACCAAAACATAAATTTGATCTATTTGTGGCGACCAAGTGGATTTTGATCTAAACATGCCAAAATCGGTATTTATGCACCAAGATCGTTGGGAAAAAGACCAAGAACATTATCTCATTGACCAAAACATGAATTTGATCTATTTTTGGCGACCATGTGGATTTTAATCAAAACATGTCAAAATCGTTATTTATGCACCAAAATCGTTGGGAAAAAGACCAGGAGCATTATCTCAATGACCAAAACATGAATTTGATCTATTTTTGTCGACCACGTGGATTTTAATCAAAACATGTCAAAATCGTTATTTATGCACCAAAATCGTTGGGAAAAAGACTAAGAGCATTATCTCAAAGACCAAAACATGAATTTGATCTATTTGTGGCGACCAAGTGGATTTTGATCTAAACATGCCAAAATCGGTATTTATACACCAAGATCGTTGGGAAAACGACCAAGAGCATTATCTCATTGACCAAAACAGAATTTGATCTATTTTTGGCGACCACGTAGACTTTAATCAAAACATGTCAAAATCGTTATTTATGCACCAAAATCGTTGGGAAAAAGGCTAAGAGCATTATCTCATTGACCAAAACATAAATTTGAGCTATTTGTGGCGACCAAGTGGATTTTGATCTAAACATGCCAAAATCGGTATTTATGCACCAAGATCGTTGGGAAAAAGACCAAGAACATTATCTCATTGACCAAAACATGAATTTGATCTAT
>NW_022170510.1:23435753-23561003 GCF_008802855.1 Photinus pyralis
ATTTACCCCAGTTTTAATTCTACCAATTTCAAATCAAGGTTTTTTTTCATTTGAAACCTTTTAGCACGTACAAATAATATTAATAGAATATAAAAGTCTACAATAAAAGTTTAACAATTATTTATTTTTAATAGCTGCAAGTTAGTTTCCTAGTTCTCTAACCTTCGATGTCGCCCATTTAAAAGGACACATAACGAAATACGTATGTATTGTCTTAAAAGAATCTCAAGTAAATCTATAATCATATTTGAACGTAAAACAAATAGATTCTTGAGAGTTCCCGTAAAATTAAAAGTTAAAACTGTTAAAATAGTAACGAAAAAAGCAAAAAATGTTGATAAAACATCGTGAAAAAATTGATCTTGCCTAAAATATATGGCATTATTTAAAATAATTATACTGAAATTGTGAAGATCATGACTCTCAATGGGCGGTTGTTAAGAAGTTTCGGAGAAATAACTCCAAAATCTTACCCCATTTATTATATAACAATTTTTATGGGAGAGATTTAGGTTTGTTATTTTCTCCGAAGCTTAAATAATTATTTATTTATTTTATTATATTCCCTCTCTTATTCTGGGGCCCTCAACGGCATTGCCACACCAAATATACGATGGTGCATTAGAAACCATACATAGCTATTCTATAAATTAAAATAATTTTCAAAAAACGCTTTGGAACAGTCAAATTGATCATTGGAAGGAAACAGTGCCTAAAATAAAACTTGCTCAACTAATGTCTTGTCCTCGCATCGCGACAGTGTGCAACCCTTAAAATCTTAAATGATTGCATCGTTGGATCGCCCTAATCTGAATTCGGGATATGTAATGTTTTGTGGTTTAGTTGTTTCATTCCAGCGCATTCGACGTTGCAGGTACAAGTTTTCTCGTTTTTATACCAGTGCAACTGCCATAAATTTTTTGACGCACATGCATTAGCCTCTATACACTCAATTTCACGAATATACAGACAATGCATAACCTTATTATAATGCGTTTATTAGATCCAAGCCTTTGAGATTGGCCGCATGTATCTTGGTCCCTCAAAACTCTCAAATACTCAGACATTGCATCGAAAAAGTACAGAAAAGTTCATCCGAGTAATGTATATTTATAGGTCAAACCCAAAAATTATCCACATTTGATCTCTTACGGTACCCAGCTAATTACTTAAATATACTTTCGGTAGATATAACGAGGTTAGAAACCCGACGTACATTCCTCCACAATTTTTGTTCGTCAAAAATTTTACACAATTTGTTTACTCTTCGAATTACTTCCAAGAAATTAAGCTTAGTTACCAGTGTTAAGCTAGCAAACTAAATACTATTTTGTATGTTAACAACACAACGTTCCCCACTTATTAAGATCTTGATCACTTTAAATAAGTTGTCTCAGTTAATGATATCGACTTTTCTCACATCCCCTAAATTCAATAAATAAATAAAAATTAGTCTTTAAAGTCCTAATATTTGTTCAGAGCCCGTGCCATTGTATGGAATTTTTATTCTTATGTCTGGTTAAATAAATAAAAATACAGAGTTATCGGGCCCACATCCTTCCAATGACCATAAACAACAGCGCGCCCTCAACGTTACTTTAAATATTTCGAAAATATCAAATCTAAAAAACCAAATCATGAGAAGGAAGCCTTTCCAATGATGTCCTAGTCTTCCTTGTTTGCGCAATTACCAATGCTAAGGGTTGCTTTAGTGCTAGTATGCCATTACAAAAAATTAAAAGGAAGTATATAGGTACTTAAAATACAAACATTTAAAAGAAAAAATCATCAATATTGACCGGTTTCCTAAAACGTTTCAAGATTTGTAAAAGCTTTTAACTGTTTATGATTATTAACAATATCTTTAAAAAATTGCCAGAATATTACCTCTTCAAACTATAAAATAAATAAGATAAGAAAAATCAAAAAAGAAACTTTTAAGTTTATTCATACCATAGCTGCAGCAAAAGATAAGCGAAGAAAAATAAGCAAATAGTGTAATTTTTCACTCCACGTCACCAAAAATTCAACATATAGCCATATGGATCAAGGAAACGTAAAACTGGTTCTAAAAAACTGATAACTTACCTTTCTTTTGAAACACCACCACAACACTACCCCAGAAATAAATTTTTTAAATTAAAAAAAAAAAGTATACACAAAATCAAACCCGTGCTCAGATTTAAATTTTAAAATACCACTCTGTTAAATGTTTCAAGAATTAAAGCATACTATACAGCGGTAAAGTTCTTAATTAGGGTCATACGTACCTTAAAACCTGATTTTTCGACAATAATTACTTTTACCTTGTAATAAACCCTATTCATCTCCACAGAAATAATAGAAAGGATGTCATTACGATATTTCTCATTATTGTTTTCTTTATGAAGTGCAATTTTGTTATCGGCGGGTCGTTTTCAAAATTTACCTTTAATTATAATATTATCTAATTACTTATCCAAATTTAGTGCCATCCTATGACAATGCATTGTTCTATTGTCATTTATACATACTCGTTTTGTCTAAAATAAATTTAATTCATTTCCTTTTTCAACTAAAGAAATAAAGAAACATGTTTTTTGTGTCTTCATTAAGAAATCTTTATGTAAGGGAGCGTTAAACCACTGGCCTTGACAGTCTCCCTAGATTTTTTAATTAAACATATGCATCAGTTTTTGCTAACCCAATCTTTAATCTTATTCTAAAAACTTGTATTTTTTGTTTCCAAGATTTGTCTCTTCTATACAGTGCGAAAAATCAAAGTTATATTTCTTTTTTCATCTAGCTTTGCTTTGTTCACACATTCAGAAGTATCAGTTCGAGCGCTACCGTGAATTTTACTGTAAAGCGCGCCAACTAAAACGTATCCTAAAAATTGTCGTCTACTCAATAAGTCAGGTTCAAAATGTGAATGAATTTTTTGAATTTCTCATTCCAAGCATAATATTTTATAAAAATTCTTTGTTCTTCAACTTTTCCTTAGGTTTTTCTAATATTTTTCTTTCTTGTCACGTTCTCCGAATGTTGCTTAAAAATTACGTCTTCCAGTATCCTTAAATTTCCAATGTTCCTTTCAAATCCTTCAAATTTCTCCCATATTTTCCTCTATCTTTTTTCGATGTCCTCATAAGTCGCTTTTAAGATTCTTTAAGTGGTTATCATCAAATTCCTTTCCCTCATTTTACTACATTTTCACAGGTTTTGTCAAGTTCGTTCATAAAACTTGCAATGCATACCCCTTTTTTTAAACTAGTGGAAATGGTTCGCTCTTAATTTCTAGTATTTAAGAAAAATTGCTATCAGGCGTACTTTCCCTCATTGAAAATTAAACCAGATTGTAAATTTCAATCCAAATGATTGCACTTATACGTACATACGTACCCGCACCCTTTGAACACACTAATGTAATCCGCGACTGTGCAATGTATACCAACTGTAATTAACTACACAGAGGAAGATTTCAAACATTTATTTCTAACGTCAACAGATCTGAGCCTCGCGCGACTTGAATAATATTATTTGTTTCCTTTCAAATTCAGGCGACAACCAAAGACTGAAAGTATACTATTACAAAGTGATAAATGTGTTATTGATAAATTTCCATTATAGGTAAAAGAAGCCGCTTCCTATTTATGGATATTGTAATTCAAAGTAAGGCAGTTCAGCATTATTTGAAAACTTAGATGATATACTTTTTTTTCGCAAAAACTGTATAAAGATGGTATCTGTTTTCATCTTTGATTCTACCATATCGAATTTCATCTACATTGACATCAAAAGAAATATTGCCAAGAAGTCTCGGTATAGAGCGATTTACGTATCCGCCATTATGTTAATCAAAAGGTATCCGCCGTATCGTATTGCAGTAATCATGACGCTTTTCTTTTACTAGAAATTTCCAACATAATCCCAGTTATAAATAGCTTTTCAGAAATTGTGTTTTTCCCTCATATCAATCAACTTCATTCGACTGCAGTAACAAGTTGGATACATAGATTATAATTTAGAACGTGACCCTTTAGTTGATCGAATCACGTTTACGAAAACGTGAATTTTCTTTTCAGGTTTATTTTACGAATTACGCGTTGCTATTAAATTGCACGCCCCGAGCATAAAAAATCAATCTTTGAGATGGATTAAACGTGATGTACGTTGTATTTCCGCAGTATTTCAAAGAATTTCCGACGTATATGGCGATATTGTCATGCAAACGAGTGTCGATTTCGTGACCAAGGTTTGCGGAGCAACTTAGTGGGTCTTCCAAGTCGAGCACGTTTCTGAAAAATAATCATCACCCAAACGCATCCATAACATTGTACAAAATAAGTTTTTCGATCACAATTCTTGGTAGATATTGTTTTTCTAGGTCGTGTATAATTGTCCTCAGTAAAAATATACAGGGCGTTCTATTTAAAAATAACTTGTTTATTGACACCGTAAAAATGGAACACCCTGTATATTTAAAAATAATTTCTGTAGATGCGCAACCATGTATAGTTGACATTTGCACAAAAGGTTTTTTAAATATTTTTTACCAGGTATGAGCTAGAATAGACCCATGTACTAGTTGCAGGACCCTATACATCAAACAGGGTACCTATCTTAAGATTATTTAAATCTGATAGGTTAAAGTTAAAATGTACTAACATACTGATTGTACTAACATACGCCGAACGGCTAAAGTTAGACTTTTTTTGTGTTGAAAGGAATCATTCCGCCAATTTTCAAAATTCCAGTGAATGTTAACTTGATTTTTTTAATGGAACTACCAAGATTTTTATTGCATGGAATGTAGGATTTTATTACCATTCTAACGATATAAGTAATTCGGTATGTATTTGTTACCTATTTTTTGTAATTCGACAATTTCTAATAATTCATTGTTTTTCGATTTTCAAAGGCGCTCAGTAATCAGTAGGCCGTTAAAAATTATAAATACCAATTCAAATGATAAAACGTTTACCCCCAACACAACAAAACAAAAACTCTTGTTTTTCATAGCTCATTTTAAAAGATAAAATAATGAAATGGAATTTAAATAAAATATTTTAAACGATGCTCTTTACTATGAATTTTTTGCTCTTCTACAAAATGTTCTGGAGCATATTGTAGAAGAAATGTGGTTTCAGCACGATGGTGCCCTACCTCATTTTGCTGTAAACTTTAAAGAAAGACTGAATCAACAATTGGCTGGGAGCTGGATAAGTCGACGAGTGCAAAAGAAGTCCCAGTAACAAAAGAAAATATGAAAATGCGCATTCGTAATGCTTTCGCATCCATAACGCCAGCAGCGCTTCGTCGTGTCAAAGAATGATTTTGTAAATCCATCGACAAATGTTTGGTCCTGAAGATTTATTGAAATAATTGATATTTTTCTCTTATTTTTATTTAAACGTTTTATTTTGATTCTTATGATTTTTGAGTTTTTGTTTTTCTTTATTTAGGGTAAATTTTTTATAATTTCAATTGTTTATAATTTTTAACTGTCTACTAATTACTGAGAGGCTTTGAAAATCGAAAAACACTGTGAATTATTACAAATTCTTGAATTACAAAAAATATGTTAAAGATAAATATCGACATGCTTATATCGTTAAAAAGGTAATAATGAAATGCTACATTTGATGCAATAAAAAAATTTGATAGTTCCATTTAAAATCAAGTGACCTTTAATTGAAATTTTGAAAATTGACGGAGTGATTTCTAACACAAAAAAAGTTTTACTTAGGCCGTATGTAACGTACAATTCATGATTAGTAATACTGCCGAGTCACAGCCTTCTCAGTTTTATGATAACTGCGATATTCAATTTTTACTAGACATCTGCTTTTTGAAAAAACTACGAATTGTGGAATTGCGGCTAAACGACACATTTTAGATATAATGTGAAATACATAAAATCACACTAAAATTGACCAGAAAATATGTAAAAATATACAAGTTTCACTTAAAAAATGCAACTTCGATATAAACCACCCTGTATAAAATATTTTTAGGTTGTCAACATGCCCCGACAACGAATTTTAAATAATAATAATATTTATTTTTCAATCAGCTACAGAGATGTAGGTTGAAACCAGTGGCGGATCCAGGGGGGGGGGGGGCATGGGGGTCATGACCCCCTCTTAAACATTAACCTTTCTTTATTGTGGAATTAAATTATAAGAAATTAATGGAAAATATTGCCCATCTAAAAATCTAATGACCGTTTGCACCAACAAATTTAAGTTGAACTTAGCTTAAGTATAGCTTAAAAACCATGGCAACAATTGTCTCCAATAATCCTGCCATGGATTTTAAGTGATGCTTAAGCTAACTAAGCTCTGCTTAAATTTGTTGGTGCAAAAAATGAGCAACTTTTGTATCTCCACTATTTTCACATAACCTCCAATTTTCCTAGAAAACCGAAATTATCGTTCTTATTTTTGCAAAAAAAGTCGTAGGGGTTTAAAATTTGGATTAAACATAGCTTGTTTTATGATAAAAAAGGAGACAATTCCGAGATCTTCCGGTTTCTGAAAAAACACCTCTTTTTCAAGGGGATGAAAAATCTATTTTTCATCGTACAGAGGTGCGCGGAGTAGCTAAATTTTCGGGAAGACTTATATTTCAATAAACAAAAATAAAAAATAGTATTCCAGTTTTAAGATATACACGGTTTTTAACATGATAAATCAACGTGTTGGATGTTGATAAAGATTTTTTCGAAATCTATAGATTTTTCATCCCCTTGAAAAAAAGGTGGTTTTTTCAGAAATCGTGAGATTTCGGAAACGATTCAACTGAACGAGCCCAAAAAAATTGTCTCATAAGACAAGCTATGTTTACTCCAAATTTGAAAAAAACCCTCCGACTTTTTTTCGCAAAAATAAGAATAAAAAACGAAAAAAACAGTTTCCGGTTTTCTAGGAAAATTGGAGGTTATGTGAAAATAGTGGAGATACAAAAGTTGCTCATTTTTTTAATCTCTACTCGTATAACCTTTTACATTGAACATTTTCGTATAAAATTAATAGTTTTACCACAATTTGCAAAACACAACTTTCCACACCTTTCAACCCCCGGGATTTCACCCGCGGAAAAATTCAGCTGTTTTAATTATTTTTTCCCAATTTCCAATCATTTCGCCTGCATGAAAACCCCGTTTTCGCCCGGTAACTAATTTTTTTTGAAAATAAATTATTTTAGAGCTATTTAGCCTGGACTAAGGCCCGGTTGTACAATGTCAGGTTAAACTTCAGTTTGATTTAACCGACAGATTTAAAAAATACGATTGGCCAACTTGTAAAATATTAGCCAATCAAATCCTTTAACCCACAATTCAACTATAAACTGAAGTTTTAACTGACATTATACAACCGGGCCTAATAGACGTACCAAAGAGCCACGTGAAGTTGGCCCCGCCCAGTGAAAATATTTGAACAAAATTATAGGTACGGTTAGTGCTACGTTAGTGCTGTTTAGTGCTGCAAGGGTAACGTTAGTGCTGCTATACAAAACGAAAAAAATAAAAAAAATCGGGGTGGGGCCAACTTCACACTCAACTTCGCCTTATCGAAATAATGTAGGTATCCTCGGTTAGTGCTACGTTAGTGCTGTTTAGTGCTGCAAGGGTAACGTTAGTGCTGCTATACAAAACGAAAAAAATAAAAAAAATCGGGGTGGGGCCAACTTCACAGTCAACTTCGCCTTATCGAAATAATGTAGGTATCCTCGGTTAGTGCTACGTTAGTGCTGTTTAGTGCTGCAAGGGTAACGTTAGTGCTGCTATACAAAACGAAAAAAATAAAAAAAATCGGGGTGGGGCCAACTTCACACTCAACTTTGCCTTATCGAAATAATGTAGGCTTCCACGGTTAGTGCTACTTTAGTGCTGCTCTACTAACAAAAAAAAACTTTTGCCAACCTCTGTTAAATTTGACTAACGTATAACTTCCATGGAGATAATTGTCAGTACAATTGTTTCCATGGAGATTAACTGTCAGTTAAATTTAACAGAGGTTGGTAAAAGTGGCCCTTAATTGAATAATATGTTTGTCTTGGGTTAGACTACGTTAGGAATTTTGAGTTTTCAGTTAGTTCAAGGTTCAACACTGCTTTATAAGTGTTAGCTTCAACTGACCGTTTTCGAGAAAAATAAAAAAAAACGAGAATTTTCACCTTTGACCTTGAATAACTTTTTTTAGCACACACGGGTGCTGTGCGAAGTCGAGCTTTCACGCAACTACGCCACGCGAGCCGCGGCGAGTGAGTTTGTACTCATTTACTAAATGGAAAAGGTGAAAAAATTAGGGTAAACTACACTGATATAATTTTACGCTAACCTTGGTGTCAGCGAAGAATGTTAAATTATCTAAAGTTGTAGGTACTGCTATGCATAACGAGGAAAAACACAATACAAAAAATATTTTATATTGTATACAACAGAGCATGCGGTGTAACAGTTCTATTTTGGTTAATTACAAGAGATCCTGCTTGACAATCGTCATATAACTCCCATTCTCCATTGACTCTCTTACAAAATGCAGTGTAATGACCTATTTCGGTACCGTTCATAGGAGAAATGAAGTTCCAAACACACTTTAATTGAAATGTGCAATCAAATAATGTAATAGACAAAGGAATATCTTTTAAAGACATTTCAATCAACGTGGTTTCTCCATTTAGGGTAGGAATATCAACAACTACGTGTCCGAACTTTCCCATTTCCCTTACGTACGGTTTACTACAACATTTTTTCTTATTTTCTATATCTCGTAGAGGAGTTTCAATTGCAAGTGATAAATTTGCAACACATTCAGAAAAAATATTGCTGTCAACCGTAACGTAAAAGAAATGTCTACTGTTAGTATCAGAAGAACAACAATTTTTTGTTTCTGTGTACGTTGGTTGCATTACTTTTGAAATGATGTAAGTAATGTTACAATTACAATCTACATGTACGACACCTGTATATAAAATACATTGATCAAAAATGTCTTTAAGGATTTTGCAACGAGATGCGTACGTACCGACGTTTACTTTATTGTGAGACACGTTCTTAACAATAACATTAAAGTCACTAGTGTGTTCATCAAAAAGAGTTTTAAAATGTTCACTATCACAATAGGCTGTTGCCAAACCCTGCACTACACTATCAAAGGCGCACGTGTTTGTTACGGAATAGGATATTCCACCGACACGAATACTTTTTAGGTCAAAACTGTTGCCATTTTTTAGAAACCCGCACTTTATAGTTTTACAGAACGATTTAGGGTTATCTTTGAATGTAGTGTTTAATGCAGGTGTTAAATACACTGCTTTAATTTTAGATTTGTGGGATCCTTTGCCTTTCCAGTTTTCCGTAGCGTGGAGTTCTTCACTGTTTGGCGATAAAGATCGTGTTGACATCTTCATCGGAAGCGGGCTGCTTTTTGCGCTGCTTATAATCATTGATCCTTCATTCAATTGAATGTGTGTCAACAAAAACTGGTCCACAGTAGAAAGTCCTTTGGTGAAGAGTTGATTTTTGAGTTCTCCAAAGTAACTTTCTACAGATGCACTACTAGCACTAAGCTTACCATATTGAAAGTACGGTTGCATTATGGCTGTCCATAGTGGTAACTTGGTGCATAAGTCGCAAAATGGTTTTACTAAGGAGGGTAAATAGTGAAGATTGTCGTGATCTCCACAGTCTTCCAACGTCTCGGCAACGTTCATGCGTAATACATTTACCCACTCAGGAAAACTATCTACGATCTCATCACACAGGTCATGCACGATATCAATACCTTCTTCGTCTTCCGACTTGTCAAAGGCTTCTGCAAATTTTGATACATTATATTCCACAGTTTGTGATTCTTTCAACCATCTCTTCTTAATCTCGCAAAGAGTTAAATTATTCGTATCTTTTGACACCCCTTCCGTCTCACTTTGGCATATTAAGAGCACACATTTAATAATTTCTTCAGCTTTGTTAAAGTCAGTACAAAATACCAACTGCCCAACAGCACGTATATATAAATCGCGGTGTCGTTTTGTTTTTCCTTGAAAACATTTCCATTTCCTCACAAAGTTAATTAAATGCGCAACATCTGTACGTATGTAGCACTCAGGCAGCTGTTGTGTACGACCAAACACAACACTGAAACAGTTATTTAGGTATTCATGAATAGTAGTTGATGTCGTAAATGCATTGGAGATTCCGCTTAATAATGCTGAAGAAAAATCTGAGACGCACTGTTTTGGAACTTTAGCCCCAGAACGTATCCATTCCTTTAACCAGTAGCTAACAAATGCTGTATTATTCTTCTCAGATAACATTTGAACTACGGGAATTTGAGTTTCACTTGAACCTTCTTGCAAATGAATAACTCCGCAATATAAAAATATGTGTCCTGATTTATTATTTCCTGGCCGGTCCAACTTTCTTATTAGACTCCCTGTTGCGTCGATTGATATTTGTGAAGTCGAAACCGTCTCGCAATACTTGTTATAAACTCTTAATTGATTAATTGACCAATAAAATACATGAAATTTGTCTAGACCAATATCCCTTATGCAGTTGCTATACGCTTCACTGTATTTCATTAGCAAAACTGCGCGTATGGGGTTTACATCTAATTTTTGACTCTCTTGGTATTCACTTTTCGCCTTTCGTAGAACCGATTCGGATGGAAAATGTTTAGGTTCGTTTTCATACAGTTCCATATCATGTTCAGATATCTGCATCTTACGATAATAGCTTACAGACACCTTGTTTTCTGCTAAATGCTTTGAAACTGCCTGTCTTGTTTCGCCAGCAAAGTGACGTTTCTTGTTTGAATGTTGCACATTTGTATTTCCAGTGATAAAACATTCAATCAAAACATCTTGATCTGGAATTGGTATTTCTTGTATTTTACCTACGATCATTGCGTTGCACTCTTTGCAATTTGCCCAAAAGGTAACGTAAGTATCAAAAGTTTCTCTTATAGCAACTTTAGATCGCTTAAACATTAATCTACATGGTAAATTTTTCTTTTTGTAAATAGCATCGTTTATAACATCGGTCCATATCCCCGGTTTTAAAGTTCCATATTTTTTTGTTTTATTTATTCTTGTCTTATCGGTCCTGTTATACTCTGATACTATCGGTTTTATAAGTTTCCACTTCGCTGATGATATTTTTACCACAAACTTCAACCCATGTTTTTGTTGATCATCTTCTACGTCGTTGTCGCTATCAGTTGCACTTTGTTCGCCCAATTTATCTTGTTCTTGATCTATATTTGGTGCTTCTACTGCACATTTATATTCTTTCTTTGCAAATGTATAAATGGCCTTTGTTGTCATTGGTATAGCATGGAGCGATTGTATTTGTTGCCATACACCATCACTGGGAACAGGAATCTCGTGGAGAAAAATACTTTCGTAAGTTTCAAGCACTTCGCGTAAGTACTCCTTTGGAACAGTGCTTTTTCGGGGCATTGTTTATATAAGAACCTAAAAAACAGTCAACTACTTCAACCAAGCTGCTAACAAACAAAATGGTTTATTCCTTAAGTGTAGCAAAACTGGACTATTTGCAGAAGCTAATGCATTTATTGCAAAAAACTGTTCGACTATATCGTCAAAGTAAACTTTAGGTTTATACAGAGTCATAATTTTAAAAGCTTAATCGTTTGTGTAGAGTTATAGTTTGTGCTTTAATTGTGGTGGTTGCAAGTCTTTGCAAAATTGTGCGGTAATAAGGTAAGCAAAAAATAATTATGTCAGATATAACAGTGCCGAAAATAGGTTGATAACAGAGTGATTTCATTGTGTAAGCATCTCAGTAATTCACCCAGTGATGCGCACTTTAAGTATAATTTAAATTAATGAGTTGTATACAATTACTTACCGATTATTTGAACATTAAGATCGAATGTAAAGTGTATATATGAACGTTATATAGAAGACCTCAACTAATACAACACTTCAGAACAAATGCTTTGCAGTTTTAGCGCTGAGAAGCAAAACTGTAATAACAGGAAGTTGCATCCATAGTGTATAACATTTTTATGGTGTAGAACAATGTTGCCGAATAGAAAGGACGTGACAATTTGTGCAGAAAAGGGATTAAAACATTCAGTTTTACAACCACCAGAACTGGTACTCTTAAAGGTGAAGTATTGAAAAAAATCTGCAAAACAGGCAAGTATAGTATGTAGTATGCACATAGTAACTGTTAGTGTAATTACACAAAATATGTTGTAAAATCTCATTCAATATCCAACCTACAAGAAGTTAGGTATATAAACTTACGCTGATCTGTCGTTATAACAATAATTACGTTATGATTCATGAACTCAAGGTGACATAATATAATAACTTAATGAATTTATATCAAAGCAAATGCATCTCATATTCGCATATAAGGACTAGGGGAGTATGTAGTTAACAAAAATGAAGAAGTTTGTCTTAGCTTAGTCTTAGCGCTTATCGGCTTATAAATAGCTTACAAAAGTACTTTTTTAAGTTCATTAAACATAATATTTTTAGGTATAATTATCGCAAACAAAACGGCTAATTTAATGCTGTGTTGCAGTTAATTTATAGTCCGGTCAAAATAGACATTTCAAATAAGAAAAACTCCGACATAGCTAAATATTTGTGGAGACCATGGGTACGCCAGTCCCCATAGATCCCGTGTGTGCTAAAAAAAGTTATTCAAGGTCAAAGGTGAAAATTCTCGTTTTTTTTTATTTTTCTCGAAAACGGTCAGTTGAAGCTAACACTTATAAAGCAGTGTTGAACCTTGAACTAACTGAAAACTCAAAATTCCTAACGTAGTCTAACCCAAGACAAACATATTATTCAATTAAGGGCCACTTTTACCAACCTCTGTTAAATTTAACTGACAGTTAATCTCCATGGAAACAATTGTACTGACAATTATCTCCATGGAAGTTATACGTTAGTCAAATTTAACAGAGGTTGGCAAAAGTTTTTTTTTGTTAGTAGAGCAGCACTAAAGTAGCACTAACCGTGGAAGCCTACATTATTTCGATAAGGCAAAGTTGAGTGTGAAGTTGGCCCCACCCCGATTTTTTTTATTTTTTTCGTTTTGTATAGCAGCACTAACGTTACCCTTGCAGCACTAAACAGCACTAACGTAGCACTAACCGAGGATACCTACATTATTTCGATAAGGCGAAGTTGAGTGTGAAGTTGGCCCCACCCCGATTTTTTTTATTTTTTTCGTTTTGTATAGCAGCACTAACGTTACCCTTGCAGCACTAAACAGCACTAACGTAGCACTAACCGAGGATACCTACATTATTTCGATAAGGCGAAGTTGAGTGTGAAGTTGGCCCCACCCCGATTTTTTTTATTTTTTTCGTTTTGTATAGCAGCACTAACGTTACCCTTGCAGCACTAAACAGCACTAACGTAGCACTAACCGAGGATACCTACATTATTTCGATAAGGCGAAGTTGAGTGTGAAGTTGGCCCCACCCCGATTTTTTTTATTTTTTTCGTTTTGTATAGCAGCACTAACGTTACCCTTGCAGCACTAAACAGCACTAACGTAGCACTAACCGTACCTATAATTTTGTTCAAATATTTTCACTGGGCGGGGCCAACTTCACGTGGCTGTACCAAAGATCATACTACACTTTTACTTACAATCACGTGTACAATTAAAACGTTGACACAACACGAACATTAACATTCTTCTTAAAACTGTTATAATTTTCTAATGCCTTAATGCTTTGTGGTGTTAAATTAAAAAATTTTAAGCAAGCATATATGGGGCTTTTCTGAAACAAACTTAGTCTATGTGCCGGATAGTTGTAGTTATTACGTTGCCTAATGTTGTATAGATAATTACAATACAATACAATTAAAATATAATACAATAACACAATGTAAATTCTGATTTATGTTTATAATTATACATAATACATTCGTATGTATATAATCCTACCACAGTTAAAACCCATGCCTTTTAAATTGTCCCCGACATGATTCCTTAAAGTCCATTCCACACATTATCGGTAAACCTTGTTTTTGAATTACTAGAACTTTCTTTATATTAGTTTGGCTGGTACTACCCCATATCAATATGCCAAACCGCACCCTTGACTTCAAATGTTGTGTGATAAATAGTTCGAATTACAGAACTGCTTAGCACCCGCTTAACCCCTCTTATACTATAAAGCACACGTTGTTTAATTTCTTTGCTAACTCGTCAAATTGATACGACCAATTCATGTATTCGTCCGCTATGATTCTCAAAAATTTTGTTTTTACTGATAATACTATTTCTAGATGCGCGGTAGAATAAGTTGATAGATGATTACTTTTAAATATCACATACTGAGATTTTTAGCGCATTTCCACAAAAATAAAAAAAAATGCGCTATTGTGGCCACTTTGTCCGTCCGTCCGTCCGTCCGTCCGTCCGTCGTTTTGCGACGCTACTAGTTCTTTATCTTAAGAGCTATTGTTCTACTTTTTTCGCTATTTGGTTCGTTATGGTGTCGAGTCTTGTACCAAGGAAGGAATTTTTTCTGTACCGCTTACAAAAAAAGTTATTGTAAAAAAAACAAAAAACCGTTTTTTACATGTTCCATAATTTTACACTTTTGCCGTTTATTAACGATCCTAGAGATCGTTTATAATTTTGCATTGCTATCTGTCGCCTGCCGGTTGGTCTCTCCGTCTGTTCCTTTGTCTGTCTGTCCATCTATCTGTCCGTGTGAACGATAACTTTGTTTAGAAATGTTCGATCGCTTTTACATCTCCGTTAGTTATGAACTGAATTGCATGAAATTCAATATGGGCATAGCTTTAGCCATATAATACGCAATGCCAAAAGTTGAATCGAATCGATTCAAAATTCACAGTGCCCTTTTCGCATCTCGACCATTTATAAACCGAATTGCAAACTTTTTTTCTTATAAAAGTATTTGAATGAAATTTGATACATAGGCACTTGGAATAAAGGAAAATCAAACGCCAATTTCAAAATTTGGTTTTGCGCATGCGCAGTGCCAATTTTTTTATTTATGGAAGAATTTAAACGAAATTTGATACATAGGCACTTGGGATAAAGGAAAATCAAACGCCAATTTCAAAATTTGGTATTGCGCATGCGCAGTGCCAACTTTTTTATTTATAGAAGAATTTAAACGAAATTTGATACATAAGCACTTCGAATAAAGGAAAATCAAACGCCAATTTCAAAATTTGGTCTTGCGCATGCGCAGTGCCAACTTTTTTATTTATGGAAGAATTTAAACGAAATTTGATACATAGGCACTTGGGATGAAAGAAAATTAAACGCCAATTTCAAAATTTGGTTTTGCGCATGCGCAGTTCCAACTTTCTTATTTAGAAAAGCATTGAAATGAAATTCTTCTCATAAACTGAAATTGAAGTAGCACGTCAACAATGGATTGCCCATGTGCAACGCTATCTTTCATATTTGTGGCCGGATTTTTACGATTTTAACAGAAGTTGCATCTTACAAATGGGAAATGAATGCAAGTGGAAATGCGCTTTATGTAAATCGTTTACGATTACTTTTTAACTTGTTTACTATTTCTATCATAGTTGGCGTTATTTATCATAAAATCATATGTCATATGTGTTCCATTTACAGGGTGCTGTTTAATTCTGTATTGCACGAACACAATGTCCTCTATTGACAACATCTTATATGATGAAAAGGGATGCCTAAATGGTGACACTTCCCAATCAAAATAATAAGGCTCCTAGCGCCCAATAAAATGGGAGGTGGACGTGCACCACGTTCTAGTATATGATTTACAGATGTCACACATAATCCCCAAAATTAAAGAAATAAGAAAGGATAAGAAGTCATGGAAATGGAAAATGAAGGTGTATGAATAGAATGGAAAAGAATAACAAAAATATAATGAGAAATTATTTATAGGGCTAGCGGCACGAAGTGAGAACTTTGAGGAGAACTTATGAGACTCAAAAGCAAGCTACAAGGAAGAAATATACATAACATATCTACATAAGTAGATAATGGATAGTATGAAGCAAATGATAACCGACAAAAACAACATAGAGGCGAGGGAAATATGGGTAAATGGTAAATAGTGGATGTGAAATAAGATTGATAGACTCCGAACAATCTGTTCAAGGACTATATTGGACGAAAATTTTTTCATTGACACTAGTGTCATCAGAAACAAATAATAAAGCTAAAACGAATTTTTCAGGTTTACTTTCTTGGCTATGACATAGAGCACACAATAGAACACAATTCAAATCTGTTTGTGTGATTTTCTGTGAAACGATCCTTGGTGACTTGATCGGAACGAAAACAGCAATTGTAAAAAAGTCAAATTTGGGGGTTTTAATTATTTTATGGAACAAGGTCATATAGTTCATATTTAGCAATCCCGCGCGAAAGCTCATAAACATTTACCCCATTTTCTATACCAGAAATAGTCAATTGGAATTTAACACAATGAAAAAATTTCTCTACGACTATTAAACAATGCACTGATTCTTGTTGAATATTAAATTGAATAATAAAAATAACTTATACACTCAATGAAAACGTTATAGCTCTTAAAAAATATTTAAAAAAATCGTGAACATTTGATAACTTCGTAAAAAAACAATTCTTGGTCGGTTTTTTCACGAACTTCTTTCATTTGGTGTATAACTTATTTTTTCAAAAAATAACCATGTAAAATTGGTACCGCAAAAAGTATCGCAGCGCCTTAAGTCATATGACCTGAGGCGCCAGACGATCGATTTTAGCACACTCGGATAGGCCAAAGTGAAACTCTGTCGGTTAAAATTTTGAGCACTCTCGTTCAGTGGATTTCGAACTAGCTCCCTTACTAACAGTATCTTTTAACAAAATAATACAAAAATTGGATACAAAAGTTATCGTGCACACGGACAGACAGACGGGCGGATAGACAAACGGACAGACAGACGGATAAACTGACAAACGCGCAGACAGCAGTACAATATAATCTCGAGGATCGTTAATAAATGGCAAAAGTGTAAAATTATGGTACATACTGCATATATGTATTAAAAAAATTGATTTTTTATGATAATTTTTTTCGTAAGCGGCACAGAAAAAATTCTTCCTTCGTGCAAACGTCGACACCATAAACATCCAAATAGTAAAAGGTAAAACTTAAGATAAAGAACTAGAAGCGATCGAACGGTCGTAGGGGCGGAGAGACGGACGGACAAAGTGACCACACCACAATAGTGCATTTTTTTAAATTTTTGTGGAAATGCGCGAAAAAGCAGTATACGCAAATTTGTATATGGCTTTATTTCAAAAAAGGTATTAGGGCATTTGTTATGTATAGCCACTGTGAATTCAAATTTTGTTTATCCATTTCGAGATCCATTTAGTAAAGTAAATTACTAGTAGTAGTAGTAAATTTTCATTCATAGTTATTATTATTATTAAAGTGGATATTCGAGTCGAAAACAACTAATGGCCGTTTGCACCGACAAATTTAAGCGGAGCTTAGCTTCGAGGGGTTAGTCGGTGTGGTATTCTTTCGTACACATGACTGGTAGTCACTGGTATTCCCGTGGTAGTCTCTGGTATTCCTGTGGTAGTCTGTGGTAGTCACTGGTATTCCGAAGGTAATCAGTGGTATTCTCTGGTATTCCCGTGGTAGTCAATGGTAATCTCTGGTATTCCGATGGTAGTCAGTGGTAATCGCTGGCTTTCTGGTGGTAGTCTTTGGTATTCCTATGACTATGAGCATTTACTAACTTTTTTATTATTTTCCATTTTGCTTGTATGTTGGTTTTTGTGATTTTGTCTATCAATCTCATACTGTTTAAATTAATTGGATTGATTGTTGCAGTGCTGGTGATTGACGGTGACCATTCAGTTTTAAAGATGGTAGCGATTCAATCAGTAATGATGTATTTCTGTTGTGTCTTTAAAAACATGCCTAGGTTTGCATGTAATTAGTAATCACAGATATCTTAGATCTGGATCTAGATCCTCTTTAGATGATGATCTTGTATTTAGATCTAGATTATATTATAATAGACCTTCCACTAGTAGATCGAAAGATCAATTTTAATTTATTTATGTTATAAATGTTTAACATTGGCGGAGTAAATCGTTTCTATATTTAATGAATAAATGTGTTCCATTCAAGTTTTTGGGATTTAGCAGCCTTTTAAGAGGTGAGAGATTTAATATAATAATATAATAATAATAATAATAATAATAATAATAATAATAATAATAATTTATTTCATGCTATTGTACATAAAGTACTTACATATCGTCATTCATTATAGGTACGATAGTCTAAAACGTCTAAATACAGATAAGTGTATACGTTACAAACATCACGAAAAAAATCACTCCATTGACAAACAAAACTAATGCTGGACAAATATTTGATTAAAATCACATTTAATAAAATCTTCAGGACTGAAACAACATTGACGAATTAAAAAGCGTTTCATTTTATTTCTAAAAATGTGCGGTTCTAAGTCTCTAAGCCTTGTTGGTATGCAATTAAGAAACATTTGGGACTGTATTATAGGGCCCTGTTGCGATCTAGTGAGCCTACCGAACTTTACACGGACATTGTGTCGTAGTCTGGTGTTATGGTCATGCGTTTGGCAATTTAAAGTAAAGGTGTGAAAGTTCTTATTTGCAAAGCACAGGCACTCAAGAATGTATGCGCTCGGAAAAGTCAAAATGTTCAATTTTTTGAACGCTTCGCGACAGTTTGCACGGTAATCCAACCCGGCGATTATCCTGATCGCTCTTCTCTGCATTCTGAATACATCACTATGCGATGCGGAATTTCCCCACACTATGATGGCGTAAGTCATGACACTATGGATTAAAGCGTAGTAGGCATTTATTAATACTTTTTGTGAGACGTTAGCTGCTAAGGTTCGGAGAAGGTAGGTTGCTTTACTCATTCGATTTACTAACGTCTTGCAGTGTTCACTAAATTTTAGTTTACGGTCTAAGATGCAACCTAAAAACTTCACACATTGGTTAGAATTGTCCAAATCAACACGTTTCAACGTCATCGTCAAATTTTCCGTTTTGCTTTTGTTGAGAGCTAATTTATTAGCATTACACCACTGTTCGATATCATTGATGGCGTGATGTAATTGTTTAATTCCTACGCTAATGTCAAAATGTGAATTAAGAAGTGTAGTGTCGTCGGCATAGAGAATGCAATCGATACTGTTGTTGATATTAAATGGTAAATCGTTAATATATACCAAGAAAAGAAGAGGCCCCAGTATTAAGCAGGAAGTCAATAGTCATTAGCATAACGGGTAGTTTAGCTTAGGAGGTAGTATCGCTAATTGTTTACAGTACTACTGATTCATGGGCATGCCGCCGCCGGTCCACCTGACCTCTCAAAGACACGTTATTGTTATGTAGGTAAGCCGAGAGATAAGCACACCAGTTTGCCTTTAAGTAGTAATTTCCTAAGCAGAATTAGAATCAGTTCGCGCGATATGTCGCTTATCGGAAGATTTGTAATGTCACTTTTGCGACAAACAATTCAGTTCTGAGATAGGCGACATGTTGGGCTACTAAGTAAACCTCAAATCCGGGTTTTCTTGGTATTTATGCAAATTCACTTATACACCTAGAATTACATCCACTTTTTCTTGAAATTTCTCAATCCGTGTATTTTACAGAGGGTAGAGGTAAAGAATTAGTCTTTCAGCGTTAAAAGAAAGAAAGGATAACAGGCTTTGATAAGCACGGACACCGAAGTGTAATATAATTAATTTATAACTGTTGCCAATTCTTAAAAGGATGTAGGCGGTTATTATAATTTTCAAGGAAGGACGTTTTCACAAGAGTTTACGCATAATTTTTTTTGCTGTTTTGCGAATTTTCCATAGATAAAAGTAAAACCTGAGAAGGGGGTTACACAAAATGAGATACCTAAGCATTTCCGAATAATGAATCAAATCCATCCATGTAAATCAGATTGATCTATAAAGGATCTTGATCCAGATCCTATCTTAAGTGCGGATCTTTGATCTGGATGTATCTGGATGTGTATCTAGATCCTGATCCAGAATTAAAGGATCTTACCCAACAGTGGTCGCAGACCAGTTAAACTCCTTATGTCGCTGCCACCTGTGGGGTAGTCTTGTGTAGTCACTGGTATTCATTGGTAGTCTGTGGTAGTCACTGGTATTCATATGGTAGTCTCTGGTATTCATGGGGAAGTCTCTTGTAGTCAGTGGTAGTCCTATGGTAGTCTGTGGTAGTCTTTCGCAACTGGTAGTCTTTCGTACAACATTTTGCCCATGTAATACCCCCTCGTTAGCTTAAGCGTAGCTTAAAAACCATGACAACGATTATTGAGACAATAGTTGCCATGGATTTTAAGCTACGCTTAAGCTAAGCTCCGCTTAAATTTGTCGGTGCAAACGGCTATTAGATATGTATGACCGAAAAACTGAAAATGTCAAATTTCTTTTTCATTTTCCCTAGCTTATAGACGGTCGCAAAAAAATGTCCACCACAGAAGGTGCTAACGGGAACCGTCCATTTCCGTCCACGAATTTTAAATGGTAAAAAGGAGAGCTATAATCGAGTTAATCTTGAGGAGAAAATTTGTAAAGACTGGCGCTGGATTTAATTTGGTTTTATCAATATATGTGCGTAAATATGGCGAAAAGGTGATACCAAACCAAATTTAAAGATTCAAGTAAAAAGAGAGGAGCCCTTTCTCCATTACTTTTATTGCAATCCCGGAGTTTTATCAAAATTTTCATTGATAAAGTTTATATTAGGAAGTGGAGGTTAAGGTAGGTAAAAAAGCAAAGAGTTTCCACCCCATGTAATAGGAAGGCTTTTACAAGTATCGGTTATGAAAATAACCAATAAATCTCGATCTTATAAATGATCACCATGGAATTTCCTAAATTTCCGAATTTCAATATGTGCAGATAATCTGTCATTGCATTAGAATTAATATATAATATAATAACAATACCTATGCCCAATATGCATAATAGCAGCTTGTATAGTAACTTTAATTAATGACATTAAATGTTATCTAATAATGCAAAGGCATTATAATAACTTCCTTGGTCGACAACCACGATTATATTGCTGATAATAAATTCTCATGGAAAGTGGTTTAACCATCCACACAATACAATAACGAATGTTCATCTAAAAATAAGGAAGAAAAACTTTTTAAATGGAAGTATAAAGTGACGAATTTGTGCATTTTTATTTTCCTTCGTTGCAATTTAGATAATTCAATATTTGGTTAATATATGATTGGGAATAGAATCATGATGATAACGATCTTCTGTTTTATCACGCTTCATATTGGCTGTCTTCACTGTGTGTACGATTACTCACTGCTGTTTTAATAACGTGAGTTTGATTGTGTGAATACTTTATTAAACATGATTATTTGACATGAATAGGAAAAGGAAATTAGTTCACAACTCAAGGAACCAAATTGTAACAATTTGTAAGCGCTTAGATGTGATTTAGATTTTCTGAAAAAATTAAGTTCACTTTTAACTATTTTTATATAGGCTTTATCAGCATTTGCTAAAGTTGAAATCCACAAAATTGAATTAAGTTATGAGTTAGAGAAGGGGGCCTATTACTTGATTGACCTATAAATAGTAATTGAAGTGATTATAATAATGATCATTGTAAATGTTACTTTAAAAAACTGCGAATTAAGATAAAATACGAGGAGCGCTGTCTTGAAAACGTAAAGAACTTTAAATCACGTATAGAGCCTTTTTGTTTCGTTAGACAATGATAAAAAAGCTTGCATTAGATGAGGCAGAGCACGTTATATTTGCGAAGCTTTAGTTCAGGACAATGCCAAGAAATAAATAAATTATTAGTGAAAGTGGTATTTAATAAAAAAGCAATCTGCTCCGTTTTAATAATAAATCAATGTATCGATCAACTGAGAACGTGAACTACCCCTAATAAAAAACACCGTCTGTTTTTTTATTATTAAATTGCCGTTTACTGATTCCCTACAACTATTTCATGCCCACTAACTTAGAAGAATGTAGTTATTCCTTGAAAGTTGTTTATTTTTCCAAATTAGGACGAATTGCCATTCATCGAACGCAGTTATAACCTACTACAACATAGAAGAACAAATTTGTTTGTATTTTCTTTCGATCGCTAAGGGTAATATGCGAAAAAACCTTGATCTAGTAAAACTTAAAAAGCTACAAGGAATCCATAATAAGAAAATATGCACCTATATTAGAAACTATTGTAAATAATTTGTTTTATTCCAAACAAAATCTCACCACTTCATAGGTAAAATCGACACACAACTAACTCTCTCATTTTTGGCAAGTTTAATTATTCCAAGTAAAATATGAGCAATTAAAATAATGAATACGGCACGTTTTATCATAAAGTGAACTATTTACAAATTATTTCAACACGTCACCCACTAAACCGTGTTATCCGGCAACTACTAATAAAACCATGCGTTTTAACCACAGCGCAATCTCTAACATTACCTCACTAGATGTCAGCGCAATCGATGTCAACCCCACTGCTTACAGTGGAGTAAAAAATGAATGTTGATGTAGGTCTGACCCACATAACAAAGTAACTGGAAGAATTTTTGAGCGGCAATTTCCATAAAGTTTACGTTTTCCGTATTCGCATGCAGCGCGAGCGTCCGAAAATGACGCCGCAGTACAGCAACTTGACGCTGCAGTATAGCAACTTTCTGCAAAATTCAGATCTTTTCCTTCCTATTAATATGATTAAAGAAAAATGACAGTAAAACAATAGAGCTTTATAATAATGGAAGCAGATCAGCAATTGAAGAGGAGAGATACGAAAGTATAATATGAAATTGAAAATCAATGAGAGCGAGCTAGTTATACGACGACGTTTCCACAAACCAAACGACTGTGCCTTTATTGATATGAAAAGAAATGAAAATAATTTGGGGGATGGTTTTCTCATTAAATTCGTGAAAGCTCCACCAATGTTCCAATTATCAATTCAAGATTTCGGTAAATATTAAATTTCTCATTCAATTTTACTGTGCTCGTTAATTTTTGCGCTTACGACGATCAGTTATGCTATCTCTAACTCATTTTCCACGGATGATATAAGCTCCTCATAAACTAGGAAAACTTGGCGTTAAAGCGACTACCGTTAAAATGATTTATTTATGTAAATTCAGCCGTTCCGTGCGAACAGCTCGAATTATATTGCACAGTAAGATCTCTATTGTTTTCTTATTTAAGTCAAATGACGTTGCCACAGGTGCACAGCAGGTGTGACACGTTTCATGTTATGAAAATTGTCACATCCTGATTTACCATATTATTTATATAAGCCGCGGCGTTTGCGTCGAAATTAGAACAAAAACAATGGCAAAGATTCTTAGATATTCAAACCTCGTCTAAATCTATTAATGGCAAGAAGCACTCCAACCAACGCTATGGCATAACTTCATTAAAACTTTTCCTCAAATGGTTTCTTGAAACTTTCCGCGTATAAATAGGAATGTCGGTGGCGATTGTACAAGATGAAATTTAAAATTCAATTTTTGTATGACGTTTAAAGGACTTAACTATCGTATTTCATTATTTCAGCTTCTTTGAAAAATAAACATATTTCACTTCGAGTACCTATACAATAGACTGCATGTACCTGATGAACCAATCGTGCCGATAACCGACACTGTCTTAAGGGTAGTCGAGGATGTCAACCTAATACCAAACAAAAGACATTATCACAGCATCAGCAATTTTATTGAAGGGTAAGGTAATAGGAAGTTGTTTTATCATTTGTAAAGAGTCGGAGTTGCAATAATAATGTCACCTAAACCTGGTTTATGCCAAAGGGAATTCAAGTAGGTTGTCACAATTCATTTCTGATCGATTATGGAAAACATTTTTTGTCAAGTATCGAGCTAAGTTACAAGACTAATGTGCCCTCAGTGCAAATGATCCAAAATGAAGGGAACAATTTTAATTACAAAACTAGAGAAACATTTTTGAATTTTAAATTTTAATTATGCAGTACTACTGAAACCATTCTGCTTACATACCGTTTCATTGTTTAGCCTTTTTTCAGTATCTAAAATAAAATTGTATATTAACTTTCATATTTATTGTAATATTTCGTACCACAGATAAGGAATGTAAACGAAATATACAATGTGTATCGCGCACAGCATAAATTGTGCACAACTTTTGTGCCCATGAAGCGTATGTTTTCGAACCGAAATAGCTTAGCAATTATGTGGTAGGAAATTAATGGGGAGGGGGTTTTTTACATATAAAAATGCCGCCTGCCACACATTCAAAATCTACGCCATATAGTGCAAGAAGAGTTAAGTCCTAAGAGAACCATTCTTCGACACTAATTTTTTGAGATATTCGGACTTAAATTTCCATAGCATCTTGCCCGGACGTTCTTACCGCTTGAGGATACCTACCCTTCCTCTGACAGCCCATTCTCAAGATATTTGCACTTAAATTTTTGACATTACCAATGTTTCTTACAGACGTTCCAAGCCCTTTGTGAGTACCTTCCACGGATACTCCGCCCTTGAAATGTGCGTAATTATAACCGATCGTGTTAAGTGCTAGAGGATGAAAGCTGTGGTTGGTAAAAATTAATTCCTTATTAATTAATTAATTAATACCTTACTAACGCGCGGGTGGGAAAAGTGGAGACTCCCTCTCTCACCCGCCCTTTGCCTACGACCCTGTAAAATAGCCACTATGTATAATTGTTCGTATTTGAGAAATTTCTAAATTAATTTATTTATTATAAGATGTATCTTATAATATTATTGCAAGTATTTTTACCACCCCCACGATGTATTGTATTGGAGCAAACAGTGATACCCCCCCCCCCCATTTTTCTTACTAAAATACACGTTTTGAAGCACCAGGAATCCGAATTAACCAAAATCTTGATAGTGTCGGTCTGTCTGTCTGTCCGTCTGCATCCCATTTTCGACTAACGGCTTAACCAATTGGAACCAAATTTGGTACACATATTCATGGACATAAAAGGAAGTGCTGAAAAGCTTTTGGGTGGGAAGGCTTATGCACAGGTGCGCGGGTGGTATATGGACTAGCCACAGCAATTTTTTTGATTTGTTGTTAAATTAATTTGCTTAAAATTGCATGCCTACTATTTGTTCTTCAAGATTTTATTTTTATTCATCATGTTTAAGAATATACAGCATTTTCAAAATCGCTATCTTGTTAGATATCTCGATAACTCGATGCCCGATTTTAAATTGGCATTTTTTAATTTAACCAACAGTATAGCTCCAATAAATGCCGATTGCAGTTGGAACGTACTGTACAGCACAACCATTGAATTATTATTCAATGGTACAACGCTACGAGTCATAAGCTTGTTTTTTTGTCACGGGGAATCATAGGGTTATACTTATATGTAACATAAGGGAAAGCTCACTTCACCCTAAAAAGGACCGTAAGGTACTAGATAGAATAATAGTAAAGGTCGCACAATCCGCTGAACCAGAAGCGTTGATAGCTAGCGACATTGTATAAATAATTTTTGCTAAACGATCTAATGTATTTCTTGATGAATTCATATATCCTAACGCAGTTCCATGATCCCAAAGCTGTTAAAAAGCTAACTTAAGTAGGAGAAAACGATACAAGGTGTGAGGTTAACAGGTTCAACATATCAGAACCGAACCTCCAATGAGGGAGTAAATCTTTTCATAAAGTTCTTCGGGGTTACGAAAATTCAGTACAAAGGAAAACTATTTCAATTACCTAAATGAAATATGTACGAGGTGATTCAGGGACCCGGGTGGCGCAGTTCAGGTGAAACTGGACTGTGGTGCTATGGGTCCCTGGTTCGAATCCGGGTTGGCTGAAACCCCGCCCACTCAAAAATAAAGGCCAATAAACTAAAAAAAATAAAACGCTTTCCTGTAAACGCAGTCGATTTTCACGGGCTGCGAATAAAACTTACAGCAAAGAATACTTAATAATTTACTCTTTGCTTACGGGCAAACGTTCGACTTTCCACATTGGCTTGGCATTGACCAGTTGAGTTCCGCTCGCACAAGTAACCAGTTTTACTGAATTGTTTATGCCATGCACGAAATAATTATTGTCACTTGGTGGACTTCTCGCTTCTCGTGGCAGCCATTTTCTCTAGTCCTTTATTTCAATGATTTTCTCTACTGACTACGTCTACGCCTAGCGGGCAAACGGTTAAATAACTGGATAAATGCGGAGAAAAAGCTATTTGAGCTGCTTTTTCGTACAGTACTTGTTTGTTATAAGTGAAATACTTTTTTTTGTACTGAATTTTCGTAACCCCGAAGTACATTATGAAACGCACTGTATAATTCGGCTATATAGGTAGGTACAAAATATTGGAACCGCCAGAAAATGGGAAAATTGGAGCACAATAACATAAAGGGGCACATAGCTGAGTTCATTACAATCTAACGAAGGCGATATAACAGAGTATAGTCCTGATGTCTGCCATAGTAGAGTTTAATATTTTAAATTTTGGCTTTCGTATACAAGGTAGGTACGTATTAGAATACGTTTATGTTGGAGCTGTGATAAATGAATAGAGCAGCAATGAAAGCAGCGAAAAGAGCAGTGCAAAATTCATTTCAGTTCATAGCGCGAGCTTCGACAATAGCGACGATCCATCCTTTACAGGTGACGGTTCATTGATCAAAGTCAAACACCCGTCAATTGAAAATGAGTGATTTGGAAGAATATAGTCTTCAAATGCTGTAAAGTATTACGTTGTTGAATTGAAACTACAAATAAAATTCTGTGCACACCCAAAGATAATTCAAAACATAACCAGAGACCACTGAAAGTAGTAGTAACGCTAACTCGAAGCTCGGGATCAAGATGGTGTAAGGGTAGATGGTGCTGAGCCCAAATGTTCAAGATGCTCTAGTGGAGATTGGAAATTGTCTTCTACTGCTTGTTTATTTACGTAATCTTTCGTCACTTTCACCTTGTAATCAGAGATGAGTCATCCACAATATGTTCATTTTTGGGGAAAATGCCCTTTGATGTCCTTGGAGTAAATTTATCTTTTAAAAACGAAAGACTTTTAAAGTACTTCCATTCTACAATGGTAGGTATAATCATTTATTTGGGGATCTCCAGATTTCGCTTTAGGAATGGACGCCAAGCTAGCTTTATCCCGTAAACTCTTCCATTTATTTCGTACTGCTGTCCCTAAAATAAATAATAAAACACTGTGTAGAATACATAGTATTAAAAACAGTAAAAAATGCATTGAACTAATAAGCTCATGTCTTACGGTATTTATCAACTGGTCAATCGTTTAAAAGTTTGGCGTTTAGTTTTCGGATGGGAGTTTCAACAATTACAAAATATCCCCGGCCTGGTATACAACCTACTAATCATTATTTACTTCCTAATATAAAAGCGATCTTCTTTATTAAAACATAACGGAAAACGGTGGTCTCACAAAAAACTAATTATCATTCAGAACTGGGTGGTTTATAAGGTATAGTGTTTCTGAAGAATGATAGTTAATTCCAATTTAATAGTCATATTGAATTACAGGTACTATGACATTCGACAAAAAAGTAAGCATCGTGCTGAGTGCCTTTCAAGGTGGCAAGAGTTTGTTGCCTTGAATACTAAAAATTGGTAAAGTGAAAATCTTTCGGTCGAAATCAAATACTGCGAAAGTAAAGTAGAATGAGCTTGTGGGATCTTTTTTCTACTAAGTAGTTACATTGTATTTCGTTTATAATTAATATTATGATAATATGTAACGTAATCACCTGCCAGTTGAAAATGCTATCCTTTCTGATAAACTGTTTACATAACTAAGCTCCAAATGTGAACAACACTCCTCATCCATCTCCGGCAATTTGAATTGCATAATATTATCTAACTACCAACTAACTACTTTAGGAATTAGCATACTTGCGACGGGTTTCTGAATATAAAAGCGATCCAGATATTATTCAGCTCGTGCTAGATAAATTTTAGAATTTTTTCCCTTATAAACTTAAAATTTTTCTCGCCTTAAAATATAATTGCGACAAAATTTCGTCTGCCCAAGTGAGCGAACTTGTAGTGATCGTGTAAAAACTACACAAATAAAGTCACCGTTTGAAATGTACGAAATCCAGCAAAAAAGTGACACGCAGCTCAATATCTAATCGAGATTTTCTTACAAGCTCTCAAGTAGGTACTTTCGTGGAAATAAGAAAGTAAATCTACCAATGAATTTCGAGAATCTGACAAGCTGTCTACATAAGAAACACGTAGGTTTATTATATGAAGGCTTTAAAAATTCGAGATGAGCCAAAATAGAAAGAAATGTACTCAAGTAAAACATTTCCATGCCTTTTATATATGTGGTTCAGTTATATCCCGAACATAAATCCGACAGTGTGGGGTTTATTAAGAAAAAAACGGTTCTGAAATGAAGTCTTTCTTTATTTTAACCACCCTCTAAATACTCATTACTGTTGCGTTGGGTTAAGAAACGAAGCAACATTCTCTGAGATACTGGTTTAGGTACATCCTTAAGCGTTATTATGTATTATTAGTTTCTTGCCATTTAAAAAGAAGTTAGACTAATGACATTTAAAGCGAATGTGATACTAATTTCATCACACCGGAATTAATGTCTGTGGACTTGTTTAGGTGTAATTTATTTTGATGTAGGTTATTGTTAAAGTAGCGAATTTCCAACTTTGTGAAAGAATATGTGTGTAATTAGATAGGACTAGAGGATATTTTTATGTAATCTACCTATCCCTGAACACAATGACGAAACCCCTTGTTTTTAAACTGCCAAATAACCAAAGTGTCCCCCGTACGATACGGTCTGGAAGAATTCGCCGGCTACGATTCGCCGGGAACAATTCGCTGGCAGCAAAGTTGAATCGCTGATGCACGATTTGGTGTAAAAAGAAATTGAAAACTGCATTTCTTTTGTGTTCTACAAAATATCCTTACGCATAATGTGATCACATCCCCTTACTCCCCTTTTTTCCGTTGTTAACTTACTACTGAAAAAAGTAAGACAACAAAATACGGAAAACAGTACTTTGTGTACCAAGGCGGGAAGTGGACGTTTTCCGGGTCGAAAGAAGATATTTCGGAGACTTTCTGAGACTCGGAAAACAGCTTTCGTGCCGTGGTGCGCACAATATTTGTTATCCTCATATAATATTCCATAGATTCAATTCACTGGAATTAAGAGCGATGTTTAAAAAGAGATTATTAAAAGAAAGGTAAGGCCATACTGTTATCCAACAATTGCAGAGTGCACAGGGCTGAAAAAGTTCGACTTCCTATCGTTGAATATTTATTATTTATTTTGCCTTTATTTTTGAGTGGGCGGGGTTTCAGCCAAGGCTGCTCTACCCACCCAATATGTGTCTTCCAGGAATTAAGTTATACACACATGGAAAAATAGTTAAATTCCTTTTATTTATATCTAAGTAAATTGCTTCAGAATGTCCTCTCGTAAGACCTACATAGTGGGGAAGTAGTGGTAGATTTTATAAATCACCCGGCTCCTTTTTACATTCCATGTAGATATTTAAATAAAATTGGATCTGCAGTATCTAACTCTGTATTCGATATTCCCATATTAAAGATACCAGCCCTTTCGAACGTTTTGATTATGAGCCATCTTGAGGTGGGAATTTCTGTGTGAGAAAATCAGAAAGAGAATACCCGACAATATAACCAAAGAAGTTATACTACCATTTTAGTATATTCTATGATCGGTTAGAAAAAGTAATAAAAATGTAAATGGGGTCATTGCAATTAAAATAATCAAGGAGAGCGAGTTAAATACATCTATCGTTACCAAAAGTGTGTGATAGCTAGGACTAGGTATTCATACAACTCATCGTAATCAGATAAGGCAAGGTAAATGAGGTCGGTACATATAAATGAGTGAAAATTGTGTGAAGGGAGCATTCATGAAGCGACCGTAGTCGCAGAGGGCGAGGTACAATCTTAAGGTAATCCATTTGCAAGAAAGAAAACAAGTTCAAAATACATACAGTGTGCCCCAGCACCATAGGTAAACGGCAATGCATTTTTTTTGCAAAGTATCTACCAGGCCTTTAGAATTAGCATTCAACGTACTACTCCAATCTCTTTCTAGCATCAGGTAAGCGCAATAACGTACATTGAACGCTAATTTAAAATTCATTAAAAGGCTTCGTGGATCGTTCGCGAAAGAATACATTACTCGTAAACACACGGTATATTTGTTCAACGAACATACTTCCGCTCCCGTTCTTGAAACCCACTTTGCCCGCTCTTGAAAATTGAATATGACGCAATATAGCATGCTCATAAATGATCGAATATAAAAAAAGGTACTTTGCTTTTGGAATTAGGCATGTCCACTATTCAAAATAGAAAATTTCAGGTTTGTGTATTTCATTATTAATTTAATTTAATTTAATTTAATTTAATTTAATTTAATTTAATTTAATTTAATTTAATTTAATTTAATTTAATTTAATTTAATTTAATTTAATTTAATGTATTTATTGCTCTAAAAGCTTATGGCCCAACTACAGGACAATTCTAGTAACAATAGATAATATAAATGCAAGCTTTATAGGGGAGTCGATGAAGTCCGTCTCTCCATCTGTCTGTCAAGATAACTGCCAAATGCTTGGTCCAATTCGATTCACATTTTACCTATATACCACATGTAAAAAGCCTGTTAAAAGTGGGTCAAATCCGATGACCCAGGTGCTCTGCCGCTTTTTTTAAATCGGATTCTCAATTTTCAAATTTGATCGTTGGTATGGGGTAACTCGTAAAGTATAAGTGATAGAAAAAAGTGACGTCGATGTATTTTTTGAGATAAACTCACTGTTGAGAACCATGCAAACGGCCTACAGTCTAAGGTGCAAAAGTTGCATTTTTCGATTTTTAGATAAAAGCCTATAATTTCTTTGTTGATTAAGTTATCGGAAGTGTGTTTATTACAAAAGATTCTTGCATAATCTACCGTTTTCAAAATAAATAGTTATTGATATGAGAGAAACACCTAAATGTGCTGATTTGGTATTTATTTTTTTATGTTATTTGAGCAGATACAAACCAATAAAACAAGTTAAAAATTCACTATGCATAATGCAAACATAAATGACGAGAGCGTATTTTCCTAATAATATTAATGCTGGGACCGGAAAAAAATACCGGTAGGCACGAGATCCTTACCCCATTCTCTTTCAAATGAGTCGCCTATCGTCGAAGTCTACACAATTTAATGAAAAATAGTGGAGCATATACAAGCAAATACAAACAAATTTTGAAATGGGCATTAGTTTTATTTTTATTCGAGGTGTTTACATATGAAACCTTTTTAATTGCTTTCGTAAATAGCATTGGGCATTGTTTACATTAGAAATTTCATGGAATACCTTCATAAATAAAACATACAGCAGGCGTAAACAGTAATTTTGAAACCGGTATTAGTTTCATTCAAAGTGCCTACATATGATATTTCATGCAACTGCTGTGATAAATAAGAAAGTTGCCATTTTAAAACTGGTGTTAAGATTTGTTCGTATTCCAAGTGCCTATGTATTAAATTTCATTTAAATGCATCCGTAACTAAGGAAGCTGGCATTGCGCATGCGCAAAACATTTTGAAAACGTCGTTAGTTTTACTTATATTCGTAGTGTTTACATACAAAGTTTCATTTAAATATCTTGATAAACAAAAAAGTTAGCATTGCGCATGCGTTAAACCAAATTTTGACAATGCGCATGCGCAAAACAAAAAAATATCGATATGCACGGAATCCTTGGACCAAGCCCTTTCAAAAGAGCCTTATATCGCTCAAATCGGTTCAGTGGTGTAGAAGGAGTACGAGTAACGGACGGACGGACGGACGACAAAGTGCAGCCAATAGCGATTTTTCACTTTGAGGAAAATACACTTCCTAATTACCACTTTTTGAGCTCTACAAGGCACAGTTGAGAGATTTTCAATTCAACGTTTCGTTTCGGAGAAACCATCATCAACTTTATATTTTATGTCTTTTTGTATCTGTTCAAATAATATCAGGAAAAAATAAAAACGAAGTCGAAAAATTTTGATTTTTCTGGCATATCTTCGGAAGTAATCGGAATTTTCTAGTTTTCTTTGAAGCACGATAATTACTCTTCAATTGCGCATAATTTCTCTAATTTTACCACCGCCGTATCTTCTTTGGTTTCGGAAATCCCCATTATAGATGTCCTTATCTTCGATACAGTGTATAAAAGAGAATGGTCTCTTTTTGATGTGAGCTATCGTCTACGTCTACACTCGTGGACCAATCTACACCAAATTGGGCACATGATCTAAGTGGGTCTGTGCGGGGGTCATTTAGAAAAATTGGCCTTCAGCAACACCATCTTCAAGGGCCTTATGTAGTAAAAGGAGAGTACCCCTAACCTGTACCTTCAAAATAGAGCAGACTAAAGACAAAAATTGATTAAATAAAGCTACCATAAATCGCCCAATGAACCCTAAAAAGGGTTCCAGCTCACAAAAGCAGATAGAATATCTACTGTCTAATATACGATAATGCCTGTAAAACTAGTAGGAATCGCTGTAGTGGGTATAATAAAAGTTATCAGACACATTAAAGTACGTAAAAAGCAAGTAAAGATATAAATAAATGCACGTGATCGAGATAATATAATATAGATAGTACGCATGTTAAAAGTAAATGATACTTTTAGTAATCTAGGTTTGTATTATTTTTTAGACTACTGTTTAAATAAATAAATGCAAAAAAACTGATGGTTAACTTTGTTCAAAGCTTTAAAACATATTACACATTATTTTTGGAGATTCTATCTAGTTCACAAAACATTTGTGGTCAAAAACGTGGCGTTTGGCCATCAGATTCCCAGATTGTTAGACACAAATTTAATACCCCTCAGAAAACCAGCGCACATAGCGAATGGCGTACGATTTCTAGTACGGACGTGTATAACACAAAAATGTGTGTTATTTGCAGCAAGAATTGTTACACGCATACGCTTACCTAATTTTTATACACCCTGCACGTTAATATCTGGATATAAAAACCTTACCCTTTGTACGTGTACGTGTTGACGTTTTCAGATGGACGGACGTCCGTGCCGAAATCACGTTTATAAACAATAAACATAAAATGTTAATATGCACTTTAACTTAAAAAATTAGGTCTAGTTTCAGTTTCATAAACGCCTAGAAATATTAAGCTAGCTAGAGCCTTTTTCGCAACATCTAACCAACCGAATGGCCTCTAAAAATAAGACCTTAATCTACAGACGTTTCCGGGAAACTGAACTTTTAGGCAACAGGTACTGACGTGTTTGTTGTGAAAACATAATAAATAAGTAAAAACCACCCCAATTAAAGCATTCATCGCATGCTATACGAACTAATTTTTAAAATGGATATTAAGGTCATACGTTTGGCACTTTTCCAAACGAAACAAACATGGACTTGGAAAATCTCAATTTCTAAATGATGGCGAATATCATAAATCGAAATGAAAACACAGTTCCTTCAAAATCGTTTGTCTAAAATGTCGTTACTATCTTTGAAAGGAGATTTTAATCTTGAAATGTAGCTTTATTTGTATATTCGACCTCCTTGAAACGTAGACTGCTTGGCAATTTTTATTATCTCGTTCTACATCCTAGATTCATTTATAAATGCACAAAAGATTTTAGGCAAACCAATCCATAATGTCACATCCATAACTAAATAAATACGTTCCTAATGGAAACGCTAATAATCATATTCCGATGATGAAAGGAGATTTCAGTAATTATATTATAATATCTATTCTGATAATTAACATATGAACTAGTTCTCTAATGTCACAATTATTTAATTAGACGGAATCCTCTGGAATCTTTATTGGTGACCTTCCAAATCTTGATATCGATCACATATATAAATAATTTTTTTAAAATAATAAATCATTCTAAAAATCGTAGTCGAGATGGCATTTAAGGTAAGTCAATTTAAATAGAATGTGATAACAATTTGTCAATTTTTGTAGTTAATTGTATTGTTTGCCTCATTGGCACTTGCCGCCGCCAGTCCAACTTTGTTTACGACAAACCTCAAAGCAGAAGTAGTGCACGAACCGAATTACTCTTTTGGATATGATATCCGCGATCCGAGCACGGGAGATTTCAAGAACCAATTCGAAATAAGGAAAGGTGACGTGGTCCAAGGGCGCTATTCTCTGCTTGAAGCCGATGGTTCTCAGCGTACGGTTAATTATGCAGCAGATGCTTTAAGTGGTTTTAATGCCGTGGTTAGTAAGACCGAACCTGTTGTTGCGAAAATTGCGACACCAGTTGTTCGAGAAGCAATTCCCGCTATTTCATCTGCACGAATTGAGGTCGATCCTTTCCTTTATTCTGGAAGAATTGCAACTCACTCAATTTCTAATCCATCCATTGCACGCATTGAGTTGTCTCCATTTACATCTTCTTTAGGATTACTGGGGTACCGTCGATCCTTAGGGGAGTTAATCTATTAGTTTAATTAGAATGTATATAACTCCTATTAAATCGATTCGCACAGTTACTCTTTTTAAGACTTCCATCAAGTAGCTTTGTTTCAAAAGCAGTAGCATTGTAGGTATATGTAATATACGGTGCGTTTAAGATAAGGGGGTCAACTTATTATCTCTTTTATTTGGTGAGATACGAAAAATGTTTACGATATGTCCAATCGCCTATTGAAACTTCCGGTATCACTTCCGATTTAACCGCAAATCGATGCAATTTTTGTTTTTCAAATGGAATGCCTATGGTTTTTAAGATATTTGATAAGAACAATCAACTTGCTGTAAGAGCTCATTTTTTAATGGATCAGTATTAAAAAAAAACACCTTTATCCAAACTGTAGGAGTGCTAATGGCATAATAACAATATTATTTCAAAATGAATTAATGCACATGCGATATCGCGAATATGCTTTCTCATTTAAAAATAAAATTTCCTACAATTGTGTTTTGGAATTGAAATATTGAAGGCAAAATTACAACGCTTACATAAAGTGGCCAAAGAAATTCTTCGTTTTATATTATATCTCACGCCCAGTCAAAATTTAGACAATGGGAAAGTCAAAAAGAAAACATTGACAGCGAGGGGATAAATTATCTAGTGAACACCTTTCAGAACGTTTAGAAAAACTTGAATCTTACTACCGGCGAAATTTGGCCCAGGCAAGGACAAAGGAGGAAGACCTTTATTCCACGCAACCGTGCCAACCCTACATTCAGAAAAAGGGCATTCTACCTTCATCCCTTCAAGACAAACATGCCCCTTATGTAAAATTTCAGAGTAACCTCAGCAACGGGATTATAGCTAGGTAGAGGGATTGATATTGTTCTCCGAGGAACCGAAAATTTTCCCCCATACTGCAGGGAGAAATTATTGAAAAACCTCCTAGATGCGAGCAATATCTTAGCCTCATATTTTTACGATCTGTCGATTTTAAGGCGAAAGTTCATATTCCCATGTATATATGAACAAAAACACAAAAGACCTACAGACCTATTATTTGGCTCAAATTTAACGGAAAAGGTTAAGGTGGCGAAGCACATAGAATTCTCCAGTTAAGATCTAAAAGCTTTTACGCCTCGCACAAATCTTATTAGACCTTTTTTGGCAATGAGAAAGACGGGACGAGGAGGGGGGTGGGGGGTGGCAGACAGTCACGAGCACAAGAACGAAGACGTAGTTCTTTAAACAGGTACCGCAATACCTCGAGTTTTCCTCGATGATTTTTTAATTATCTCGGAAACACTCGACAATTCCATTAAAAATACAGAGCTCACTGTCATTTTCTTGGAATTTTGGAAGTTTTATCATTAATAGGGAGGAAAGCATAAATAATTCATCAAAAAGCTGTAAATTTCTGGGATTTACGTTGTTACATTCCTATTCTCTGCGTATAAAAATTCCGTAGGACAAAAAAGAAAACTTAAGAAATGGATAAAACAGTGCCGTTTGTCATATCACACAGAGAAGACTCGCATCAACTTGTTCAATAATTTCGTTTTGAAGATTTACTTTTGCGCGATACCATCTACCCATGAACACAACAGACAATGCCCATCCTGACAGCACAAAACTAATTTCAGATTCATGATTTTTATGTTCAAAAACCCTCACATACCAAAATTTCGTTGAAATCAGAATTTTTGTTCGCATCCCCATTTAGGGGTGTGCCTTTTCGTGGAAATAAAAAAAATTCAAAATAGGAATCGGTCATACGCAAAAACCTAGAGAGACGCTCAGTCTTTGTAACTCTTATTTGAGGGTGGGTCCCAAACGACACACGTTGGACCCTCAGTTTATTTGGAAAAAGTGCTTGTTTTGATCCCCTCTGCCACTCAATTTGGTTACATACTTATATGTAACATCGTTCAACCAACGTAATAAATAACGAAAGATTTTGCTGAAATTCAAACTCATCCGAAAGGTGTTGGCATTCATCTTTTTAGGCTGGTAAGGGCGATCAATCAGAAACGGAAAATAACGTAAAAGAAATCCAAGAGGATGATGAGATTTCCAACACAGAAAATGACGACATAATTAAGGTTGATCTGTTCTTCGGTAAAGAAGACACATTTTGGTTAAAGCAACCCTTGAAAAAAACGATGCCGGTCAAAAACCGTACTGAGGAAGCGTTTACTTGGGTCCAAATCCTGCAATACCTCGTTCCAGCTCCATAGCAGACCTAATGCTGATAATATGGAATACGTGCTAAAGGAGTCTAGGGAAAAAAAACCCGTGAAAAAAAACCCCGGAATAAAAACCCACGGAAAAAAAACCCCTGGAATAAAAACCCCCTTTTTTAAATCTCCACAATAGGTAGGTATACATCTTAGGGCGATTGTACAAGGCAAGTATATACCTATAGTATAAGTTATTCCAAGTACAAAATCTGAAAATTGGATTGAATTTTTAGATTTTATACTTGAAAAAGCTTATACCTGGTATATACTTGCATTGTGGAACCGGCCCTTCGTAAAATTTCTAAAAGTGCGAACTGTGTACTCCTGTGCTGAATTAGCTTGCAAAAAGCGTTGTTCAGTGACTTATACCGGTTTCACAAAGAGTGTTGTTAATCAATGATTATATGGTATATGATTGGTCGATTTTTGATGTTTACCAAAGTGACATGGGCTCAAACCAACGTTATTCATCTGTTAAATATTAACAAATGATTGTGATCTTAATCACGTTTGCGAAAACATACTTTAAATTCATTTAAAATTACACCAACAACATTTAGGTCAATTAATCCCAAAAAGGAAGAAAGCAAAATATGTACTGCTGCAAAGTAGACTAAAAAATATCTGCGAAGAATACAGCGCCGGACAAAGAGATGTGGTAAACTTCTTAGAAGCTATAAGTCATAATATTAGGTTTAATTAGGGTTAATGGTAGTTTAGGATAATATGCAATTACGTATTTTGTAAAAATTGTGAAAATTTGTTAATAGAATATCTCAACCGAGTTCTGTTTGATATTCCTGTTTCAGTAAACAATATGCATCTTTAGCTCTCGCGGAATATTTCCTTTTTTCCCTGTGGTTTTTTTCCGGTTTTTTACCAGCGGGTCTTTCTTTCCGTGAGTTTTTTTCCGGTTTTTTTCCGGTTTTTTTCCGGGGGGTTTTCTTTCCATGGGTTTTTATTCCGGGTTTTTTTCCAGGGGCCTTTTTTCCGGTACCGGTGCTAAAGTTTACAAACCAAAAAGGTTCTTTGGAGACAAACAAACATAATGTTGACGAAACTGGAGTATATGCATTTTATAGGATTTTTTGATGAAATTTGATAATATAGAATCTAGGCAAGAACGCAGGACCCTAGAAGAAATGCCCCAATACGAGATAATCTTGAAAACAATTGCAAAAACATAATACACTCTACGATCGTATTTGACAATTGACGAGCAACCGGAGCAACTAATACCATTTCGCGGAAAGTGCCTATTTAGAGTGTATATAAAGAACAAGCCAGCTAAGTACGGTATCAAAATAACTATTATATTATGTTATATGTTATATTGACATTTTAACAGGTTTGAATGAGTAGGAGAAGCCGTTCTTTAACCGTAAAGATAAAGTGATTACTTTAACCGTAAGAGTAGATAAAGTGAAACAGATGACTGTGCATTCTAATGACATCTGTCATTCGTAAATGCACGATATAAAATGACGTTCAGTACATATGACAATTCTGTCTCTATGGAAACGATCGCGATGGCAGAACGTAAGCTTGTTATTTTTGCCGTCTCTAAATTAAATTCAGAATTGTCAGAAGCTTTACAATGATTTATATGGCTTCTGTTATAAAATAAAGTTTTGCATTACACACGACGATAAAGGGAAACTAACTAAAACATCCCTTTATCGTCTTGTATAATAAATTACTATTAATCTTTAAAGAAAAATGATTTGAACAAAAGGCGTTATTTTTTGTTGGAAATCAATAACAAAATGTAATTATCCAGTTTCATTTCCATAGTTACCATACTAGATTAGAAATCAAATTAGTATGCAAAGCAGTAGTTCATACTGTATAGACCTTTAAATCTTTACTGATACACCGACAAACAAGACATTTAAGATAAAATTTTGGATCCCTTCCTAAAGGAATATTCGCATATTATTTAACCTAAATAATTATTGACCGTTTTTGAACATATTGTAGACGAATTTGCACCTACACTAATTACGTACCAAGTATTATGAAATGAACATCTAAACTGTTCTACGTCAAACAAACGGATTCAAAAGATCAAGATCTCTCAAATGTAGGTATATGAGAAATGTTAATCAATTCAAAGCGTAATTAAATTAAGTCCACTTTCTCATAAATTATTAGAAGAATTCAAATTCAGAAGACCACCGGGTTTATCTTCGCGACTTTTATTCGAATAACAAATATGTATCACTTTTAAACAAAAAATAGAATGTCATTGGGTATTTACATAAATATCATCTGAATACTATTAACGAAATACGATAACTGTATAATATTAGTTTAAGGTCGTTTGATGGTTTTTATGGTAACTGTAGGTAGGTAGCATATGCCATTTTAAAAGAAGAGCAACTTGACGCAACGGAAATTCATGTGGAGGCAACGTGAGATACCTCTTAAATGTTAAATTGGTTATATCTGTATTAAATTGAATGGTTTTTGTTTATACCGCAACAAGAACTGCTTAAAGATAAATGGGCGTTGTTGGGAGCCGTCTACACAATTCGACAAAATTATTTAGAAACGTCTTAGTTCCTTCTTAGCAAATACGTTTATGTAACGAATTTGATGAAAAATAACGTTTTTACATTACCCGTTACCCATACACTAATATTGCATTCAGTTTTTGTCCAGCCAGTAATTGTGTTGCTCCAACACAACGTTTTTTGAGTGAATTAAATTGAGACAGATTTCGGGAATGGTCGGCTCAAAGACACTACTAAATTCAGTTTGAGACCTTCATAAGCGACAAGAATATCTCACAGAAGCTAAGTGCCCATCAAATTTTTAAGCCTTTAATTTTATTTCCTTTGGTATTTAATTTGCTTAACCATTTCTTCTTCCTACGATTTTGATCAGGTGAATTATAAAATTTCGCGACATAGACATGGTCACAATAGTAGGTATTTTCTATGTAATATCTAACCAATTTGTATAAACACAAAATTAGATAAGTTTCCTGATACTTGCAAAAAAGTACGCATACACTACCATTTAGAATTTGGAAGTAAATTGCTTCGTAAGAGGGGAATTAATTGTTTACCTAAACGAAACAGGTTTGCCATTTAAACTGGATGAACTGTAAAGGTTACGTAAATCCTTCACAATATGATAATAAGTAGGACGATCATGTATATAAACTAAGATTTTGGAAAAATTCATCACAGTTGATTTGTACTCGTACAAAGAATCTCCTAAAATGGCACTTACTGTAAGTATCTACCCCAAGTACTTGTATATTAACTGATGATAATACTGAATTTTTAGGGTTTGGTTTTCGCTGCTGTTATAGCATTCGCAGCATCCGCTGCTGTTGCTCCAATCCCCGCACCGGTCCATCCAGCTGAATTCAACCCCCATCCACAATACCAGTTTAATTATGCCGTACAAGAACCAACCACTGGAGATTTTAAGACTCAATCGGAAACCCGTGACGGAGATGCTGTTCATGGAAGATACACTGTCCTCGAACCTAACGGTTTGGAACGTGTCGTAGAATATACCGCCGATGATGTCCACGGATTCAACGCGGTTGTAAGCCACACACCTGCCGGAGCTGCACACGCTGCACCCGCACCTGTAGCTAAAGTAGCAGTACCAGTTGCCGCAGCAGTCGTGCCAGCCAAAATCGCAGCCCCAGCAGTTAAAGGATTTGCACCATTCGCACACTCGGGATATCACGGATACCCCGGCTACTCGGGATATCACGGATATCCAGGTTACTCGGGATATCACGGATACCCAGGTTATGCAGGATACCCCGGATACTCCGGATTCCAACACGGATTCCGTTCTCCATTCTACTCTGGATATCACCCAGGACATTATTAGATTGTTTTGAACTATTTTGTAATACTTGTCAACAAATTACAACATAATTATCACATTACGTCATGTTTATTATTCCTCTATACGTGTTCTCGGTACAAATGTACAATTTTATATGAAAAAAAACTTTAACTGTACACCGTGTTACGGTCTTAGTGTAAAGAATAGAAGTATTATGAAGGGTTGTGCAAGAATTCAAATAAATTACAGTAGCCACCTCAGTGCAACTAATGGGTATGAGCACACAATCAAATAGTGTAGGTAATTTCGCACTTACCAAACACTACAAGACAAATAGGCCAGTAAATGACCGTTTTGCCGTGTAATTTTTCGTGTCTCCACCGAATCGCATGAAAATTTGGATTTAGGTTCCTCTTACCCTCTACTTCAAAGTTGAACTTGACCCCAGGAATTTTGAAATTTTGAAAAATTGTCATTTTTTTCCAAATAACTATTAGTGTATTAGTTTAGTTAGTGAAAAATTGCCCACTGTAGTAAACTAAACTAATACACTAATAGTTATTTCGAAAAAAAGACTTTTCAAAGTTTCAAAATTTTTTTTTTACTTCAAAACTACATTTTTTCAAAAATAAGCACTTTGCACCGGTCAAACTTACAGATCATATAAACAATACATAAATAAAGTAAACTGTAAAGCGGTAACGCTTAATTACAATTGGGGTGCTAATTAAGGGGTGATTTCCTCAATTATTTTTACCAAAAAAAAAGGACCAACTTTATTTTGAGCGTAACTCACTTAGTTTTGATGCTAGGAACTTTTCTTAAAAACAAAAAGAAAGGTTTTTTCAAACACTTTAAAAAAGTATTCATAACTTTTCCCCGAAAAGTACTTCATTTTTTAGTTATTTCATGTTGAAGTACTCGATTTGGAATTTGACGAATGAGAACCTACTTTTCATGAGCTACAACTTTGCTTCTACTGGGTCTACAGACTTCATATATAGACCATTTTGTTTGTCTGTTTATATGCTATATTCTTGCTAAGAATACTTTTTTCGATACAATACTTACTTTTAGAGTTATTTGCGAAAAACCGTCTGAAAACGTAGTTTTTTTGTTGAAAAATGAACATTTTCACTCGCAATTAACTCGAATACTATTGACTTAGTGAAAAAACTCTATAGAACAAAAGTTGCTTAGAATTACTTATTTTGAACGTATCTTTTTTCCCCCCCGAGAAGGGGTGGCATTCACCCCCCAAGTAAAAGCAACCCTGGGCTCAAGTTCAACTTTGAAGTAGAGGGTAAGAGGAACCTAAATCCAAATTTTCATGCGATTCGGTGGAGACGCGGAAAATTACACAGTATCGCCGTATTCCACGTTCATTTACTGGCCTAAAATTTGGGTTCTACATTTCGTAAACAGGGTAAAATTTCAAAGCTGAGCATCGGTCAGAATCGTTCGTAGAAAATAAATATTTTACGAACCCTTACGAAAGCTGCCTACATTATTCCATATTAGAATACTTTTCGAAAACATTATCTTGATCGTCCGGTTTTTCAAATTAGATACTAAAAATCTTCAATATTTAGTTATTTACCCATAGAGGAATAGCGTTTTGGAGATTACCAAAAGAAATGTTAAAACCAAATAAGTGTTTGGAGATTACCAAACAAAACCTCTATTAATCTGATAATGCCATCACATCCAATTTTTGTCCATTGCCCAGAGCTTCCCAACAAATTTGTTTGAGAAACCACTTGACTGAAACACCGGCGAAGATCACATCCGAACAACTGGATTCAGTAATTTACCGTATTTCTTACCGATGTACGATCAACTTGGACGCCGTAGTTGCATTGCTGGTTTCTGCGGGCATCTATCCTCTGATTGCTACCCCTAGTGCATATGTTTTCGATCTTGGACTCACAAGAAATATGCATTGGCTCTTTAGGCATTAATTAGTTACCTTGAGCAAACAAAAACATCGATTACAAATACCCTGTAACTATCACTATACCCTGTATATTTAAAATGACAGCTAATCACAATAAATTCGAATTCCTCACACAAATTCAAACTTACCGCTAAAAAATGACAGACATACGGAAATTCAAAAATATAAATCTTTCACACAAATTCAAACTTAAATTTACTGCAACAAAATGGCAGACATCCGTAAAGTCAAAAATTCGAATCGCCCACACAAATGCCACAAACGTGTGACGTTCTAAAAAGTAGAGGGGATGGCAGCTCCCTTTCTACGGTTCACGTCGCTTTGGACATAAGACAGTTTTCCGCAACGTAGATCCTCAAATGTGTGAATGTTGAGCAGAAGCGTGCAAGAGGAAGACTACCGCGTTCGACCTGTCATCAATTTGAAAAACGCGCAAACCTATTAAGTCGTGTTGTTAATGTGCATGTGTTGTTAATATCTGTACATTTTACGACCCATAAACAAAGCAGCAATGAATGAAATAGAGGCAAGGTTTAAGAAATATTTTGGGACTTGCCAAGGAGTCATTTTCTGAATAAAAGTAGAAAAATAATTAAGAAATATTATTTGACGTTACTGACCACTTTACGAGAAAAAATTATGGATTACGAGGAGTTGCTCAATGTATTTTTGTTTTTGCAGAATAATGCCTCAGAAGACAAATTGGACGTGCCATGCAAAAAATTTGTGGTTTGGGGTTCGAAATACCGATTACTATATCTAACTCTGTCTGCCTATCACGTCTTTCCTCAACTGAAATATAGTACCAAATTCTGTTCCAGTGAACATGAGATGGAAGCTGTGAAGGACTGGTTTGCAGAATTTTGAGAGGTACAAAAACTTCGTTGCAATAAATGTATCCAACAGAGAATTTCGATTAATAAAATACTTTGCTTCAAATTTGATTGGTTTCTATATAGAGATAAAAATTGTTGAATACTTCCCTTGTACGGGGTGTTCCAAATTGCTTGTTTTTGGTGTTTTCGGGAATCTTTAGAGATAGAGTGATGCGGATAGCACTTCTAGTTCTAGCTGTATAAATTGAGGATGTCAATTTTGACGTGTGACTTGCGCGAACGTGGCAACAGCGCAAAAGTCCAAAAAATGCATTAAAACGTTTTTGCTTTACAACTTAGTTATTTGTGGTATGATCAAAAAAGTAGGAAGAATAAAGGTTATGTAAAAATAGTCGGGGGGCATACTTATATTTTCCATAGCCGGCTTAGTTTTTAAGATAAGCACCGAAGTTGGTTTTTACAAATGGAACGTATAATATTTTTTTGCACCAATAATTTCCTTATATTTTGCTAATTAGAAAAATACATAGTTACCAGTATGTTTGATGGGAAGAAAATTGAAATTAATATGGAAAACCGTTAATCAGTCTTGAAAATGTGGATTAAATACAAGTAGGCCGTGGAATCTATAGTTCATATTTCAGTAAATGCTCCCGACGCGAAGCCGAGGGAGACAAAAAACCGAGAGCAAAATCTAACATGTTTCCCGTGTATAATACACCATTTTTTTCTGTGACGGGGAAAACGATATACTGCGTTTCTAAGGAAACCTTTACTCAAATATTTGTCAATTCAGTTTCGTCGTTTGATTTACACATTTCGAATTGAATGATTGTTTAGTAGTTATATTGAATGATATAAAGTTAAAAATGTCTGATTCTGAATTTTCTCTGACTTCACCTTTTTTAGTTCACAGCCCGGGGAAAAAAGTAATTTCATAAAAAGGGACATTTTGTTCCCTATCAACAGAGAGAGAGATAAAATTTCAAACGTTTTTCTCGTCCCGGAAAAATAGTTATTTGTACAACTAGAGAAGAAAGTGGAGTTTTTTGAAAAACACTTTCTTCTCAAGTTTTACACATAATTTTTTCTAAAACCACAATCAAAATAAAAAAATTATCGTACGCAACAATGAAGTTCGACACTTAGCAATCTTGATACGCGTATGTTTCAATTTTAAATGCCATTATTAAGATTAACGTAGCAATTGTTTTTTACTTTCCTCACTAGAGAGGAAAATCGCGTGTTCTTCACCTTTTTAGCGACGAAAGTAGTTGTTTCTAAGGTAGTTTCAGAAAAAATATATTTCATACTGCTAGATGACTATATAATTCACCAGGTGCGTGAGGTGAGACGCGGTGACTGATAGGCGGTATGCAGTTCGGTGGGAGTATGAGGTGAGGCGGCGCAGCCTCCAAAACCGAGCATAATTTTGTCTCATCCAAGAAAACGAGATTTCTCAAAGGCGGCATGAAGTTTCGCGGGGTCTGCTAGTACTAGCAGTTTTCTAGACTATTATTGGTCGGAATATATGACGAAGTGTGCAATTTGCTCCAAGTAGGTAACAGTTTTTTTTTTCAGAAACGTTCTGATCAAATAACTGGGCGTATGCACGCAGTTACCATAGCAAAGTGCTTTTTATTCTTTGGAATACGTTAACAAGATCTTAATTTTCAAGCTTTTGGTGTATAGTATTATATGTTTCGCTGTAAAATGTCCAAAGAAACAATAGACATATTACATATTATTGTTTGTTAATTTTTACTTATCGATGATTGTAATGACAATCGAACGATTAAATTATTATTATTATTATTAATAGAAACAGAGTTTCCAAAATAACTACTACTATGTTTAAATTATCATTATTCAAACGATCTTTCTTATTCAACATCTGTAAATTTTGCAACAACCCCAAAAATACAAAATTACTGTATCTGCCTGCTGCAGTCTTCAAAAGAAACATCAAACATCGAATCATTAGAGAGCGAATGTTAATGCGAACGATAAGCTGCCTGTCAATAATTGTTTACTTTACAAATAACTTCTATTGCAGAATAACTTTATTTATTTGTATTTACACAAGGGGGTTTCAAGGGGAAGAACAGGTGACCATATCAACGGGTTTACCTGACCTTGTGCCCATTGGTTATGGTGTAGGAACCATTATTTAACCAATAAAAACCATTATTATTATTATTTTTTTTTTAAGCCCCGTTATTTTTAAATATTCCATTAGAGTTTCTATTGCACGCTACTCATCACGAAAAATTTCTCGTTCCGTTTCTGGTATACCTACTTGCATTCTCTGTATGTTATACGTTGGGCATTCACAAAGAACATGTCTGACACTCAAATAGATATCACATTCGTTGCATTTCTGTTGTTGGCTCTTTCCTAATAAATGTAAATGTGTTAAGTTTGTGTGACCGATTCTTATTCTTGATAATGCAACTTGTTCTCTTCTACTTCCATAGCAATTATTTTCCCATGGGATAATGGTTGGCTTGATTTCCTTTAGGTGAGTATCTGCATTATCCCATATTATTATTATTATTACAACCTACAAAGTGATTATTAAACTTTCATATTTAAAATTCTAATTGCATTATCTAAATTGGTTTAATGGTAGCGGGATAAACACAAGAATGCTTAATTAAATCTGATAGCAATACGGATATTGAATTAGAATAACTTCATGATACTCTGATTATAAAAAACAGGTCTTCCATTCAAAATAGAAGAACTGCAAATGTTACAAAAATCCTTCACAATATGTAAATTGGTAAGCTAATGTATAAAAAGCAATATTTTCGAATAGGCCATAACAGTTCACCTGCAATCGTACAGTATACAGAAACATAAAATGTCATTTAAGGTAAGTAAATCACTCTTATTTATTTGCAGTGAATGTAATACACAATACCGCATCCATAGGTTTTGATATTCGCTGCTGTTGTTGCGTTTGCCGCAGCCGCTGTTGCTCCAATTCCCGCACCAGTGCACCCAACTGAATTCAACCCCCATCCACAGTACGAGTTTAAATATTCCGTTCAAGAACCATTAACTGGAGATTTCAAGAGTCAATCGGAAACCCGCGACGGAGATGCAGTTCATGGAAGATATACGGTCCTTGAACCAAACGGTATGGAACGTATTGTAGAATACACCGCTGATGTTCACGGATTCAACGCGGTCGTAAGCCATACACCTTCCGGAGCTGCACACGCACCTGTACCTAAAGTAGCAGCACCAGTTGCAGCAGAAGCCAAAATCGCGCTTAAAGGATTTTCACCATTCGCTTACTCGGGATATCATGGATATCCAGGTCACTCGGGATACCATGGACATCCAGGTTACGTGGGATACCCAGGATATTCTGGCTACAGCGGATACCACCACGGATTCCGTTCCCCATTCTCCTCTGGATACCGCCCAGGATATTATTAGATTTTGTTTTGAAATACTTTGTAACGGTTGCCAACAAATTATAATATAATTACCACATTACTTCTTGATCCTTATATGTTGAAATGGATTTTTCATTTCTTGTATTTAATAAACTAAACGATAGAATAAAGTGCTAAATGAATTTGAGCGAATTATCGTTGGGTTTTACACACTGACAGCACAATGTTTATTTATAAGACTGTGTTTTGTGCAAGTCTACCTTCAGTACACGTGGTAAAGGGTTCAGGAAGAGCCTGGAAACAGGTCATCTTGAGAAATCTGAGACATCCCCAAATTCTAAGCCGCATTTATCGCATGCGTTCACACAAATTTAGACTACCCTTTATAGGAACATACAATGTCTAATTAGATATTAGTAAATTTTTATGTGTGCTGGCTATTTGTCACTTTTTCCAAGGAAACAGTCACTCCCACGCATATTTGAAAAACACATTTCTTAAAGAAATTTGCTACTTATTCGATCTCAGAACACCATAAACATCTTATCTTTCTGCCATGTAGTGGTAATTTGTCGCTGGATGAAAACTAAGTTGTTTTAAAGCAATGTTAAACCTATCTGATAGGAAATTTTGTCCTCTTTCAAAAGTTTACCTTCAAAATTTGCGAAGAAGTTAATGTTGTTGAGGAAAACAAGACGAGTTGCTTGGAGGATGAGTATAATATGAAAAGTCGTTTTAATTATTTTAATTTTAGGGAAAAGTATGCAGTAGTTCCAGTGTGTAATCTCGTAAATGGAAGTATCAAACGAAGTCATTTTTTTGAAAAAACTTCAAACACAACATGAGAAATCCACTTCGTCAAAAGCCTAGTTGTTTAATTGGTGTAAGATGTTTAAAATGAACGTTTCATAGTTGCCGAAAATTAGCCCCAATAGCGACCAGATAAATGACTTAACATCAACAAGATCGTTAGGTGACTAACTTTAAAATTGGTTACTGTTCGGAACCTGGGTTCGCAATTTTATGCCAGAATAAAAAAAACATGCATATAGTCACGTTATCTAAACCCCCAAAATCAAAACAACAAAGGTGATGCCTTAACCCGTAAAAAAGTATACACCGTTTTTTGAAACAGAGCTTGTTCCACTACACGATAAAGTCTGCCATCATATTGCCCAATTGAAGAGAAATAACAATAATCTTGAGTCCTCTTCTATGAATATAATAGTGAAAGTGAAAAAATGTGCTGTGACCAGTACCCCTACCCATTCGCGATTCTGCCCTTCTATGTGTACCAAACTAACAAACTTGGTTCCAATTGGTTCAGCCGTTTAGCTCAAATGAGAGGTTTGACGTACTTGCGCATGTGCGATTCTGTCCAAAAACTTTTCAGCCCTTCCCTTCATGTCAAAGAGTATGTCCACCAAATTTGGTTTCAATCGGTTCAGCCGTTTGTGAGTGACGAAAATTTTCCTGATACCAGATGATCCTGACTAATGTAAAACTGATCTATCTATTCTCCTCTGTTTTAAAAATATTTGTGAAAATGAGTGTGAAATTTAACACATTTTCGGTCAAATCATAAGAAGCAATTGAACACGTCTTCTAATGCATATTTACTCACCTTATACAATTGCCAAATTTCAAATTCAGACAAAAACTGTACAGGCTACAGCTTGCGACGTTTTTTTTTTCAATTACACCCTGTATTCATATTGTGATTTCGCTGTAAACTTCAAGAAAATTGAGTATTTTAGTAAATATAGACGGTTGTGTGCAAACAACCTCAGTGAGAATGAATGAAGTGCTGAATGCATCAAAAACTTCGCAAGTTTAAATGCATATTAGTGAATGGTAACGGGATAAATAAAAAAGATATTTAATTAGGCTAGATAGCAATACGGATCTCAAATTAGAATAATTTCCTGATACTCTGATTATAAGAAACAAGTCTGCCATTTAAAAAAGAAGAACTGCAAAGGTTACGTAAATCCTTCACAGTATGTTAATTGGTAGAATAATGTATAAAAAGCAAGATGTTCGAAGAATTCATCACAGTTGACTTGCAGTCGCACAGAGAAACAAAATGGTAACTAAAGTAAGTAATTTACATTTGTTTATATTAAATGTCCGTAACAACATTGCATCCTTAGGCTTTGGTGTTCGCTGCTATTGTTGCATTTGCAGCAGCCGCTGTTGTTCCTGCACCAGTGCATCCAGAAGAATTCAATCCCCATCCACAATACGAGTTTACTTATGCCGTTCAAGAACCAATGACTGGAGACTTCAAGAGTCAATCGGAAACCCGCGACGGAGATGCTGTTCATGGAAGATACACGGTCCTTGAACCAAACGGTATGGAACGTATTGTAGAATACACCGCCGACGATGTACATGGTTTCAAGGCTGTCGTAAGTCACGCACCAGCTGGAGCAGCACATGCCGCACCCGTATCTGTAGCTAAAGTGGCAGCGCCAATTGCCACTGCAGTTGTACCGGCCAAAATCGCATCTCCAGCAGTTAAAGGATTTGCACCATTCGAATACTCGGGATACCATGGATATCAAGGATACCAGGGATACCCAGGTTACACAGGATACCCCGGATATTCCGGATACCATCACGGATTCCGTTCTCCATTCCACTCTGGATATCACCCAGGATATTATTAGATTGTGTATTGGACTATGTGCATAACGACAACAAATTACATATAACTAGAACATTACGCCACATTGTTATCTACCTCTTAAAAAAGTACTGCATTGGAAGTCTGATAGACTTCCCCTTCTTGACTCCGTTCAAATAAAACATATCTTCACTTACTTTGTTGGAGGGTTATAAAGGGCTCCAGAATATTAATCAACTATCTATGGATAAATTACGAAATATCGCAACCATTTTTGTGCACGCCAAGCAAAGCCCCAGGGCTCATTCCAACATTTAGTTCTGGGAAAAAACTTGTAAACTGTAAAAATCCACACTACAAAATAGTTTACTTTGTTTAACAAAGTTGATGAATTTTTGCTAATAAAAAATCTGTGTCAAACGTAAACAAATAGAATCGGGGACAAGACAAAAATTGCGGGCTGTTGAACAAAAACAGTGAAACCGAAAGTACAAAGTTATGCAACCCAAGCTCTCCAAAACCCTAAAAGAAATGGTGGGATAACTATTTTTCTAAAAAGAATAACGCATCAAAGTTGTCATTCCACTCTATAGAAACGTCACTGCGGTAGTAATTATCAGATAAAATATGTATCCTTGTTGTCTAATTTATGAGAATAAGTGCAAATTAATTTATAATTTTCGAAAATTATTAAACTTTTAAATGTTCAAATTTTTAGTCGTTGGAATAAACCTTTGCACATAATAATATTTTGAGACCTATGTAATTGTTGTAATAATCTCTTGACCGAGGAAAATATCATGCGAATCAAGTTATGTATACAAATCATATAGTTATTCTTATGCACATGAATTACACAGCGTTGTCATGATTCCTATACCTGCTTCTATTGTTGAACTTGACGTACTTTTAACGGAATTGCTTCTTTCCTTGAAATAGATGTATTGCATTGAAAACAATGAGGCTAAGAAAACAGGTAAATTGAAGAACGTCAGAAGTCTACTAAAAGAGGGAAAGCTTGAAAATCTACGGTGAGAAAGGATTAAAAACAGCCTTGGTTTGATGACACAAAGATGTGCAATTTGTGACTGATGGCTCTAAAACTTAACTTTGTGCCAAACGAAATGTTACTGATTCAAGTGTACATACTGCTGTGTAAACAATGTTGGTTTGGGACGTTGAGGCACTTGGGAAGATATGTGGGTGGTTTAATTATTAATCAAATGCTCATTACAACTCATGTTGAACAGAATCAAGGTGGGAATAATAAAAGCAGCTGAAGAGAAAGTTGGATATAACAAAGGAAGATCAAAGAAGCCTTCGATAAATCAGAAAATGATAGCCAAGATGAAAGAGAGATAAATTAAAGAGGTTACCTGGGATAGATCATCAAGAGCTGGTTGTAGCAATCAGGTGGAAGACAGAAATGGAAAAGTACTGGAAGACGATTAGTCTGTCCTGACAATATAGCAGCCAGAATTATGTTTATCGAAGATGAAAGATATGAAATCACGGGAATACATAAAATTCCAGTAGAAATATTGAGGTGTCTTTAGGAAGAAGGAATGAAGGAATTTATATCTCATATCTCTGTGTAATGATATAACGAACCAGGGAAATGATTTGAAAATTTCCTGAAGATACTGATGATACCTTTGGAATTGAATTGAAGCTATGGAAATGTGGATGTGAAGACGAATGCTTGGAATAAAGTGGTGTGACATCATTAGGAACGTACAAGTACTAGAAAGAATATGAACAATCTTTGTATAACACAATCTTGAGAAGGAAAAGAATGTGGCTTGGTCATGTGCTAAGAGGGAATAGTTTCCTGGAAGAGCTGATCGAAGGAGCTACAAGGAACAGAGGAAGAAGATGGTAGATGATATAAAAGAGAGGACAGGATTCGTGGATATGAAAATAAAGGCAATGGATAGAGAAGAGCGGACACGGCAAAATAGAACCTGCATATAGCAAAAACCAAAAACAGTTGCGGTGTTTAATCTAACACAAAGTTTCGTTGCAGTGAAGTCTCGAATTTAGGTGGCTATCAAAATGAAAGCCAAATAATTTTGCAGTTGATAGATTCGGTACGTCGTTACTATCTATTTATTGGTTACAGATCTTTGAATGCATAAAAGCATTGATTGATGAACGATATTCTGATTAACAGTTACTTTTGAAAAGATGACTCTTCTCCAACAAAGTTGGTAAAAATATTGTTTTATACTCTAAGAAGTCAGTTCCACAATCTTGAAAAACAGATTGAGTCCCCTTAACGAAGTTGGGGTGGAGATCTTACAAGGGTCAAAATTGACTGTACTGACAGCAATTTCTTATGGCCAGTTTTATGAGCGGGTGAAGAAAACAACCGCTAAAAATCACATCGCAAGCGCTCGAATAAAAAACCAATCCTACTGAATCAGTCAATTTGACGATATGATTATAAGCAAACAAAAATACTTTCTGCAAAACGTCTTAAAAATCTTTTTTATACAAATATAACTTAGTTCCTTAGGGTAATTTTTACGCCAACACGACAGTTTTGGTGAATTGTTATCGAATTTTATCTAAAATTCTAAAAAATTAAAGATTAAGAATTAAATCGTGTACCTATATGAGTAGATGACTAGAACTAGTAGTAAAGTATTTTTGTATAAATACTCATACTTCGGAAGTAATTTATTTAATGGGATAGCGAGATTCACTAGGAAAATGAAAAAAAGTTCCAATGTAATTGACATAAATAATATTGTATGGGAAAAAAACTCATTCAAATGATAATAGAATGTAGAATCGACTTGCATATTAAGTAGAGAACCATTTGTGATATTTATAACAAGTATGTCATTTAAAATAGAAGATCTTTAAAGGTTACGTGAATCCTTCACATATGTTAATGAGCAGGCAAATATATAAAAAGTAAGATTTTCGAAGAATTCATCACAGTTGACTTGTAATCGTACAAGAAGCTCTTAGAATGGCACTCAAAGTAAGTATTTTTGCTTATAATAAAGTTCTTTATGACACCAATACCATTTCGGCAGGTTTTCGTATTTGCTGCCATTGTGGCGTTTGCGGCAGCTGCTGTTGCTCCAGTTCCCGCACCACTCCATCCAGAGGAATTCAACCCTCATCCACAATACGCATTTAATTATGCCGTACAAGAGCCAACAACTGGTGATTTTAAAACTCAATCGGAATCTCGAGATGGAGGTACAGTTCAAGGAAGATATACCGTTCTAGAACCCAACGGTTTAGAACGTGTTGTAGAATACACTGCCGATGATGTTAACGGTTTCAATGCGGTCGTAAGTCACACACCAACCGGAGCAGCACATGTTGCACCCGCGCCAGTTGCTAAAGTAGCGGCGCCTCTTCCGGCAGCAGTTGTACCAGCAAAAATTGCAGCTCCAGTAGTTAAAGAAGTAAAACCAGTTCACCCAGTTGCCGCTCCTTTCGGATTTGGACCACATGGCTATTCCGGTTACCCCGGATACCCAGCTTACACAGGATTCCATGGATACCGAGGTTACTCAGGATACCATGGATATCCAGGTTACACAGGATACCCCGGATATTCCGGCTTCCACGGATACCCCCATGGACACCGTTCTCCATTCTACTCTGGACATCACCCAGGATATTATTAGATTGTTTGTATTTATTTATTTATTCTGTACCAGTTGCAAACAAATTAAATTGTAATTATCAGCTATCACATACTTTTAAATTATTTCTCGCTAGGATCCCCTTACTGGCCGATTATGTATAAGAAAGTTGCTTCTTTAAATAAACAAAAAAATGTTTACTGGGGGCAAAATTACAACAGGAATGAAGAACTGACACCAAAAGAAAGAATCTGGTGGTAGAATATGTATTTGCAAAATCGGACGAACCCCAGATGTTCAGAACATGTTTAGTGATCGTGGTTGTAGAGAAATAATTTCTAAAATGCAAAAAATTTCAATTGTGATAGTCTAATATCGCAAGCTCAAAACACCTAAGCCCAAAATCATCAAAAGTTTATCTAACCACACTCATGCCTTGTTTTCCAATTTCATAGTGTTACGTTGACCACCCTGTAAGGAAAGTTGATCTGTAAGCACCCGTCTACGCATCACTCAGCGGGATACTTTGACTTAGGTGCACGAGCTCTTCCACCTTTGTCTTTACTTTTCAACTTGCCGAAAGCACGTTCCGATGTAGTTTATGTAATATGTAAATTAACGCATGTAAATTAATGAAAGTAAGTTCATATGACTGTATTCGTTCTAATCGTTCGCCCATTATCAATTCGCCTGTTAATAATTAACAGACGAATTGATAATGGGATATTAAATTAACGTAGGTAATTATTACATTAACTTAATCTTATTCGAATTGTGGGCATCTACGTTCGACTCGTTACCTGTCAGCAATGCGCTTTTTGGCAGGTCCGTCTGTTCGACCGTGAACACAATAACTGTTGGACGCTTGGACCGATTCGGTTCAAACTATGCACAGTTGACCCGGCTTTATCGTTCATTGGTAGAGCATTGGGATATAAATCCGGAGGTCGGTTGTTCGAACCTGGGTTGAGGTTAATTTATCATCTGTGGCAGAAATGGGAATTTCCTTAGATCATTTTCGAGTATTCTGCCGGCTACTCCGAATTAGGTTTTCCTGCAGTTTTCCTAATTCGTAAGGTAAATACCGGAGTAGTATAGAACAACTTAAGACCTTCTGCAGGAGCACCTCTAAAAAGCATTATGCGGGTCACTCTGTAATTGGGTGAGGGCCCAGAACAAGAGAGGGATAATAAATAAAATAAATTAAAAAAAAAATAAATAAAAATAAAATATATGCCACAAGCAATAAGCCTATTGAAAATGGGTCAAATCCAATGACCCCTTGGAGTCACGCCTCTCTGTGGTCTCTGCCAAACGCTTGAACCTATTCGGTGCAAACTTTCAATGAGCTGTAGAACAATCCGGCATACGCGTTCAAAGTAATCGCAAAATGAACGCGTTTAAAAAACGGGAAGTCTGATGTCCATCTTATATTTTTCCGATAATTGAAGGTCGGGTAATTAATTAAAAACCGAATTAATTTGAATCGATTCAGTCGTCAATACAGCGAGGAGCTGGAAATTCCCAATTCCACTTCCCCAAATTCTGGATTTCTTAGTTAAACGCTTGATTTTGTGGGTATCTTTTACCATTTTGCGTGCGTCCGTTCTTTTCATTTTAAGTGAGTTATTTAAGTACCTACCGCTATTTTCCGTAATTATCAGGGGAAAAAATTAATGGGAAATAGTTTGATTTTATAGCGCCAATTGGTAAAAATCAAGAAGATAAAATGAGTACATAAGTATGACTCGTTTTTTTTATATAGTTGTGGCGTTAAGTTGGAACCACAATATTGATTTGCGGTATTACAGATTCGGAAATAGTACTAGTAGAGGTTACAAATTTATGAACCCCGAATAACTACAAGGTAGTTGAATTAAGTTTTATTTATTTATTTAAAAATATTTTCGTTTTAAATATTGTAGAATGGATTAAGAGCTTTTGCACTCTATTTAAATAATGGAAATCAAGACCACCAAACGTTGATTACGAATTCTAAGCGGCTACCCTAGTCGAATAGCTTATTGATTTATAAAGATACAAGACGCACCTACTTTCAAAAGCGTGTAAACTATTTCAATTGGTTTGGTGAAAATCTACAAGACGACAGCTTATTGGAAAAGTTATTTCACCGATGAACCGTAATCTCACTTTAAGCCAGATTCTCAAAACTGCCAAACCTGGAGTTTCGAAACTCCGGAAATTCTTTGACGACAGTCTCACTTCCTTAACAGGGATGAAAATATCAGAAATTTATTATAATCGGAAACTAGTACGCATTACTGAATCAATTTAAGATATTTAGTTACGTTATTAATTTCCATAAATTATTATTAAGTTAATTTTAGTTTATTCATTTACTTCATTTTATTAGACATTTAAGTTGATGTTTGTCGTTGTTTCAAAGTTTGATATTAGTAGCTATTTGGTGCGACACATATGATGATTGATGCCGCACTAGAAGATTAATGGAAGGGCGAATTTACAAGCATCGGTTCACGTATCAATCCGTTAAGATTCGAGATTAGATTAGATTAAGTAATTAAGTGCGAAAGTGTATTTAAATAATTTAATTGGTCGCACGCCAAGGTGCGAACTTAGATCAAATTCACCGTAAGTCACCTATAACATTTTACCTCTGAGATAACGCTATTAAATACTTCATACTCTGTATTTTCTCCGTTAAAAACTGTTGTGTTTTCCATATAGTGATTCTTTCCTGTAAAAGTAACGAAACTTCGTGTCTTCCTAAATGTTTCCGGAAAAAAGTTAGTTTATTAACTTTCCTTTTAAATCACAACAATGGTAAGACTATCGCTCCTAACCTCCTAGTTGGACACAGCACGCACAACCGTTTGCTTGCAAAAAGAAGACAACCTGTAAAACAGTGTAATTTACTGGAAACTAGGTACCTATAGCTTAGGAAGGTATTTTTAAAGCAACATACTTCTTGCGGTCTGCCAAATACCAGAAGGGTTTTCCTGTAGCGAGCTTATTTACATTTTAAATGACTTGTACCATTAATGTAATCGATTGATATTAAGGATGGTCAAAACTATAAAAAAAAATGTTATAAAAATACCTTTAGAGTATAAGAAATGTATTATTTATGTAAAGATCGAGAAATGTTCTATTTGTTGAGCAAAAAGAAGTTTAAATTTTCCAGCCTGAATATTTTCCATAGAAACGATTGTCAGGAGATATTGTTACATAATTACTACGGCTAAAGCTTTGGTAGCAACACTCTTCTTCTTTTGATAGCAAGCTACGACAACTAACCACTTATTTAAATTACATATTAATATAAGTAGTAATTTAGGGAAGGTGGACTAAATGGCATATTAAGTCGGCAATTATTTGCGATAACAAGAAACAAGTCTGCCATTCGAAAATAGAAGATCTTTAAAGGTTACGAGAATCCTTCATAATATGTTAATGAGTTGGACAATGTATAAAAAGTAAGACTTTTCGAATGGTTCATCACAATTGTCTTGTAATCAGACAAGGAAGGTCCCTGACATGGCACTGAAGGTAAGTACTTTTGTTAAGGTACAATTTTGTTTATAATATCACATTTATAGGTATTAGTATTCGCTGCTGTCGTGGCATTTGCGGCCGCCGCTATTGCTCCAATCGTACCAATAGAATCGCCGGAATTAAACCAACCTGCCCATTATTCGTTTAATTACGCCGTTCAAGACGAGACAACTGGAGATTTCAAGAGTCAAAGGGAAAGTCGCGATGGGGACGCAGTTCACGGCAGATACACTGTACAGGAACCAAACGGTATGGAACGTATCGTGGAATATACCGCCGATGGTGTCAGTGGTTTTAACGCTGTCGTAAGCTACGTACCGTCTGGAGCTGCACATGTTGCACCGTTACCTGTAGCTAAAGTAGCAGTACCAGTTGCCGCAGCAGATGTACCAGCCAAAGTTGCAGCACAACCAGTGGTGAAAGCGAAAGTGACAAATCCAGTTCACCAATTGGCTTCACCTTACGGATTCGCACCATTCGACTATTCAGGATACCCAGGTTACTCAGGATACCACGGACACCCTGGTTACCCCCGATATAACGGTTACAGCGGATATCACCACGGTTCACCTTTTTACTCCGGGTATCATCCAGGATTTTATTAATGTGTATCTTAAATTACGAGCTCTGTCAATAGATTATCATAACATAATTGTCAAATATTGCCGTGTTTCGTTTTACTTCTCCCTAAGAATTGCATTATAAGTGTAAGTGTAATTGGGGTTCTCGTACTGGTAAATTCTGTTTAAATAGAACTCTAATAATATTAAATTTTACAAATTATTGCACAAAACTCCAGGAAAAAGAAACAAGTATTTAATTGTGCACAACTCTTGTACAGATAAAGCGCATTTTTTAAATCGAAATAGCTTTTGTTTTGACATCACCTGAAACCAATTGGTTGTCGTATGTAAAAGCTATGCACGTTTTACTTTCAAAAACAGCATCTCAGGAAATAATTCGTGGGGGAGGGGGGCCTTTTAGACAGCGAAATTTGATGGCCGTCTGGCACACCTTCAAGGTATAGGCTACCTACTGAAAAACATTCCAGGACTCTAGGACCATTCCCCTAGACAAAACGCAAACAATAACACTTTTTTTTTAATTCTTAAAAAATGCGCTAAAAATCAAGAACTCACGTTTACTTATCGGCGTCATCAGAAGAGTAGAGCAAAATTTTAAGGTTTCCAGTCAACTTGGTGACCATATTGCTACAAATTACGGGCTAATATCCGGTATGTTTGCAATTGAACTTTTTGACATAGTCTAAATTAAATACATACTTCGAATATTTGTGGTGCCATTTATCATTTTTATCTTTGAATAGTCCTCCTTTAGTTGTAGTACCGCCCCCGTAGTTTAACCTGTCAGTTTTCTTTTCTGAGCCCGATGCTTCGTGGTGTTAATAAGTTAATAATTAATTATCGAAATTATACTTAATCGGTACAATGCACAAAAAAGATTTTTTGAAGACTCAAAAATTAAATTTTGCCAAAAAGTTTAATTAATAGACTCAATACTGAATTTTTAAATTTTTTGAATAAAAAAATATAATTTATGAACGACTAAAGAATAATTCGTTACTAAATTGATTTTTAAATTAATAATCCTACTTGAGTAAAATGCAAAAATAAGTAATTTAATTAGTATTGTTTGCTGAATCATAATTTTGTGTTGAACTATAGCTAAAAAGAAGTTATTAATTGTAAATAATTGTAAATGATTTACACAAACGCATGTCCGCATTCACAAAAAAAATCACTACCCCAGCGAATTCCTTTTTAGTTATTTAACCAAAATGATAACAAACCTTTATTTGAAAGCTTGCAACTAAGAGAGTTGCCTTCGCACATATACAATTAAAATTTCCGTGAGCGCAATTCGTAGCTATTTTTATAAATGTGATTTTAATTTGCTTTTATAGGAAGCATCTCCCGTTGCAATTTTCGAAAGATTGGGTGACAAACCGAAAATTCAACGATAAATAAGGAAAGTGAGTAGTATATACTATGCAATCCAGTTTTTTTGGGATGTATTTTCAACAGAAAAATTTAGAATAAGAACTCTTATGTCCTGGGTCGTATTTTGGACTCGATTAAACACAACATAGTACATTTTAAATTTATTAGACAAAATCAATCAAATACCGATGAAATAAAAATTGGCACTCAGAACCAGAATACAGATACCACGCAACCAGCGATCGATTCAAACAATTAAAGAAATCTTAATTACCTTAAAGTGCTAATAATCGAAAATATCAGGGTAACTGTGATTTTCACCGGACAGAACACCCAAACACACTCAAAAACTGACTGATGTTGCTTCTGGAACTGGATGGTAGAGGGGACCAAAATGGAACATTTGCGGAATCTGCAAAAATGTACCCAAAGTTCCTACCGCATGAAGGCATGAACCCTAAGAACTTTGGTAGCTTCTAATTATTTATGAACATAAAAACAAAGAAACCAAAAACCTAAATTCAAAAAATTAAAAAAAAATTAACTGGAATACTTTTGAAACAAAGTTTGATGTCTATTCAGACGCTCAGAACACACGTCATAGGAAAACTAGTTTATTCTAATATTCAGTGAACTGCTAGAGACGCATTTTTATTCCACTTTCTGCCGAGGTAACCCCAATATTCTTGGGCGACTTACACGACAAAATCGAATCAATTCTTTTTGCAAAGTCGATTAAAACAAACCGTTCCAATTGTTTTCAAAAACATCAAGAGTGTATACCCATCAAATTTAATGAAACAACTGCCGGTCCCATCCTTCTCTTGGGGTTCTTGAAAGAAGACTAAAAAAAACCAGCGCAAATTTTGAGACAATATGGTAGGAATACTAGAGAAACTGCTTGTACTGGTCCCCTACTTTTTTCGGCTTGCATACCTATCGTACTTTTTTACCAATTAGAACTTTGTTTAATGAGGAAGAGTATACGGTGGCACAAATAAAGTAAGATAATCTATATAGGTACATTAATTTATAATGAAAAGTAAAATTAGAATACACTTCGTGATATGAATACAATGCACTATACCCTTTCAATTGTTATTTACAATTATAACCTTCCATTTTGATCTTCAGAGCTTTTCACTAGAACCATTGAATATGAGGAGTTGGATTCAATGCTAGAACGTTCACCGGTTTCGAATTATGAGCGAAAAACACTGGCTTACAGTGTAACCCAACAATAAATTTTCATTCGTGGCAGCGATATTCTTTTGTCCTCGGTTCATCCTTTTCAGATCATGGTGCAAGTTGGATAAATATTTAATTTTATATCGAATTAGGTTTAAATCCAACAACTATCAGTATAAATGAGACGTTGTAATATCTTATGAACAGTGTGGATTATCAAGAACGCTTGTGTAATTCGACGACAACAAAGCGAACCAGATAGTACTAACGATAATATGAGTAGTAATGTCAATACATTTTGTAGTGATTTAAATTGACATCCAAAGTGCATCAAATATCAAGCATCTTAAATTTCGCAGGAGTGGCTAACAATCCGAATGAGTGATGGTAATATATAAGGCAAATAAAAACATAAAAGAAATAGTAGTGGAAAAGAATCATTAACAATGGCAACTAATGTACGTATATCAATTCAAATAGGTACGCCTTTAATTAGAGAATATAATTTTTCTAGATCGTTTTACTATGGACCGCCATCATTGCGCTTTCTGATGCCGCGATGCTTCCAACGTTACAAACCCATTTTGGACGAAACAACTTACAAAATTCTAATTACCAAAATGACTACGCCGTTCAAGATCGACCAAACGGAGATCAAAAGGTGCAGGGTGTGGTCCGATCAGAGGATGCTGTAAGATCATCAGTTCAATCTTATAATAGCCCAGTACCTTCCGAAAATTACGGCACGAACGCCCCAGTGGAGAACGCCTTCGTAGGACGCAATGAGCAAACAGTCGCTTCCGTTGCTCCCATTGAGTTCGTTAACTACAAACATCCGGAGTACGTTGACTACTCATCTTATTTATATCCTTTATATCCAGCAACGTATTACACTGACTACTATTGATTTTAGTAATTATTGTTGTCGATTGTTTAAGCGCAACTTCATGTTTTGTAATTGCTTATATAGGTAGTAAACACATGGAACATTTTAAAAGGATTGATTTTGCATTAAAAATATATTCAGCAAATTCTTATTTTCTGCACCCAACAAAGTGTGCTCCAAGACCGATGGTAGGTAGATCCAATGGTGCTCAAACCTAGGCTAAACAGCAAAAATCTATGTGTATACATAAACACCTTAAAGATGTTTCATTTCAAATTTTTTATCAGATAAAATCAGCAAGAAAATGATCTTTGAATTTGGCAAAATGTTGCATTGAAATTGTGCAATAAAAAATTCCTTTAAGCCCAATTTGATTCTACATCCTAACCAAATTCAATAGGCTCTCAAATTTATACATTACTAGTGATATTAAAATGTCAAATTGATTGAATCCTTTAAGATCCATCAATTTAAGGCTTTTACGTTCAATTTTCTACAAATTCGTTTTTTACATTGCATTGTATGTATTCAATATTTACTTTAAGACCTTGGACAAAAACAAATAGAACTAATCCTGGACTATGATTTTGTTGTTTATGAAATGAGTTGATTTTCTTAACTTCTCGGTACAGTTGGCTTGTTAAATCATATGTTTTCTTTTAGGAAAAATGCACTTGGAAACCCATCGATATTGAATCCTTCTAGTAATAGGTAAATACTTCAGTGAGATTGTTTCTTGATTACAATGGGCTCGATTTCTGCGGTTTTTTGATACTGGTAAGCCGAAATTTAACTTCTAATAACCTGATTTGTATACACTACTCAGTTTTCTGAACTTCGTTACTGTTTAGTATTAAAAAATCGTCAGTATGCAATTGCACAAAAAATACGATATAATGACGTGTCCAACAATGGGATCTATTGATCTAAGTTTAGTGTTGAAATGTTGACAGTTTTTCAGTTATAATTGGATTACACTTATACGATTAATGTAAACCGGTCGCGATTTTGGTAATCCGAAGCAAAGTTTTCCTTTAACGCGTATGATGACCGTTCGGCCAGCACATTTGTTTTCGTATTCAAAGGAAGTCTTCGTTTATTTAGGTTTGCAGCTCTACACTTAAAAATTTTAAATTACTTTAAATTACTACGGTTTTTTACATAATATAGTAATACTTTGTGTATATTAACACGCAACTTTTCCGGTTAATAACTGACATAAAATTTTACATAAAACCTTTATGTTTCCCGAATTGCCCTCATTATTTATATCGCTCAGAAACAAGACAATTAATTCCAATTTTTTACCCAGAAAATATAAATTCCCTTGCCATTAAAACTTATGATCTCCCCTCGATTGCATCATCTGTTAATTTTTTCAACTCTGAATGATCCCCTCTTTAATTACTGAGTGAAGATCCCACTCAATTAAAGTGAGCCACAGATAGTTTCACTTTCAATGGCCAAATGGATCCAAAATATGTGACTGGATCACAACACTTATCCGCAATCCGCAAGTGGAAACAATCAATCAAATTAACGTTAGGGGGACCAATCTTTTCACCTGCTTCAGATGGTAAATAAAGTTACTGTACAAAAAGAACTGAACAAACACTTTCGTGTATTCTGATTGGGTGAGAATTAATATTATCCTGTGATGTATACCTAGATCCAAAAACATTTCGTTCTGTCTTTCAGTACGACGGTCAAAGAAATGAAGTAGATAGGCACAATCGGGACAAGTGAACGTAAATGGCATGTACGATAAAAGCCCTTTGTGTACCATTAACAAACTGGAAAATTTCCAAAGCAAGGGCTGCAAGCCGATTTTTTAACCCGGGTAATAGTATGAGGTCAGGACGTTGATGTAACATCATTATGAAATATTTTACTTAAATTAAGATAACCATTACTCTGCAGTTCGGAATCTCGGGGCACAAAAAAACTCAAAAGTTATAACGCGCAAGCAACAAAATGCAAGGCACTACAAAAAATACCATGTGCTGACCGGCCAGCTAGCTCTGTTGATCAAATAGCAAACAGCGGAGAGAGAAAGACTAATGTACAGGGTTGTGGGTAACAGAATTAACTCAATTGGTAATTGCACTTATAACTCCTCGATCCAGCCTAGGTCGTCAGTACTTACTTTTGGTCGCTTCAATTAAAATCTCTATGGGCGCCACCTAATTCCAAGTGAAAAGTTTCGCTTGCCACTACCGGAACTAGGAAAGGTAGCGTTAGCTTTAAAGTAGGCAACTGATAACCCACAAAAAAAAATGTTTATTGGGTGCAATTGCACCTGCATACGTAACACCAACACAAAAGTTATGTTCCCCAAATGGGAATCAAAAATCAATAAAGTATAATAAACACGTTATGTAAAAAAACTAAACAACCCCAAGTATAAGTGTTGAAATAATTATCCCAAATTCCAAGGTTTACATAAAATTCCCCCAATGAAATATTACATAAATTTAGTAGCTGAAACTAGTTCACACCAAAAATCCTGAAAGTAGGTATAGAACACCCACTACCGTTGCACAGTGATTGAGTTTAATGGGTTAAATTGACAATGGATTGAATACCTTGATTGGTAGCTTGTAGGGTATCGAAGTTTAAATCATAGTATAGAGCTCTGTACTTCACAGGTGATTTACTTCACATGAGTAAATGCAGTTAATTAACGCAAATTATTCCCTTTCAAGTTCAAGCGTACTAATTAAGAGTAATATGGGTGGCTCTAGTGTTCGGCCAGTTAACATTTACCACATAAATATGGGTTAAACGAAATGCAAATACACAAAGGCAATAAGTAGTTTAAACAATAATAAGATATCACCACTACGATAGGTAGGTCTCTGGTTCCTAAAGATTCCTGGTGTACGTGTAAACGGCTAACGGTTTTCTATGTACCGCAACAGGTGTCAAAAGGGTTGGTGTCCGCAGTATCTGTTTGGCTGCGCCTTAGAGATAGTAACGTTTCAATGGCAGATTTTACAGTACACGGAACTCCTGCATGTTGTCGTTTAACGTAGATGTGTTTCGCTTAGAAAGTAAGTAGAAGCTACGGAATCGTTGGACTTTGACTCCTTACAAGGACTCTCTTAAAGCAGAGAGTACACAAAAAAAAAGAACTTCGTTAAAGTAAGGTAGCCTTCTTATACCATAAATACGATGGATTCCCCGATTAAGGTGGCTTAAAATTCCTCCAGTACAAAAAAAATTCCTTACGGAAGTTTGTCCCCAAGCATTAAAACGAAACGGCTTGGTGCAAACATTAATTTGGGTTGACTTGGTTAAAAGATGCTTTCGCAAGGGTGTTCGATCCAAAATCAACCACTGGAAGATATAACAAGCACCCCCAACTCGGGATCACAAATCGACCGTCTCTCTAAAGCAGGTGGCGAGAAAAGAAGACGCTAACTTTCTTGTTTCCGGTCACGATGCAACCGACGACGAATAATTCCAACCAACCACGAGAGCCGATGGATATGTCAATACCATAAATGGTAATATCTAATGCTTATCGATAAAGGAAACGAATTTAAAAACCAATGACAGCAAGGTATCGAATTACAGTAAACTGACGTCATTGATCGGTAGATCGAGAAACTAAAACGGGCAGGCAACACAAAAATATAAAAGTAACTAGAGAATTAACATATTGGTTGCATTCAACGATGCGCGAACATGTAATACAGGGTAATGGAAATAGAAATATGACTACAAAGGTTAATACTATTTTAAACTGTTACAAAGTATTTTATATATTTCTTAGTTCAATCCTCAAAAGCGTATACGTCATACATATGTATAGGTACGTACTCGAAAGCGCGCTTTAAAATTGAATGCGAAAACTGAAGTCAAGTTTGGAAGCTCTGGAAACTAATAACAGCTTAGCTTTTGGATTCAGTTATTACATATTGCTGTTTGAAACTAAAGCAAACAACGTTAATTTGATTAAATTCTCTCGTGGTTTGCAATTGGAGATACAATTTACTAGGCAATTTAGTAGAGTGCGTTTAACATTTGCAATCCCTCGGAAAAGGAATTATAACACGTACCTTTGAGGCGTCCCTGTTGTTTGGTTCTCGGTCCAGTGAAACTTTCCTCTGAAGTCCCCTGTCTAGCGAGCTTTGTCTAGTGATACCATCAATTAGCATGGTTTCTCTGATTTTGGGTGGAGAAGGAGGTGGGGGCATGTCTTCTTCGGTTGCATAACGAGCTTTCTGTAACAAAACTATAGTTAGACCCAAGAGATGCTTTAAAATTAGATCTAATAAAGGCGGAAGTATGAAGCCTAGTAAATAAATACCTTTGGAATACCAAATATTTATTCCCACTTTGATAACGTTTATAAAAAGACGTATTAACAAATAAATGCTGTCTCTGCTTCCTATAGAAGCATTAGTAAAGCTCAAAAGGTGTTTATGCTAGCGGAAATAAATTAATTATAGGACCGCATTTATGTAAACCACTTGCTCAGTAGTGTTTACTTAATTTTACAGTGGGATGTTAAACTATCGGCGCAAAAAGGTTTGGTTTTGAAACATTACTAAGAAATCCAAAAAAATCAAAACATGGTGGTCATATCATATGTAATGATTACCGTTGGAAAGTATTTGTCTCAGTACTCTTAAGTGTTAGTTAATGACAAAGAAATTTCTTTTATTAATGCAATTAAAGTGGACGAATTTCTGGTTTCTTTTCCATTAATCGTCTTAAAACAAATTTTTATAATTATTCTCTGCAATGAAACGTTTTGATGAGAAGTCATTAACAGACTGCTAGGTAACCGTAATAGCAAACAATATTGAGAATTACATGCAAATCTAAATTATTTGAATTTCCCGAATATTAGAATTCGATGGAGTTCGGTGAATTGAAGCTAGTGAATGCCCACTTTGCGCCCAGGATCCATTTACACTCTAAAATTCTTGACAAAGTGAACGCATTGTTGGCTGAATTCGGGTGACAATTCCTTCCTTCGGCTTGTTGACAAAACGGATATTATGTACCTATATCATCTCTCAACATTTCGAAAACGGCATCCACTTCATTAAGAGTAACAAGAGGATCTTCTTTCACTTGTCCTGGTTGTTGGAGGTAAAAGTTACTGACGTTTGATTAAATAATATGCAATTTTTCGACCAAAAAATCCCAGTCCCTTTTCTACTGTTGAATCTGATGACAATCAATACCTGTACGTTTGTTTTACAGAATTTACAGATTTTATAGTTATTTATCAACAGCACATTAATCAATGAAAATGAAGACAGAACTTTCCCTGATGCCCTTTCCTTGGCTTAATTCATATTTGAATTTTATTATGTGATGTATAATAAGATCGGACCGATCAGCATTTAGTGATTTATTCATGATAGAATGGATGAAATTGATATGCCTTACATTAATTACCTAATCTTTACGTAACAAATCGATGGGAAGAGTGGTACACGGAAAAACAATTCCATCAGTAACCCATTCGTACTGGAGAAAAACCCCACAGGGCAATATTTAAAACAATAATCAAAATTAATCTCCACTAGTTTCGTTTATTCAACGGATTAAATGACAGCGAATGTATAAATCCCAGTCATTTAAATTAGGAAAATAGAATGTTCTGGCAGAATTAATATAGACATAATTAATTATCTCCAGCCGTCAAGGCTATTACAAACACAGTTTATCCAATAATTATAAAAACACACAATCCGGAATAGCTCTGGACGAAATTTAATTTTGTGTATATATCATTGCGTCTAGTCATAAATATAATCAAGTTCGGATTAAAGTAATAATCACCTCTATTTATCTTCATCGTTTGTTTATAAGTAATTAAAATAATGTTTACATAATGGAGTGTTCTTCAATCATTAACACCTTCGTGAACTTAAACTGGTCCGTAGATTTTCAAAATTGTTATTTACATAGAAGTCCGGAAAATGACACATTACTGGCGAGGCGAAGAAATATTGCAGTGCGAGGTCCCTGTGGGGCCAAGTACTTTAATTTCCGAGTCAAGCCCTTTAAGTAATGTCATTTTACTGATGAGTTTGGTATTAAATTTTACCCAAAATCGTATTTAATTATAAAATTTTAATTTCTATATAGAACTTTTGATTAATGTCAATCTGTCATGGAATAACACAAGGAGTATTTGCCATTAGGAAGTACGTTGATATAGACTACTGGGTATCGGCCCCAATTGAAATATAATTCCTTTTTTACAGGTCAAATTATCCTGAATGTTTATCCACTTCCTCAGGACATGAATATTGAATTATATGTTGATTTTTTGATAGGATGACATTGAATTAAAATTATTGAAAATTACAAAGTTTTTTAAAAAGCATGGTAAAATTTGTTAAAGTGGCCTCGCATCGCGAAGGTTGACAAGCAACGTATTTATGTTATTACAGTAGAAAATACGAGTAGTTTTTACGAAAGTAGTAATTTTATTAGAATGCCGCGTGTTTAATTTGTGGTAAACGTAGTAGTACAAAAAGTGTAATTGACTGAGAGCTACAAAACAAAGTCACATATACTGGGGAGTAAAAATGTATGACCATCTACTACCTGCCGCGCATAGGGTCTGGTGTTACAAAATTTACATTGGTAGTGGGGAAACTTCTGTTACAAAATTCTTTATACACAGTCGACTAGTTTTAACTTTAACCATTAATTAGTTTTTTTTTACTTTGTCAAATAGAGTTTCCGTTTTGTTTGTTTTATACACTTAAATGTTTTGATTTATAATTTGAATTTTTATTATAATTAGCCAGTAAGTACTGACAGTTACGCATTTTTTTATTAAAAATAAATAATCTACATATCGATGAATATGAGATTGATAAATTTCAGCTTACTCAGTAATAGATGGAGGAATACCTCGATAATACCAACCCAATGCTGAAAACCGGAAGACTGCGGTATTTCGTTGTCTAGATTTATAAAAGGAGACAATTAAAGGAAATTTGTAAATTATCAAGAATTGCAGCTATTCGACTAAACGATGCAGTACCAAACTAAAGCTGAAACCCGAAGGCCTTTTCTGAGTTCTTGATCGATTTATACAAAGCTTTAAATGCGCTCGAACGACCAACAGTTTGTGAAACAATACGCTCCTTTTTGAGAATAAAAAGCAGCGCTAAAAACGTGCTCGTCTATTTATTTTATAAATATGAAGTGACCCATTTTTGCGACGCCTATGGTTATCAGCTGTCTACATTCGGAGGCTACTGCGCATGTGCGGTATTCTACTTACGGTGCTATTTTGCATCACTGGCTTTGTTAGATTTGTTGGTACAGATGCTCCATATTGAAAGTCAATTGGAGGTTATATCTAAGAACTGAACTAATTCTCTGGAGAATCGATAATATTCACAAAATTCCAAATAGGCCTCTTCCAAACATCCATTAGAAAACATTCAATCTTTACTTTTATCTTAGCGACGAGTAATTAAACTGAAAAGATCTTCCTTGTGTCTTTCTTCAATAAATATTATATATACTCAAAACTTATCATGAGTCCTTTGGAAAGAGAAGGCTATCTTTTAAAGATTGATAATGATTCTATAAGACCATAAAATACTTTAAAAAACTTTAGAAGGGTGGAACACTCCTAAAGATTGATAAATGCGCATGTCTTTAGAATCATATGGTAGGTTCTCAGAAAAGCGCCTAAGTGAGTGTTTTAAAGGTTCTAGATTGGTTTTTGGTTTCACTTTCCTATCCAGGATTAACAGAATATTTGCTTAATATACAGGTTACCTGCTGCGTTAGAGTTTTCATTACTTCGACGGGGTAAACCTAGGGGGCGATGCCATGTGCGGTGCGCCGTTATGGACGACTTTCCTTGCTTTAAAAACGGTTTTTTTGCAGGATCCGCTACAAATAAATATTGTTGTGTAAACAACATCGTGTGAACGGTATTTCGTTCTAAAGCCGGTGTTACACTATTAAAGATTTGATACATTTTTTTAAATAAAATATTTTATCATATGTAATCGTCTGTTATTCCTTCCTATAAAATATATTTTATAAAACTAATATTTTGTAAAAGAAATAATATTACACTGTCAAATATTTTATAAAATATGTTTTATAAAAGATCTTTGTTAAATATCTTTTATAGTCTAATACCGGCCTAATCACCAAAAATAATGACGGTAGACCTTGTATGTGAGAATATTTCAATTTTATTAACGATCCTCGAGATCGTTTATAATGTTGTAATACTGTCTGTCTGTCCGTGTGCTTGATAACTTTGTTTAGAAACATCCGATCGCTTTGAAAATTGGTGCACATGTTTTCAAGGATATATGAAAGGTCGTTATTGTTTTTCAGTTACGTAGACTAACAGGCCAGAAAATTACAGGCCAAAAACTGCCCGAACCTCCAAAATTCTTGTAATTATTGTTACAAATGGATGCCCGGTTTTCTGTGTCAGTAAATATTTACCTGCCTGCAAAAAAAAATATTGTGCATGGGCAGTCCAACTTTTGTATTTGCGCAATCCTCGAGTAAAAGGAAAACTCATACCGAATCAAAAATTTTGTTTTGGGCATGCGCAATCCAATTTTTTTATTTGTTACTTGAGGATCGTTCGGTATTCAGTGCAAATCTGGGGGCTATTTACGAATAAACACAGATATATTTCGTGTCATTTGAATTTGTCTCAGTGATATTTTCCTTTCAGAATTGATTCTAATTGCGTATTATTTTCTTGTTTGAATTTTGTGGCTATTGTAATTCATTCACATGTGGTCAAGTTTGCATACTTTAAATAAAGGTTTTATCTGGTTGTTTTGCGACAAGGAGTCTCGAAATTTAATTAGCGCACGGCCACATAAGTCTTTCTTTCTATCTTTCAAAATAAAGGGCGTTGCCATAAGAAACGGTTCAATTTGGACAACCCTGTACATAATTATATCAGCCTTACAAACTCATATAACGACGTGTAAGCAAGCGATTCTATTACCAGACGCTTCGGAAAAGCCTTTTGATTAAATCAGACACGTAATCCGCGCTGAACAAACGTCTAGACATGTAATATGTATATCTGAACAAGCGCTTTTCTTTCAAGCACTACAAATATTGCTGTAAAACAGATTAGATCCCTGTTATGTTTTCTGATACAAGCCGCGTGTTTTGATGAAATAGCTGTCAAACTACATGAATATTTGGAAGAAATGGTTACATACGCGTAACAACAAATTAAAAATTTCCTTTTGCAGGATACATCGGGACAAGAAGATATATTTTCTGTTCCACACATAAACTAATTACCTCAAGTTTCTCCGCCCAGCAGCAAGAAGACTTAGATTGATCTGTAGGGGAAGCGACGACGTCAGCTGGTGGTCGTTTATGGCGACGACGCCTGCGGACTTTGTTAGGAACTCCGTACATATAATTTGAAAACCGACGCCGAGAATGGCGTACAATCGACACCCAGTCTATCATTGTCAAAATATTTTAAGTAAGAAGGTTTTATGGTTATTAAAGTCACCCCCGTTCGCAGTAGCCGTATTGTATTATTAATTCTGTCACGAACAGATTATGGCGCAAAATAAATTGCCCAGAAAAGTATCAATAATTCACTTAATAAACCAAAATTTAGTTAGACTACATTTTCTACGTCCAAAAACCAAGAAATATTTTAAAAGTGTTACTAACAATAAGTACATTATTTTTGTAAATAAACGTCAGAACGGCGAACGCTTTTATTCTGGGACGTTGTACCAACGACGCCTACAACTAACTACTGAATGCGGAGACAAGCGTTCGTGTCGTCGCGGTGCTTTCAGGTGAGTTGCTGCTGGTTCAATTCTAATTTTGTAACGTAGGTGCAAGGGCACAGGATAAGTAACTTACTGGAAACTTCCGTGCTCCACTTTACACGAACAATAAGGCAAATAAAAGGGGCCAAGGCATAATAGAGGAAATAGAATTTTCTTGTATATTTTCAATTTATTAACAAAATAATAGTTCGTAGGTTAATAATAATTCTATGGAACTTCTTCGATCGTTGAAATGTGAAATTTTAAGTGCCTATATGAGACAGTCTCTTAGATAATAATCATACGATAATTAAGGAAGATTGATTGAGAACTGAAACTTTGCGAAACCATCCATTAGCATCTGAAGATTGGGGTAATTAACTTTCTGTACCACAGCAGAGAAAAATGCTTCTTCCATGCAGGAATGCGATTTTATAAAATCCAAAAAGTATTCGGGAAATCTTCAAGTGGTGAAGTTAGCGATGTTGGAACATGTGAAACGACTGAAAATGGCACTAAAGTTACACATTATGGGAACATGGAGGTAATCAGATGAAAGAAATCGAGTTTAGATGGGAACTATGAATTACGTTAAAATTAAAATTGCGTGGTAGATATTATGCTGTCTTATATTTAGAAATTTTTTGTAAGCAGATGTGAAAGTTAGGTCCAATCTGATTACGACCGTCTGATGTAATCTTAAATTTAGCTATTGTAACGTAGAAATCTTTTTTAAAGCTATTCAATGTTTATGATACGCTTTAGAAATTACCCGAAATAAAACCTGCAAGATCTCAGAAAGCAAGGCATTATTTGACGTTTATGTCGTCGCTTAGATTGAGACATAACAGACCTACCCGTAAATAGTAACCATCTAAGACACACTTGTACCATGTGTACAGTATTTACACTATTCGTATACGAGAGACATTAAAGAAGAAATCTACCTTGGCATGAAACAAAAAGACGGATACAAAGAAATTTCACAGATTCCTACATATTATTGGCTTATTTTTTCTTAATGAGGTAAAAATCACACATGGGAACGATTATACGTCCTCCAGATCATACCAGCATACGGAACCCAGCAGTATCCACTTGTCTCTACACAAAGGTAATGAATAAAAATGCAACATTTAATTTTTGTTACGTTTGATCGTTGTTTTTATGTACGTACTATTATTTTTTTCTATGTCCCCCCCCCCCCCGCCCCCTCCTCCTAATGAGCCAATGTTTGCATTCCGGTTCGAGAAAATTTCCATTCCCAGCACTGTGTACAATCAACACTTGACTCGACACCACCGTCTTCTTTTCTGCTTGACGAAACTGGTAACTTCATACTCATACACAAAACATAATATTTCTGCCTTGTGTGCCAAAAAGTCGTCAACAGCAGCTTTCAAGCAATCATCCGAGTCAAAATGGCGGCCCTCAAGGTGTTAGTTTAACGATAGAAGCAGATAAAAGTTGGAAATCCGGACTATAGGCAGAACGGTCGAGCCATCAAAATGGGTTATCGAAACCCAAGGTAAAGGATGTTCTGGAGAAACATTTAGAGAACACCGTTTCGGAGGACGCTTCCCGGGTCCTGCCAACATACAGGACAAAGCGATCTTTTTACCCAACTCCATTGTGGAGTCATTTGAACAGTCATGTCCTCTGTAGACTCCACCTCATCGCAACGAAATACTAAGGTGCACAGTAGTGAGAGGATGCTCTCAAGCTGTCACCACTTCTCTAAAACTCAACTATAAGCAGCCTCCTCTCTCGCCTCAATGACATTATACGCTGTGGTACGCGGACGATATGTTCATACTATAATAACCGACAAATTTGAAGCTAAAAACTGATGCAATCAGCTCTTAGAATAGCCGAAGAATGGTGTAGGGAATACCCCTGGTATACCCGGCAAAAACGAAGCTAGTTCTTTTCACAAGAAAAAGGAAACATCTCCGTGTCAGTGAAACTTCTAGGAATCGCACTTGACAAAAAACTGAATTGGAGCAAACATATCCAGCTCAAAGCCGAAGAAGTAAATAGGACTTTCTGGCAAAGTCACCGCGCAATTGGCAGACTTTGGGGACCATCTGCGAAGGCTGTCTTGTAGCTGTACACTGCCGTGATGAGACCTATGCTCTGTTATGGAGCAATTGTCTGGTGGCTTATAGTTATGATAAAGGTTGATTACTATAGATGATTTGTGTTTGTTTAATTACGCGAACCAGGTACCAAATTATTGCTTTTATTTAATTTGATAACACATGGAATTTGATAAAATTTGCAGATGTTTCCTTGTGTAAAATTTCTTCATCTTTTAGGGATCATTTGTTAAGCACAATTTTTCTTTAAAATATGCAAGTGGTTTAAAAGTTAATGGGTTTGGATAAGACAACAAATGATAATATTTTGTTTACATTGATGTATTTAAATTCGCAACAAAACGCGGTTTTGCAAAAATGTGGAGGTGGTTAACGATAACGCGTTGGTTATAAAAGAAAGCGTTACGCAAAAAAAGATGATCAGACGTTCTCACTATTAACGGCATGGGTATTCGTGACCTTTTTGCGCCATCAGAGTTATTGAGATTATTCAAGTTAGTTCGAGGTTTTGAAGTTGAAATAACGTTATTTTATTCGTGCAAAATATTGTCGTAACCCACAACTAAAAAGGTTGCGTCCATATAGTCAACCGTAATACAACCGCATACCGTGAGGATCATACAAGTGTTTCAGAAGTAAGTACTTTTTTTTATTTTCGCCTGCAGTTTTTGATGAATATTAATTTGCTTTGGGTAGATTTGATTTGGGTAATGTTAGGAAAAGTTAAAAAGTGTTTTTAATGTGCAAAAGTACATAAAATTTCAACAAACTGCATTTAAAAGGAACTTTAGCTGCGACACGTTATTAAGTAAGAGATATCAAATTCAACCATACATAAATGAAAAACTGGAAAAACTGAAGCTCAAAAGAGAAATGATAAAAGAGCTTTGGCATTCAACATATCCCAACTCTATGAATAGATACGAGAAATGAACTTTTTTCTATTTCATTGTTCACGATAAACCGCAGATGCAATATCTTTGAAGATCTAAATCTACATGCACGTGACAGATAAAGGCTACTTCATTTTAAACAACCCTTTCAACTTTCTCGATATTTATTGTATGTACATTGTTGAAATAGTCGAAGCTGGACTGCAGTATGTTTTTTGTGTTTTACATACCGAAATGTTATCTAATGCTTTAAATAGATTCAACTCAACAATACGACTCTCCAGTTTTTAGTTCTATTTCAACGGGTTCGCTATAAATTTGTGTGTTAAAATGGCTCTGGCAATTTTCCAAGTGCATTATACTATTTGTTCTTGCCACATTGATTTTCTGTTATACGAAAGCAAAAATAGCACAAACAATGAAAAATTGCAATTAAGTTTTAAACTGTTTAAGTGAATCAACCCCAATGCAGCAGAAGTAAATAGGACATCGTCCTCTACTAATTTAAGTAATGGGATTGATGTATAGTGCTATAATAATCCAATTGAAAGTGAAATAATAATCGTGTTAACGCCATTCGTTTATATACCTAAGCCGTTTTTACGACATCCTTCCGATTGGCAAAAGTAGAATTGACAGGATCGTTATATTTTGTGTGTCTCAGTAGGGTCCTCGCTTCCGGCACTAAAAGTTATATTTGTACGTTACGTTGTGTTATTTTGCAATATTGTCCGCCATGAAAAACAATTGATGGTGATACGGATTTATCGAGATACTAGAATAATGCGTTTTAGATTTTATAAAACTACAAAAAAGGTCTTCTAGTTGGCCATTCACGAATATAGAAGAGATATATATTGTCCTAAAAAAAGATCCACAGGATAGCTTTTGTCATTCTAACTGTATGGAATGATATCAGATTTCGAACGCGTTCGAGTCAATCGATTACCAGATTAGGTGGCCCATATTTACATAATACGAATCTAATGCACCGATGGTGCAGTGTAATAAAAAAAAAGGCCACAATAGCTGCAAATTTACCATCCAAAAAGCTCTTTCAAAGCGCTTAAATAAGGGCAGACACTAAAATTGGAAATACAGCCAGTAGGTGTAATTTTAGAACGATTTTCAATAATGTAATAATGGTTGTCATACCCTTTTACAAATTAGGGTTGTTTAAAGTTAGCCAACAAGAAGAAACCTCCTCAGTATTCTGAAAATGAGTTATTAATTAACAATAAACGGTTCACTTAAATATTGAGTATGCTGCCTAGAAATATAATATGCTACAACGGCTAATTTAATTATTGGTCAAATTAAATTTAAACCTTTTTGAAACTAAATTTGATGAATGAGTTTCTCTGTAGATACAATAAAGCAATAATTATAATTAATTATTCATATTAAATATTTAAAGAGCTTTTATGATTACATCAGGATCATTAATTAAATACCGTCACGTTTATTTTAAATACGTAAACGAATTAATTTATATTTATTTACGCAGCTCACAAAAATTAATTCTTTTAATTGATTAACAACGCATATTAATAATTTCTACTCCATTTTATGGAGATAGTATCAACAATTTGTTTTACCCGAAATCGTCATGAAACCTTCATTTTCCTCCCTCCTTTATGTCAGATAATTTTAGTTTCGATGACATTAAACCCTGTGATGTTTCGCTAACGTTAAACTTATCGTGCAGGTTATGTGCATTTATTTTATTTTTTTATTTTTGTATATTGGTATTACTAACAGACGATTTACACAAGTAAATTGAATCAATAAGTAATAAAAGTATGAAATATCCCATTATAAATACAAAACGTTATTTTGCCTATACTAAATAACGCAAAATAACTGGTGCCTATACTAAATAACGCAAAATAACGTTTTTTGGCAGATAACCTGCACGTTAAGTTTGTGGTTTCCGTAACATCACACGGCTGATTGCCAGTAGTACGTTATCTGACTACTTTTTCTGCGCCCTGTCACTTTACCGGCCGCACTTGTTACTTTTCCAGCCGCTTTTGTCACATTGGTAATGTCTAATGACTCCTGTTATCACTGACAGACTAACCGAAAGTTAATTTCGGAGTTTTAGCGAGAACTTAGTAACGAAATATCGTAAAATAACTCATTATCTCAATGTCCAAGACGGGAATTTCACGAATTTTTGGTGACCAAGTATATTTTTATCAAATGATTGATCCATTCCCGCATTGTTTAGTTCAAAGTTTTACTCATGTCCCACATCAAAAGTATGCCTAAATGTGGTGATGGGAGATCATAGACTTTTTTGCTTCCTTCGTCAAAGTGTGCCTAACTAGAACAAATAGAAAGTCTTGCTTTTGTTGCAACATTTCGGACATTTGTATTCAGGGCCCCACCTATTTGAGCAGAGGAAAATCTACGTCCTTTTGCGAGCAACAAAGGGTTACAATTACAATTATCAGCAATTGGATGTCGAAGAGTGGAAAATTTTAGCACCTTTGCATCAATCCAATAGCGTAAGCTGATAAGCGAGAGATGTTTTTCACGTGGATCGTAGATAGATAGCTCCTGAAATCAGAAATGGCAAGTTGCATACCATCCATCCTAAAAACATTCGTCTGCCCTAGGGGGTTTTCTAAAACTGATGCCTGATGCTTATGCATCTGTTTTGAGGGGAATTTTTCGAAAGAAATTCCCCTTGTGTGATGGTTTTATCCGTTCGTCTATCCATCTGTACGGCTGTCTGCCCGTCGGTCCGTCTATGTCGCGTGTCCGTCCGTGTGTTCTAGTTCGAGAATGAAGAGAGCGATGTCAAACCTTCGCTAATCGATTTCAACGAGTTCAAGGATCAGTGCTATTAAATATGAGCCGGATTAAAAATCATGCTTCCCAATGCAACCTCAGTGTCAAAAAGTTCCGCTACTAAAAATTTTGGTTCAAACTTCGCACAGTTGACCTATATGCCACATGTAATAAGTCTATTGAAAATGGTTCAAATCCAATGACTCAGTGGGGTCACACCGAGCTGCTCTGCCGCTTTTTTAAACGCTCTTTATGGGTTTATTTGCACTTATTTAGTAAAACGATAGGGCAGGAGGCACCGAAGTATTCAGATGTTCGATTTTGCAAGTTTAGGGAGAGGGCATATAGGTGTTGTTATTGCGTATCTCCAGAATAATGACAATGAGTTAATCCTTTCGTGTTGATTAATTATACAAGTGTACGAAGGCATCTAACTTTGATTTAAATTTATTATACTCAATTACAAAGTAAATTTAACAATTCTACCCTTAGCATTTATTGGGTGTAGTACTACCAGATGTATCAGTATAATAACGTATTCATTATTACGTCAAAGCGTGTGTACAAAAGTATTGATTCATTTGTAAAGAACCCTTCTCTGTTTACAATTCCTAATAGCTTGTCCCCCAGTTAAAAAATGAAACTGTTCAGTAATTAGGCAAATGACACTTCAAATTTCAATCATTGCAATGTTGAGGAAACGTGCAACAAATTTTAAGAAATGGTCTCTTTGACCTAAAGGCGAGCTAAAAGGAAAAGTGTTGCTTTCCAAAATCCACGAGAAATAACAAAATACAAAAGTAGTGCAGTGTGAATATCTAAAAACAATGAAACTTGTACCTATATTAAAGCTAAATGCGAGTATATCGATAAAAGTACAATGCCTCAATAAGCCTGTAATATAGAAATCTCACCCTTCAGTACAGCCTGAGTCTGAGTACAGACATGGTGCGAAATTGTATACCATAATCCAGCGTAAAACAGTTTTAGTGAAAATTGTCCTCTGGCGGAGTTTCAGTAAAGTTCATACAGAACTTTGAAACCAAGCTACTACAGAGCACATGAGTTTTGTAACTCTGCCACTCGATGCAGTGGCGGTAGCGGTTTCTAAAATGTATTGATTGCAAGTTGAAGTTCCTTTGAATTTGAGTAGTACATCCTTCAGAATTGAAAGCCTTATGTTGTAATAATTTTTTACAGCTACTGCTCTAGAAAGATAGTAATTATGGCAGGCAGGTAATCACTAAAGTCACAGCTGTCGTTCGCGACAATTTTTCTTCCTCCATTAACCAAACGTCTGGCCATAAACAAAATAATAAACAGAATCCCAGCAGCGTACCCAAATTGATATTTTTATCTTTCCCTTCGTTTCCTGTGCTGTCGTAAATTCTGAAGGTAAGATTTTAAATCAACTGTTTACTTGTTGCTATTGCTCTTTCGACAAAGCAGTCTTGTTATCGCACACATTGACAGAGGTATAATTCCTATAGTATTGTTCGATTCTTTCTTATACCAGATAGTGGCATAAAACCGAATCACAATTCCAAATACTACAATGGATTCATATTTACAGATACGTACAACGCTTCCTTTACGAGCTTGCGTGATATCATTACCAAAATTTAGACTCGTGTGTGTGCGAGAAATCCTTTTATTGTCACGTTTCCTTTCTTTTCAATAAAATGAGGCAAAGGGAAGTTTTCGATGGTGTAACCTGTATAGAGGCGAATAGGGTCAATTACATTTCAACGCGTCGACTTCTGAGATTTGCTGGCAACAGCAGTAAAGGTTTAATAGGAATGAAATTCCGACGGTAACCATAGTAAAGTAAATGTGTAATTTCAACTGCGGAAAGTGTTGTTAAAATTATTACTTTGAAGAAACTTCTCTTTTATGGCCAGTATCCCTAAACCAATAGTAAACTCGATCAATGTACAGGCTTTAAATAGTGTCTACACTCTGTACCATTATGACTTAAAAAAAAGCAAATTTTGTTAATTGCTATCAACTAAGGGGATTACAGAACTGTTAGTGTAAAACCCCGAAGATGTGCGATAAATCTTAAGATTAGCCGGCTAATCTTAATATTTCCTAATAAGAACGGTAAAAGTCCAGAGTGAGTGATACCATTGAATAAAAACACTATAAGAAGCCTAACCCCGTGAAAATAAAGCGCGACAGAGTTTGAACTGAGAATATAATGGGAACACTGTCAATAGAGTCGATTCTTGAACTGAGAAGAATGAGAATTTGCTTTCCTCCTATTTACCGCAAAGAGAGTTCGGTGGTCACAACCAATGAGGGTGCAAGGGGATTTGTCGCGCTTTCTTCCATAAGCGTTAGGCTTCTTATAGTGTTTTTATTCAATGGTGATACTCATATCCGGGCTTTTTCTGGTAAATCATAAGATTGCCACATAGGCTTGGTAAAAGCTAGTATTATTTCAATTAGAAAGCGTGTTTCGGACTCTTCCCGAATCATGGTGGTAAATCTTAACATTCCCCAGCAGGAGCGGGTGAAAGTTGAATAAAAGGAACAGTAAACGAAAGAACTAGGTTTATTTGAATGTGAATGTAGGAATGGAAAGTAGTAAATCAAAAGTTGGCTGCTTGTTGCAACATACTCGTAGTTAGGAATTGTAGCACTTCGAGTTGAACCAAAACCATGACCGCCAACCACTGATTACCGACGAACCTCGGTGCGAAGATCACCAAAAGTGATGAAAACGTCAAGGAGGTGGTAAGCGACCTTTCCGGCTCTTTTGGTTCGTAAATCGCGAAATAATTACGAACTTAGACGGTCTTCGAAAACGAATACAAACGTGAAATATTTATTTATTTATTTTGGCCTTTATTTTTTAGTGGGCGGGATTTCAGACAATGCCAATCCACTATACATTTTTTACAAATATCCATGCCCGAACAAGGATTCGAACCAGGGATCCTTAGTACCGCTTCAACTCAACTGCATCACAGGGTCGGCATCAGGATTAGATTGTAATTAAATGAAATTGAGCTCCAGAGTTCATTTCACTCTGTACAATCGGCACCAGGGGCGGACTGGATACTTACAGGCCATAATCCAAACGAGGCGCGTCGCCTATAACTGTGTTTCGTTTCAGCACTTTCAAAATACGACAAAAAATGATAAATTCATTTGTCAAACACTTAAATAAACACAGAATTTTATAATAAACAACCTAACTTCAACCCCAATGAGAGAAATGTGTTAATAATTTATTAATAGTGCACGAAACTTACATTAATGCTGTCTGATACAGCACATACTTATAAATTTCCAACGGGCCATTATGACCTACAGACCAGGTGGCAATCGCCACCCGCCCCCCCGGGCCAGTCCGCCCCTCATCGGCACCACTATAGGACTTTCCTGAACTCTCTTACTTTACTTACTTTACCAAAAAATGGAAATGGACGATTACTTTCTTGACCGTAACCACGACGCTAATTTTGTTCTTCTAGGCTACGTAGTTATTATTCTGGCTGTCAAATGACGCCATTTCCCTACTATAATTCTTAATGACTTAATAAAAAAGTAGCGAATTATATTAAAATGGCGATATCTAAATTCTTTATTGGTTAGTCCTTTTTTTCCAACCAATCCGGAGGTGGTTTTAAAGATGGTTAATCATTTCAAAACTTGCTGACTCTAAAATTTTCTACGGTGCCTTTGTGAGATCCACTTGCGGAATCGGGGCGCTATAATATCCTGAAGTAATTACGATAACATTCAAACTTGAATCATACACGCCACAAAGGAGACTTTCTATCGGAGAAATTAACTGTCTAAATTTCGACATCCTACAAGTTTCAATAATATTCAAAATTCAAACAGATTTACTCTAACTCTACTCTACTCTACTAATCTATCACATTTACAACGAAAAATCGAGAAAAATGTACAAAATTGCCTCTACCGTTGACACAGTCGCAGGCAAATAAACCCCTAAAACGGATCTAACAAACGGCAGAGCGCCATACGCATCATTGGATTTGACCCGTTTTTGATAGGCTCGCTACATATGTAGCATATATGTCAACTGAGCAAAGTTTGAACCGAATCGGTCCAAGCGTTTGGTAGCTATCGTGTTCACGGACGGACAGACGGACACCACCTGCTCTAGGGGATCATTGGGTTTGACCCACTTTCAATAGGCTTGTTACATGTAGTATACATGTCAAGTGTAAAAAGTTGGAACCGAATCGGACCAAACGTTTGGGTTATCACAGACGGACAGACGAACACCACCGACTCCCCTATAAAGACAACCCTATCTTGGATGAAAGGTAAAACAAGTAGATATAAATTGTGCACAACTAAAGCGCATTTTTTAAACCGAAATAGCTTAGTAAATAGTTCGGTTATAAATAAGGTAATAGCATGCTATCGATGTTTACTTTCTTGGCAGATGATTAATGGAGAGGAGGCTCTTTACATTTAAAGACCGCGTGGCATACATTCAAAATCCTCAGACACTTCATTTTGTAGATATTTGCACTGAAAGCTTTGACATCACCAATAGGCATGTGTCGTCCTGACGTTCAACTTCTTTTTTTTAGTACCCTCTTCCACCAACTTGTTGTCAAAGTATTTGTTTCGACTTTGCCACGACAATACAATCTCAGGGCGTACTATTTTCGTACGGATAATAATTACCTACTTCATTAATGGTTCGTGGCACTAAATAAATTGAGGAAAAATTAGAGCTAAGGAGTTTTGCCGACTAACGAGGAAAACTAAAAGAAAAGAAAATAGGACACCAAAGGAAAATTTTAATTCTTCGTAATATTTGCACAGATAAGGCAAACAACTAATCTATGCATCAAAATTCGTTCCTATAAATTGACTTTAGGAGAAACCGCACATCTGGCCAGCTGATTGGTGAACAATGTGTATTTACATAAGTCTGAAGGACAATCGTTGTGCAGGTTATTACAATTAATCTTCTTATAATTAAGGATTGTTCTTAGGGACAACACAAACACACAAAAACTTAGCTGAGAGATGATGACTGGCGGTTGAGGAACGATGATGGACGGTGATGGAGATACCATGAAGAGGAGCTGGAAATTGAACCCGACGTTGGTGATTAGATTTCTATATGATTTCTTGCCAACAGTAGGATATCCAGTGATGTACAGTACACGAAAAAAAAACCCTGTAGGGACAGGGTTTCTGCTGTAAGATTTTTGACTTTTATTGATTATTGAATAGATCTTCTTAAATTTTTCAGTAGGTGAACGCTTTAAATCCCCAAACTGGGCTGGATAAAACAAGATACTGTAAATTATCGACCGATTTCGCTTACGTCCTCTATAGGAAAAATTTTAGAGTATGCTATGAAAGAAAGGATCACTTCTTTTATTGCAAAATTTAATATCATCTCAAATAAACAGCACGGCTTCCGTCAAAAACAATCAATCACAACTGCTACTAAGGAAATATACGAAAACATTCTCCTCTCATTTGAAAGAAAGCTCGGCATTAGGGGAATATTCTGTGACTTAAGCAGTGCTTTCGACTGTGTAGATCATGATATTTTACTACAAAAATTGGATTGGGCAGGTATTATACGGGGTACCACACTTAAATGGTTCAAATCGTATTTATCGAACAGGACCCAAGTTCGCATACCAACATGGTGTAACAATATCAAACAGCAAGTTTTCTCCGAGACCTTACCCATTACAGTTGGAGTTCCGCAGGGAGCAGTTTTATCGCCTACTTTATTCAACATATATATTAATGATCTCGTTTACTACGTGGCCAATTATGCAGGAGTTATTTTGTATGCGGATGATATTAACCTCTTGGTCAGTGGAAATCATAGTTGTTTAGATGCCCAAACTAACTTCGCAGTAAGTCACGTTTATAAGTGGTTAACTGCTAACAAATTGTTCTGAAACAAATCTAAAACCAAATCTACGCTGTTTAACTTGTCCTCATTGCAAAATAAGAGAACAAACGCTCAGATTCAAATAATGAATTCGCCTATCCAACATACGGAATCCATAAGGATACTTGGTTTGGTGTTTACCGACAACCTAAAATGGAAGAAGCACATTCGATTGTTGAACGTAAATATATCAAAGGCAACATACAAAATCAAGCAACTTAGAAATATTTTATCTCTGGAGACCCTAATGACCATTTACTACGCCGAAATTCAGTCACGACTGCGATATGGCATAATCATCTGGGGAACCAGTCCACAGACATACAATACTCTACTTCTACAGAAGCGAGCTGTCCGATCTATATCAAGAGTTTCTTCAACAACAACCTGCAGACCATTCGTAATTCGAGCTGAGTGAATACTCAGCTCGAATTACTAACGGTTATTTCATTGTATATTTTTGAAGCGGCATGTTATGTACATAAGTTTAAGCCTCAATTCACAAACAAATACAACATCGCACACGCCTACAATACACGGTTTGATCAAATTAGGGTTCCACAACATAGACTGAATACAACAACTAACAGTCCCCTATGCATTCCCATTAAAGACCATTAAACACTTACCTTATTACCCGTTTAAAAGAGCAATAAGGAGACACCTTGTAGAAAACCCATACTATAATTTAAATGAATTCTTTGCCAGGTCAACTCCTTAATTCCAGAATTATTATTACTAGTATATTACTTATTTGTTAATTTTTCTATTATGTGTATGACGAATGTATGTAATCTTCAAATTACTCGGACATAATAAAGATATTGATTGATTGATTGATTGATTGAAGATAACTATGCGTCGAACGGCAACCAGAAATCCAGATGCAAAAATGCCAAATTAATCCCTTTACAGGTTTTCAACACAAAAATTTTCTTTGGCCACTTTCGGAGCGTTGTCAACGGTGCCTTCAATATCGAATATCCAAAAATACAATTGATTGAAATTTTATTGTTAAGCGAGAAAGTGCATTCACGATAACGCATGTGTATGAGTTTACATATTTAAATATTAATGTTATTTACCATTAGCGTCCCTACAGTATGGGCTAAGGTGTTTTTTTAAAAAAGGAATGGACTGTTACAACTTCACCAATAGATATGTCTGATCCAGTCGATTCATTTTGCCTTTGAGAGTATTTTCCTCCGAAAAACCGTTTTCGAGATATTCGCTCTTAAAGTTCTGACAAGGCCCTTTCACTCACTGATCTCGAAAAAGAGTAGCGCGGGAATGCCATAGTTTGTACAAACCAATTTATTTCGATGAGACCTTTCATTGAAATACCATTAAGGGTATAAGGCCCCCCCCCCCTCCATTTTAGACAAAATTCCTCAATTTTTTATAATAAACTTTTTTTGTATTTCTAATATGCCGTTTCCACACAGCAAACCTGACTTAATACGTGGAATCTGCTAAACAAACCCATCTAAGCATGCTGCTATTTATATTCTCAATTTTCCTAAGAGGTTGTCGTTATAAAACAACGTGGTACAATCTAAGATCTACATTGCAAGGTCTAAGTTACTATTAGGACCGATTTTTGTACGTTTAATACAAGGAAAACTGCGCCTTAGACATTATTGTAGATAAATGTCAAGGAAAGTAATATCAGATATTTGTATTAAATCGAGTACTTATTAAATATAGAGAAACAAAGAAAAAGTAGAGCCCACCTTTAAGGCATCCTTTAGAATCAAATATTAAAAAGATCAATTACTTGGAAGTGCTTCTACTGTCATGGTAACAACATAGCAACATTTGATTAGGTACCCGCTCTACCGTGACGGATGGTAGATTAGTTAAAAACTGACTCAAAATCAAATTAAACGGGGTACAATTTTTTCGAGGGGGATCAATCTCGAATTTACCCAATTACTCACCTTGAGATGCTTATTCAGAGGTACAATCAAATCAGAAGTTCTCGACGAACCGTTCGAACTACGAACCAAGTTTGATTAAAGAGTTTCATCACATTTCGACCCTATTACAAATTGAAATGTATTTCAAACCCTCTTTATAAAATATTCTTGCTTTTCAGTGGGTCGGGGTTATTCTCAATTCCAAACGACGATTTACCCTCGCAATCACTTCATCATGTTATTAAATATTTTAAGTTGTAATTCGAAAGTTCAAACAAAAGAGCCAAGGATTAGGTAAGAATTAAAAATTGAAGACTTACAGTTCGATTATGAGAGTCTCGCAATTAATTTATTACAGGAAGACTCACGCCGCGCCGCAGTTTAGTGGAAAAGTAATCGTTTACAAAATTGCCAAACGTTCAACTAATGGTAACATATTAGCCAGGATATCACTCTTTATTCAAATTACATGGTGTCTCGAGCACCATCCATACGTGTTCATAACAAATTATGAAAAATAATGCCGAATTCGTGAACGGGATGTAAACTACTTTATAGCATTGCCTTCAGCTGTACAATTTCACAAATCAAATGCAGTTCTGCATTTTTACCGCTTGCAAGTCCATTACATAAATTGTTCTGCCACCGTTTTGCAAATTTAATCCTTGCGTTAGAAATAGAACTTTATACACCATCTCTTGCCCTAGCGCTTTGTTGTATACCTTCCGTCGCGACTCGTAAGTTATAGCAATTTTTTGAACTTCGTTTTTTCGCAATAAATTGCGATTCGATGTTTTCTATTTCAAACAGAGCTGTACCAATGCTCATAGATCATAGTTAGAGTGCAGTAGTAATTTACACGGTGGCAGACTCGTGCGCAGGAAATATCAATACCATATGTAGTAAAATCAATAATTTTGTAAAAGAAACATAGCTCGTAATAGTGTTACGTTAAAACATGACTCCAATTGCCATTTACATTGTTAAAAGAATGTTTTTACACGCGCTTTTAACGACTTTTTAAGGGTGCACCCTCTCGTTATTAGTTGGTGGTAAAAGCTTGATGAGGTCACGACTTAGTCGAAATTTGAAAGACAGAACTATTTTCCTTTGGCGGAAGAACTTTATTCAGCCCCAATTTAACGATCTAATATACGTTTTGTTTCCTAAATCCGCTTTTACATTGGAGTCTGTGAAAACCATTATTACCTCTTGTTCATATTTACAATTTGATTAGTATATTATTTTGATTATCGAATTAATTACCATCTTCCGTACAACTCGTTTTTATGGCCACATAAGCTTCCTTATTCTTTCGTTACATTAAGTACTATCGTAAAATAGTGCACAAAATGAATTTATTTTGGAAATTGCCCTATAGCCCTATAACATATTTATTAAAGAATCAGCCCTCTACGTCTACGTCCACGAATGAGAAATTTCTTTTTGCTTTTTTAGTGACAGAATATAAAATACCTAGAAGAAAAAGTTTTTTTAATATTCATATTTCTGTGTAAACAATGTCATGGTAGGGTTTTACCTTTAAACACAAAACAATTATCGCGTTTCTAGCTGTACCCAAGCGCTTTGTTTTTCCTTGTAAAAGAGTAGTTCCTAGAATTGTTGTAGGGCAATTTATTGTTTATCAATTTTGCTTTGTTAAAACAATCATTTAAGTGACAATTTAGTTTGAATTTATGGGCAATTTGATTACTTTTGTTAAAAATATGATATAATTTATTAGATATAGTAATGCGTTTTAATGGGCAAAAACTGAGTGTTTTTCGTAGAAAAATGTTATTCAGGATAAGAGAATTCCGCCTAAAAATTTGATACGAGACGCTAAGAAGGGACAAGGAACGTAAGCGAGATTTGCCTTTGTTGTTGCTACGTTTCTGTTAATTGGATGATTTTAGAATTTTAGAATTGGGAGAGGGGCTTTAAATACTGAAGTTGGTGTAAGTAGTGGGCCTTTTGTTAATTTCGAGGCCGGGGTGCTGTGCATTGACAATGCAGAAAAATTAACTTCCTTGATTATTTTTAAGACAAAAAAGTGTAGTTCACCAAGATGGTGAGTGCGTTTGTTCCATGTCGCAATTAGAGGTTTTTGTCCGGAATTTTGGGGATTCTAACAGAAAACTGTAAGTAGTGTAAGACTGATCTGTAGTTGTTTCTTATGTTACTAACTCGTTGCATGAACTTACCTTTTTTGTTTGCCTATATAAATACCTGTTATGTCTTTTGTAGAAAGAAACAATGTGATATTGGTATGGCTTTATGGTTCAGTGGTAGGAGTATTGGGCTATAAATCCGGAGGGCGGGTGTTCGAACCTGGGTTGAGGTGAATTTTTCATCTGTGGCAGAGATGGGAATTACCTTAGACCAGTTTCGAGCATTCTGCCGGCTACTCCGAATTAGGTTTTCCTGCAGTTTTCCTAGTTCGTAAGGTAAATACCGAAGTAGTATAATAGAACAACTTAAGACCTTCTGCACAGGCACCTCTAAAAAGCATTATGCGGGTCACTCTGTAATTGGGCGCAAGCCTGTTGAGGGCCCAGAACAAGGGAGGGATAATAAATAAATATCCAAAACTCAATTTGGGTAGATATATGACATTTGGACATTTGGAACGTCGTGCTCAGATACAGCGCCAAGTTTAACATTCCAGCAATATCAAAATCGATACGTTACCTGAATTATATTTTTTATTCAATAAATACCGTCATATGCAGGCAATACATCGTCTGCTTTATTTATGGTGCAAACGTTATAACAAGATAAACAATTTTAGGTAACTTCATAACTGAAAAATTCTAATCTAATTCTCAATAAATTCTCATATTAAACGAATATTCTAATGATAAATTGAATTGTAATTTACCCCACTGTCTTTCGCGTAACGATATAGACAATTGTTCAGAGAACATAAACGCAATTCAGTTTAAATATGCATAAAATGTAGACAAACTAACCTCTCTCTTGATTACCTAGTGAATCGTGACGTCACAGGTGTATTATCAAAAACAAGTGCAGTTTTCAGAAGCTGCCAGTGTGTGTGTATGAGTTACGTGCGCCCTGCCCTATATCGCAAATTTTGTACGCCAAGATTATTCGGATTATTAAGAAAAAGACTGTAAGTAACTTTAATATTTCGTATTTTAGTTGTTGACCGACTGCGCGCGGGGTAATATGATCAAACAAGCTTTGTAAGGTTTTCCTTCTTTCTAGGATTTTGTTTTGATTTTTTTTCATGTGTTTCGGAATACATTGTAGTTATTATCAATCAATTAATTGTGTGTTTATCCGAATTTTCGGAAGCTGATCGCGGCCACCGAGTCTCTCGAATTGAGAAATGTTATGTCAATATTATCATCATCTTCTTCTAGCAGATGTCGGTTGTGTACGAGGAGAATTATAAAATTCCAATTTGACTTGTTTGATCTAGCTGGACAGGTGTTTTGTGGATGGGGTAGTGACCGCGTACCATTGCACACAGCAATGTATTGTTTCAAATTTGAGAATTTATGTTATTTACCATTAAAAAATGAAGTGGCCATTTCAATTTAAATGACTGTAATGAACGGTGCATGTGGAACTGTTTGGAAATTAAATAACTTTGAATATACTTTTATACGAGTATATTATAAATAAATGATGTAATCAAATTTACGTTACACTATGTAGATATTCATATCGTATCCAGACATTTTTCCAAAGCATTCGTAAGGGAGCAAGCAATGTCGTAAATGACTTTAAAAACCATGCCAGTGTCATAAGATAGCAGGAAAGTGAAGAATTTGCAATTCTAAAGACCCATTGAGTATCAACTTAATTAAAAAACGTTCTATACATAATTGGTGCCTATTACATACAACAAACTTTTTGAGATTGTCAACGACATGCTTAAATACATATGACGCTAACAGCTAAATCTTTCTTTAACTTCAATTTCGGTAACGATCCAATCGTACTTTCCAGACGCGAAAGTAATTAAGTGCTTGTTTGTACAGGTGTTGAGTTTAGAAAAGCTCCATTAGTATAAATGATGACCAACGTTGAGCATTTCGGATTTAGTAGCTCCTTAATTGTGATTTATTGTGTCGATTCGTGCCTTAAATTTCTTTTTGGAATGGCGCGCACCGAGGAAACAGAAATGACGAAAGGGGAGACGAATTTCCTAAAATGGAAGCATAAACTCCCTTTGTATTTCATTTTAATTGAATTCTATGATGCTTATTTTCATATTTAGCAGTTACTTGTATTTAAATTAACTAACGCGACGCGAGGTACAGTAAAATCTACTCGATAATTTCTTCATTAAAATGAAATCAAATTTATGTATGCTGACAATGGACTCTCTCTCCTCTATCGCAATTATATGAACTAGCGTGGCTGTTATCCTTTCTTTTTAAATTGAAGGCGAAAAAGTTCTGATTATAAGGTTGAAATTGGGAACATGACTTTTTATTAGGGAACAAGCGCAACAGATGTTTTCACAAATCGTAGAAATTTGGCGGTTCAAGTAGGTATAATTCTACTTACGGGGAGAAATTTTCAAATCTAGGATGATATATATTTAAAGCGTTTTTAAATTATTTAAATCCGACATGTAAGAGCTTTGTCAATCAATGTCCTTAAAAGGATTGAAAAAATACCATCGAGTTCGACTGTATTACTTCGATTCCATCAAATAACATAGTCGGACATGCACTTAACCGATTGATTATAATACTCTTGTATTTCATGTGAGGAAAAGTCTTATTCTAGCTAATAAAACAATATTGAATATATGGTTATCAAACTGATGTATTTTTAATAAAGGCAAAAATCCTATTAATTAATGCTCCCGCATATTGCTTCTTTAAGCTACTTAAACTTCAAAGGAAATTGGAGGCAAATGGTTGCATTTAAGAGATTTTTAAAATGAAACAAACGTACACATAATTGTAAAATGTAAAGATTTAAGGATTTACTTTTGGTAAGCCTTTGAAGTCTGTAAAGTGGATATTTGAAAGAGCTATTCACATTTTTGAAAAGAACTTTATCAGAACGAACCTGAAACAGATATAATTTCATGAATTTATGGTTCATTACTACTTTTTGCAAACTCTATGGATTAATTTTGCATTTAGTGACATTGTGTTTATGTTTCACGAATTACTCGTAAGTTTTAAGTGACGCTGTGATTCTTTGTATATGCGTTTGAATGGTAATTTCTCAGGTTTTCATGCATATTTCGTTTAACAAACGCATGTTCTGAATTACTTAACTTCAGGTCTTCAGTTTTTTAATCCCGTATCTGCCGCAGGCTCGCTGGTTTCCCACCAGAATTTCCGAATGATCTTTTTGGGCAAGTGAATCTGGAAAACGAAGTTTACCTTCCATAACTAAACTCACTCTTCAATTTTTTCTCCCGGGAAAATCAATTAGAACTTTTGCTCGTTTTTTCAAGGAGCTTGTTTATGGGCCCTAGTAAAGAAGGCCGGTGACCAATTCCAATGGCATACTTTTGCTGTTAATAGCTGAACTATTAACAGCAAAAGTAGCTCGCCTTTTATTTCGTGACTCCATTCAAAGCTACCATTCACCAATTCTGAATGGTACGGCTACAAAACTAAATAGGTACGCTCGTATATGTGTACAACCCAAATAAAATGTTTGTTATGACAAAATGATTAAAAATGCTACTGGATGCCAACAGGGCGGCAATTGCCGACATTTCCTTCTTACTCTTGCACAAATTCAAAATGAACATTCTATGTATCAATGAAAAAAGGTGGTAGTAGAAGTGCGAGGGTCTTTTTCCGACATCTTGGATTTTATTCGGAGATTAATTGATGAAATTAATTGAATTCTCGTGGTCTATGAAGGTCAATTACATGGTTCTTTAGAGATTTGATGCTGGACTATGAAATTTGTTGCTATTTGGGCCTTAATCGGAAGAATTGATATGATCTGCGATAGATTATGACGTAATTAATTTCATTGGTGGTCCATATAACATCTCCACCAAAATCTGTGATTAATTTTGCCTGAGGCTATTGGTTTGATTTTTCTATTTGTCATATCATTTGGTTCAGCTGACGATATGATCTCATGATATCATCTCAAATATTTTCGGCTGATTTCTCTTCTCTCATCTGCACTTTACCACCACTTCTTTTTATTGACGATTTAATTTGCGAACTTAATTTAATTCGCTGTATTGTGCTTTGAGTCATGGATTGAATTTCAATTAATTTAATTATCTTTTTGAGAGGTTAATTAATTTTATCCAGGTGGTAAACACCTGGGGAAGTAATTGTACAGAATGGAGGAAGTTATGAGGAAGTACGGGGAAGTTCGGGGAAGTCTGGGGAAGTTCGCGGAAGTACTGGAAGTCCATGGAAGTACGGGGAAGTACGGGGAAGTTCGAGGAAATACGGGGAAGTATATGGGAAGTAAAGGAGAAGTACTCATTTGTTTATAAGATGCGAAATGTGACAGAAGGTGTCCGGAGAGGTAAAATCTGGTAAACACTTGAAAAGTAATAAGGCAGTTATTTCTGAATGCATAAAGTAGTCAATAATGAGAACTGTCACGCTGTCACTTTTAGAAATCACTACCCGAAATTTCGCTCAATAAACGTTCAGATAAGTTCTCTAAAATGAATAATTGCATCTATCCGTCATTTTCAGAGAAATTACATACTTAAAATTATCACAATTTGAAAAAAATCGAACAAAATTACTCTTTGCTCCCCGGCATGAGAAGTATTGATTTGAGAAAAATTTAAAATTTATATAATGATTTATGATCAAAGTGCAAGGTTCCACAATAATAAAACACATGGGCATTAAAATTCATTTCTAATTTAATACTTTTATTAAATACAGCGAGTAAAAAAAAACCAGACTAACAAGAGACTGATAATTTAATGCTCATGCCTGCTAGTAAGATGTAGGTATGGTGTTATCCCTCATAAAGCATAAACCTTAAGATTTACGAAAGGGCCGGCACATACCTACAAATTGGTTAAAAGGTGATGTAACTTTTTTATGTTCTATTAAAGTAAGCCATAATTCTGATAATGAGGGCATTTAAGATTTGACGATAGTTAAGTTGGATTATTGCCAAATACATACTATCCGTGCAAAGGTTACCTTTAAATTGACTAATTTTTGTGTACTGTAAGCTACGAAGTATAATACAAGATAATATAAAAAATATTAACAATTAAGGAAACGTATCAATCTGTTTTCTACTTTAACTAAAACCAGCGAGCTGTAGTCATAGAACGTATAATAACCGCATTATTTCAATTTCAAGCATACGTGTAGCTAATGCAATAAACGTAAAGGAAGTATGTTACGCTATAGGTACGTTATTGAATCAAAACGTGCACACGAAAAAAAGCTCGACACTTTCCCTTAGGCACCGCAGGGAACGCATTGTAAATTTCAGTCCTTTGAAATTGTAGTTCAGTAAATGTATTTCGTTACACTTCAATAAAAATTCAATTTGAAATTTTTCCTTCAAGTAATTGAATTTTGATTTTTAATTATAGAAAATAAATGTGTTTGCCCATCTCATCAATAAAATTAATTTTGCTTACAGTGGTATTTAATTAAAATCTTTAATTTGAATTTATCGGGGAGAAAAACACACAAGGATCTCTTGGTAAATAACACTGTAAGTATGCAAACTTGTATTCAATAACTTTACTGACCTGACCAACTTAAAATTTCCCATATTCCAGTTACTACACCTGTAATATGTGCAAAAGGGCAATTTTCCAAATTCTTGAGCATATTTTGTAGAAGCGACATAAATAAGAACGTGTTCGGAAACAGATGATCGAAAACAAATCAATTTGAGTTCTCAGATTATAAGTAATTCATTAGAAACTTTAGAACATTTATTTCGTCTTTATCTTCTTTACGACTTTTCTTTTAAAACTCTTGCACAAGCAGATATATCGTCGTTAACTTTCACAATCCAGCTGCAAATTCCTGATAGCGCGCTTTACGCTCACCTTGATGGAAAATTGTGATTTAACAGACTTTGCTTTCATTGTAGATTTTACAAAAAGGAAATACTTTATTATCCTGTGTAGAGGAATTGATCCAGTAAACAGCGCTAATAAATTTAGATTGTTATTGACCATGAAGTTGGAGGTTTAGGGTTACTGGCTTTTTGGCCTCATTCTACACTATGATCTTTAAATATATTCCTTTTCGCGTATCAGAGAAACGAAGCAAGTCGTGGGCAGTATAAGGAATGCCACTGGTTCCCAAACTAATATTTAATATAACTTTACAAGCAATAACATCAAATAAGCTGTTCAGTGATGTTCTACCCCTAGTTTACCCTAGAAATAATATACCAGATGACCCGAAAAGAACTGTATTTACGGAAACCCAAGCCAAAATTATTTATAACTTTAATCTCCATTTTACTTGAATCTAGTAGTACGTAAGTAGTAATCTGCAAGGTTACTAAAAATTTGACGCTTTACATTTAAACTATATCATCAATAATATATGATCGTTTTATATCCTAATTCTAAAACTTCCAAGACTACACAGTTTGGTGATTCTTTGACAGAGATACATTCGCAGTTCCGCTTTTCTAATTTACATGTTTTTACAAAAATACTTGCCTTCTTTTTTTCATAATATAACCGTACGTCTTTATGATGTGATCAAGATATATTGTTCAATCACAGATTAATCTGGGATTAATCTAAAATTAAACAATATTAATTAAGTAATTCATGTAACAAGTAGGTATTAAGACATCATTATTATGCATAGATATAAAGCAGGTCAATTGAGTAAGGCATGAAAATGCAAATAATAGAATAATAGTATCGCTGAGCTAGGTAAACAAATGGTAGAACTAGGACAATAATTTTGTATATAAACGTATAAATATTATGAATAAACCAGTATTATAGCTTAGGCTGTTCTTACTCATTTGGGGTGTAAGGTTCCGAGTCTACAATTTGGCACAGTGACGGGTGCCGCCTTACAATCCACCCCAAAACTATCTTAATCTCATACCGAGATTAAACATGGTCCTTCGAGCCAACAACGGAGCCAGCCATTGAAGATCTTCGAAGCCGGCAAAATTAGCGGAGTCAGCGTCCATTGAAGCTGAGCATCCATTGAAGCTGTCAACATACAACATAAAATCAAGAAACCTGTGAGACCCAAAGAAGAAAGCGGTGCAGCGGGTAAGAAAAATTTATCAAGAAGTCTGCGAGGCCCACAAAAAAGGAGCGGCGTCGCCGATAAGAAGTACCACGGAAATCTACCCCATATTATAAGGATTTACGACCCTTATAGCAAAAAAGTAACAAAAAGGAAACAGCGGGTAAGAGATTTATATGGTTTTAGATAACGCACGTTCATGCAAACGTCGAGAAAGAAAAACTGATTGTGAAAGGAGCCACACCATCACAATCGAATAAACTGCGAGAGGAAAAAATCCTACAGCAGTGTCCGGAAAGAATAAACCCGGAGCCAAAATGGAAGAGATGAACAGATTAGCGGCCAATCAGGGTGAGATTGGCAAAGCTATGGAGAAAATGCTCGCAAATATGAAAAAAGATTCGTCATCTCGGAAGACGCAGGCGTACATAAAGGAACGCCAATCAACATTAGAAAAATGGTGGCGGGAAGCAACCAACACCCACCAGGAAATAGTGAAGCTGCAAGTAGAGCAGCATGACTACCACGCATCGAAGTACTGGGAACAGCTAGGTAAGATGTACAATCACATTAAAGGATACCTAGAAAATCTGGAAAAAAATCTAACAACATCCAAACAAGAAGGGGTGTGCGACAAACAGTCGAATATCCCTATGGAAGGAGTATACGACGAACAGGCACGGCGGTTAAAGATGCACCATTTAACAACATCACTTCAACAGATAGAGGAGAAGTTACACCTGGAGACCAGCGGCGTTCAACTCAACTTATGGCAGGAATCATGCGGAAGCCAATGGAAGGATATAAGAAGTCTACAAGAAGATATACAGGTACACGAAACCCAGTTTCAGGATATCGCCGACGTAGAACACGAGTTCGAAAAGATGCGACAGTGGTACGAAAAAACAAATCTGGCAATCGGCATTAAATTAAAAACCGTCAGTCACGAAGAAAAGAAATGCAGCATCAAGTTACCTGAGATGAAGCTACCCGTTTTTAGCGGTGGATACGAGCATTGGGTAACGTTTCAGGATATATTCGAAAAAGTAATACACGCCAGCAAAACGGTATCAGCCACGGAGAAGATGCAGTATCTGAAGAGTCACGTCACGGGGGAAGCATCAAGGTTAATCCAGTACCTCCAAATAGCAGAATGCAACTACGATACAGCGTGGAGCATTCTCAAAAATCGATACAATAACGAAAGGCTAATAGTAGGGAAATTAATCGATAAAATTTTAGATTTTCCCAAAATTGAGCAGGAGTCGGCAGACGCCATTAGGAGATTACATGACACCACACACGAGTGTCTGAAAGCGATCAGCAATCAAGGGATAGAAACCATAGCTTGGGGTCCAATAGTAGCGCGAATCATAGCACGAACATGGGATGCAGAGTCAAATAAAGTATTCGAGCAGTCCCTAAAAACGCCAAACAAAACACCATCTCTACAGGAGCTGATGGAATTCCTTAAGATGAGATTCCAATCATTAGAAGTCCCAGGCCCGGAAAGTTCAACATGGGCCAATCCAAGGACACCAAAGATGGCAGAACAATCGTCAGCAGGGGTGTGCGTACTGCAAACAACAGCACAAACTAGGTGACTGCAATAAGTTCAAAGAGTTGTCACCAGCAAATAGACTGGGATTCGTGAAGGAGAGGCAGTTGTGTGTGAACTGCATGAATCACAATTGCAACAGCAAATGCCGATCGTTTCGACGCTGTGCAACGTGCCAATATCCACATCATACAATACTACATCAAGATTACGAGAAGTCCCTAGTCCAGAAGCCAGCAGTACATGCGTCAACAGCTAAAGAGGTGAAGACCGGAATCGCGGGGAACAATGAAGTCTTGTTGGCAACCGCATTAGTAAGAGTGGAAGACGTTATGGGTGAACTCCACGTACTACGAGCATTGGTGGATCCAGGGTCTCAGGCATCCTTTATAACCGAGCAGGCAGCACAAGTGCTAAGGCTACCCAGGCAGACAGTACGGGCAGAAGTTAGCGGCTTAGGGAGGTCAGAACCTACGAAGGCAACATCCAAGATCACCATCCAGCTACGACCACGTCATTCAAGCACGTTCACATTAGCAATGGACGTAGTAATTTTGAAGAGGATCACAGGGGAGCTTCCGAGCAAGTCGTTCGAGTTCAACACCGATCGATGGAAAAACCAACTGCTGGCTGACCCCACTCTCAACAAACCAGGTCCCATAGACATTCTTCTGGGGGCAGAAGATTACGCCAACATCATAATGGATGGCATAAGGAAAGAAGACAGCTGCTTGGCCCAGAACTCAGAATTGGGATGGATCCTGTCAGGGCAAATACACACCCCAAAGAGACATAATGTGACACTAATCAGCATGGTGTCGCGAGCAACAAAGAACACACAGTTAGAAAGGTTCTGGGAGCTAGAAGAAATACCAGGCTCAGCAGGGCCGTCCAAACAAGATACAGAGTGTGAACAGCACTACCAGGAAACCACCGTAAGAAACACTGATGGAACTTACACAGTAAGAATACCGTTCAAAGAGGAACCGTCGGTATTGGAAAGTGCCAGGCCAGTGGCGGTTGCAAGATTAGTACAATTAGAAAAGAAGTTCCTTGTCAACACCAAGTTGGAGAAGGAGTACAAAGCCTTCATGCAAGAATACTTGGAACTGGGGCACATGAAATTAGCCACCAATCCACCACACCACAGGAGAAACGAATTTACATTCCTCATCAAGCAGTAATCAAAGAGTCCAGTGCGACGACCAAGTTGAGGGTTGTTTTCGACGCATCCTCAAGACCGGCAAAGGGGAAGAGCCTAAATGAAGTCATGCACGTAGGTCCAAGGCTACAACAAGATCTTTGGAGTCTACTAGTCAGATGGAGAAAACATCGCTATGCCATCACAGCGGACGTAGAAAAAATGTATCGGCAGATCAAGCTGGACAAAAGAGATCATCGGTATCACACGGTTCTTTGGAGGTTCGCACCGCAAGAACAAATCAGGGAATACCAGCTTACAACGGTCACATATGGGACAGCATCAGCACCATATTTGGCGGTAAGAACGCTGCAACAATTGGCCAGAGATGAAGCACATAACTACCCAAAGGCGGCGTCAGTAACTCTCAGTGACTATTACGTGGATGATGTGTTAACAGGAGCCAACACGATAGAAGAAGCAAAACTACTGCGGGGAGAGTTAATGAGCTTACTGAATGCAGGAGGATTTACACTGAGAAAATGGGCCGGAAATCATCCAGATTTATGGAAAGAAGATCAGCGAGTACCTGAACCACTAGAAATCAGAGAGGACGAAGCAAGAACCTCATTAGGGATGAGATGGTTCCCACAACAAGACGTATTCAGGTTCAGAGTGGAAGTCAGCGACAAGTCCATGACAAAGCGCAGCATAATGTCAGATATCGCAAAGATATTCGATCCGCTAGGATTAGTCAGCCCAGTGACAATAACAGCAAAATTATTAATTCAAGAGCTATGGATGAAGTCAGTCACATGGGACCAGGAAGTACCGGAAGATATAGCGGAAAAGTGGACAAAATTTCGTAAGGAGGTAGTTCTGTTACAAGAATTAAAGATCCCAAGATGGATTCAGCACACAGACGAAGAGCTACAGCTACACGGATTCTGCGATGCTTCCGAAAAAGCGTATGGAGCTGCAGTATACACCAGATCGAAGGATGGAGAGGTAACATTACTCACATCAAAGACGAAGGTAGCACCAATCAAGACGAAAATAACCATACCTAAATTGAAGTTGTGCGCGGCAGTTTTATTAGCAAGACTACTGGAGAAAGCAGCTACAGCTCTGGAGATCCCAAACATCACAATATATGCATGGAGTGATTCAACTATAGCGTTAGCATGGATAAAAGGAGACCCTAATCGATGGAAATCATTTGTGACTAATCGAGTTACAGAGATAAACAAGCTCGTACCTCACCACCACTGGAAGCACGTTCGCACAGAGGAAAACCCAGCCGACATCTTATCACGGGGATACCCAGCATCAAAAATTCAAGCCAACCCAATCTGGTGGAACGGACCCGAATGGTTGAAAACAAGCGAATGGCAGGAGTATCAAACACCGAAAGTCACAACGGATCAAGAGATGAAACGATGTTTAGTAGCCACAACGTCGTTGAAAGACGATAGTATCATAAGTCGGTTCTCATCGTTATCAAGATTACTAAGGGTAATAGCCTACTGCAATAGATTCAGCAGGGCCTGCAGAAAACATCCAAGCCAACAGACGTGCGTAAAAGTAGAGGAGCTGGAAAGGTCGATGAATCAGCTAATTGCACTGACGCAAAGGTTGGAGTTTGGGAAAGAAATAAAAACACTTCAAAGGCAGCAACAGTTGGAAAACAGCAACAAGTTAACATCACTAAACCCATTCGTGGATGGAGAAGGAATGCTGCGAGTAGGAGGAAGACTGCACAATTCGAGGTTGGCATTTAACGAAAAACATCCCATAATACTACCACCAAAACAGCAGTTAACACACCTGGTGATAGTGGACGCACATATCCGGACCTTGCACGGAGGAGTCCAGCTCACAAGCGCATACTTACGAAGGAAATATTGGATCATAAATGGCAAGAAAGCAGTAAAAGCGATCATCCACAGCTGTACAACATGCATTCGGTACAGGAAGCAAACAATGCATCAGTTAATGGGACAGTTACCTACGGCCAGGGTAACACCAAATCCACCATTCACACACACCGGGATAGATTATGCCGGTCCAATCAGCATACGAGCCTGGAAAGGAAGAGGTCACAAGGCGTACAAAGGATACCTAGGTATATTCGTCTGTTTGTCAACCAAAGCAATACATCTGGAAGCAGTTGGTGACTTGTCGACAGAAACATTTCTGGCTGCTTTAAGAAGGTTCATGGCAAGAAGAGGTCATTGTGCGCACATATACTGTGACAACGGGCCGAACTTCGTAGGAGCCAGCAATTTACTTCAAGCTGAGATACAGACCGTGATGGAGGAAGTTGGGAAGAAACAGGAAGGCACACTCGGAATTAAATGGCATTTTATACCAGCAGCCACACCACATCATGGAGGGCTGTGGGAAGCTGGAGTAAAATCAGTCAAGCATCACCTACGAAGAGTTATTGGCGAAGCGAATCTCACATACGAAGAGCTTACAACCCATATATATCAGATCGAGGCGTGCTTGAACTCGAGACGATGGGATGGGAAGGTACGGGTAGTAACGATCCGCAAACAAGAAGGAAAGAGCAGCAGAAGAAGTGTACAGCAGCTAATAACAATCCAGTCAAATCCAGAACGAGCACAGGAATCACAGATGATGGAGTCACTATACGCCACCCCAGGTACCAGTCAGTCGTTGCGGCCGGGGCAAAATGTTCAGTTGTCAACTGTACATACACCATTGCGGCCGGCAGAATGTTCAATCACAGATTAATCTGGGATTAATCTAAAATTAAACAATATTAATTAAGTAATTCATGTAACAAGTAGGTATTAAGACATCATTATTATGCATAGATATAAAGCAGGTCAATTGAGTAAGGCATGAAAATTCAAATAATAGAATAATAGTATCGCTGAGCTAGGTAAACAAATGGTAGAACTAGGACAATAATTTTGTATATAAACGTGTAAATATTATGAATAAACCAGTATTATAGCTTAGGATGTTCTTACTCATTTGGGGTGTAAGGTTCCGAGTCTACAATTTGGCACAGTGACGGGTGCCGCCTTACAATCCACCCCAAAACTATCTTAATCTCATACCGAGATTAAACAGATATATATTCTTTTTCCGTTCTATAAGTGCTTTTTATATTGAATTAAATATTTATTTATTTTAAAAATGGAACTTAATTTAAGAAGAGTACGAAAATATTACTTCCTATACATTATTTGCTTCTGAGACACTTCGCCCCCCACGTTTCGCTCCCACAGGTTTTGCCCCCGTTACTATTCGCCTACGCACGTTTCGCGCCGAAAGTGTACAAGGTGTTTTAGTTGCGGCTTTACTATGTGATGTACATGTGGTCAATTACATAACACATAATTAGAGGGAAAAGCCAGATTGTGGACGCCTAACTAAGGGTATCCGAACAATGGGCCTTGCGGGTCACCTAACCGATCGCTGGTAATTGTTACAACAAAAGACTAAGAAAAGGTTGAGGGTACATCCCAAGGGGTAAACCACTGAGATATAATGTGTAGGTACATTAGATTTCAAAAGTGTAAGCAAATTCCAGACTTCCACTTGAATTCGATTGAATTCCAAAGAATTTTATTGAATTCCAAATAATTCCATTAAATTCGAAACAATTCCATTGAATTCCAAAGAATTCCTTTGAATTTCACAATTCCCAAAAAGAATTCCAGTGAAAAGTTTATGTCGATACATATTAATGTTGTCACTATAAAGCTTTTAATAAAGTTAATATTTATTTAGGTGCCTACGTATTATAACGATTTTCTTTGTTTATAACGTTTAAGGAAAAGTCGACAGAAAGCGAGGGGAAAAGTTTACTTTCATGATCGCGAAGGTCAATGACGCAATAATTTAATGAATTTTGAGTCAAGCTCTTAAAACGTGTGGTTTCAGTATCTGAATGTGTCATCATAGCGTTGGGCGGTAAGTGCTGAATATTTCTGTATCTTAACTAAGCATAAATCAGCAGCTATTCTTCAAAGACTAAAACCTGCAAACTAACAAAATTTAAGAATGGCACTTGCCGAGTGCTAACAGAAGTGACTACTTCTTTCTCTGTCACGCTCCTTCGCTCCCTTCTTTTTGCCGCGATGTATTAAGATGTAAGAAGTAGTCGTTTGGCGCCCTCCGTGAATTAATTCCCGCCTAAATTGCCACGTATTTTAAAATTATTTTAAAGATCTTTTTTTGGGTACAGCCCGAGTTACAGCCTACCAACACTGTCAGAATTTATTTAAAAAATGTACAAATAGTGTTAAATTAAAAGTTAAAAGTAAATAAGTTAAAAAGTCATTATGCCAACATAAACGACGAGAGCGTATTTTCCTCCTAATTAATTGATTAATTAATGCTAGGACCGAGACAAAATACCGGTAAGGCTGACAAAAATTGTCGAGTAACCCTAATTGTGCGTATTCTTCTACAAGTAATGATTGAATCTCGTTTTTGTACATGGAAGTGCTGAAAGGAATTAAAAGAAACTCTGCACGATCTCCGTCGGCGAAACAAAGAATTCTTTCCAGGCGGGAGGTTAAGGAATCCCAAGTTCTCGCGAGGCACGATACGTTGATTTCTTGGCACTGCAAACAAAACTCTCTCTAAATCGCTCAACGACAGACTCAGAAAACCGAGCGCGACCTGGAGATTTCTTATGAGTAATGCTACAACCACTCCGAGCGAAATTCTTATGCCAGGAGTAAACTGTAGGCATACTAGGAGAAGTTCCTTTTCCTACTCGGTACCAAACTTACGTTCCCTTCTTCCATCCAAAACACGCAACGTGCCTGCCATTTTAGGTTTGTTTGTTACTGTTACTCTAAGTGGCGGAATTCAGTACTACAACAATACGTGACACCTCAATCACATCTGTAAGTCTTCTTAATAAAATTCTATATGTAAGGAAAGTCTTTTGTAATTACCCTGTATAATCAACAATTTTGATGTGTAGTATCTACAGGGTGACGTTTTAGGTATGTTCACCACACAAGAGTGGAAAACTTATTCGGGACATAATTTTATCTACGTGAACGAGAAGCAACTGTGTAACATTATTATTAAAAAAATAAGGTATCGGCGAATTTTATATTTTATCTCCGATGACTGAGCGGGAAAAATAGTAATATTAGAATTTTAATAACAGATAAACATTGTTACGCAAAGACGCCTACACGCAGGAGGAACGCAATATAATGCTCAAATTTTAAACGTCGAATGAATTTTCCTGTTTTCCAATATTCTGAATAGCAAACGAAACTCGCATTGTCTAAATATCATAGTTTGAGACATTTATTTGCCTGAGGATATGTGACGACGCATTGTAAATTGAATAGCATCCTCCAAGGCTACTTTTCCTATCACATACTGATGAATAGAATCCATTCGTTGAAATGCTTTATAATTAGTGTAGATGCAAACTGCTCATAATCTAAGGGTAAGGCAATTATTTTCATATTAATCATTGGAAATGGGCAATAAGAAATTGATACGTTTTTTAGTCTATGCTATACCAATGATGGTTTTTTAAATGGATAGTATCCAATGGATTTTGATTAATAACATATTATTATGTGTGTTATATTTCGATCAAGGTTAATCAACGGGGTGAGATTTTTTTACCATTTAGATACATCAACATCGGTCATATGTTTAATTAATTAACTTACATTAAAACTTGCTGTCATCAGCGAATATGAGATCTACTTACCTTGCTTCTACAATAAATAATAATTTTTTATTCCCTGTGCCACCAAAAATATATTCATGGGTTTAATGTAAGGTGGCCTTTTAATCAGAAAAAAAACTGTTTGTTTTCGTAGAAATGTTATAGTATAGTTTACACAAGATAATTCCAAGTTAATTTGGCGTACGTAACAAAACACGCGTCATGTCGCAAGTTGTTGATTGGTTTATCGAGTTACCAAGCGGGCTGTCTTGTTTCATTGTTGAACAATTTTCGTCAAAAAGAAGTCAGTATGAGCTGCCGTTCCATTGATGGTATCGTCCACGTTTAACGGACAGCCGTTCAGCCAGATATCACAATCAACGTCTGTATAACCAGTTTTCTGTAGTTTTCGCTATCCAGATAATTTGTTTAGGGAGATGTCATTTGAAATTTTAAAAAAATGTGACATTTTCGATAAAGTACTTAAAAAAATTATGTTACAGTAGAAGGTCTTACTCTTTGCCTCTATTCGCCGGCACGATTTAGTTGAATACGCCATTATGCTCATCTCACACATCTAAAAAGCATTTGCCTGTTGAGGGCCCAGAACAAGAAAGGGATAAAAATAAAAAATAAAATAAAAATTTTTGCGTGTTTCTTTTTCTAACTTTAAATAAATGTATGTTATTTTCTTACAATCTTGCAAAAAATAAAGCATATTATATTATTAAATAAAAATAAATAACTAAATCAAATTTATGTGTTGAATTGATTACATTGCATTGCTATTGAGTATAAATTTAGCTATTTAATTGTTGTACCGTAAAATATTTTTCTTACATCACTTTTATGCTGTTATACACGATTGTAAGGACAGTCGTAGTCGAACCAAATTTTGCTTTTACTAATGCAAGGTCGTTCGAATAATTGATTCTTTTTGAGTATTCATTACAGTTTTAGTATACGATTATCCTCCCGTGTCAGATGTTAGCATTGCTACTACGCAATACTTTATGTGCGGCGCGATTTACTAACCCTTTTATTTGTTTGTTTGTGTTGATTTCTGTTACAGAAAATGTTGAACGCGCCCTCCTAAGCTTAAAAGGTAGCGACCCGAAGTGCAAAGGTAAATGTTGTTATTTTTGTCGATTCCGCCGTTTTAACGTTTGATTACATATTGTCTTTCGATATAATCGAATTGTTATTATTACATTTCCTTGCGAGTCCAAGGTAGCTGACTACCAATTTGAATTGGCACCGTGTGATTTCTCCGCATCTTTGGAAACTTTTGTATTGTTCTCTTCATGATATATTTTAACAAGATGTGTGAGAAATAAAGGCTATTATTATTACTTAACCATAATATACACGTATACACATACGTGTTGATCCCCTTTTTACTAAAAATGAAATTAAATTTGAATATTGACATAGCAGATCAATGTATTACAGTGACCTATTTGTAATACTGTTGAGATTATTTCATTAAAACGCCATCGATTGTAACGTTAATTATTGTTCATTTTGTATTCCTATGAATTACTTTATTCCTTTAGCTTTTTAGAACAAGAACCAGGATCTTTTAGTCTGTCTTATTTCCCCCTTTTGATAAGTATTCTCCTCTCTCTTTTGACATTTACTGAAGACTAAGTGGCGCCTATTCTTTGCTGATATGTATAAGAACCCCGATATTAATCCCGACCCACATCTACTTTGCCTGAGGTTACCGTGTTCTTATATCAAGGTAATTTTTTTTACTTTTGGCCAAAGTGAACGTAAAAATATCTAGGGCGTAGTTTTTTGTATATCACAGCTCTAGTTCCAAGCAAAACGTAATCAACGGCGCTTAGTGACATAAGTTACGGTAAATACTGATAGTAATGCTTAAAATGTACTTACAGGAGTGTACGGGTAGTGAATGTCTGTGTGCTCGGTTGTTGGTTCTTGATTTCCATGGATAGAATTCGAAACTGGTATTGTAGGGCCACATATGTCTGGACCAGTCTGAAAGAAAAGAGAAATGTAAATATTTTGTCCAATAAATAACTGCATAGGTAATGCTTGCAAGTACTTGACCCAATCACGTAGCTAGTGGAAGCTATTGGGGCTTTAGACCCTCCCCTCCCATACTGGGAAAATTGATACGTGTTACTGATATTCTAAACAGCAGAAGGTTCCCAAAAACTGGACTCCAAGCATAAATTCATTCATCCTTATTTATTCTTTAACGTTTCTGTTTAACTTTTTGCTACCAAAACAGCCTACAATTTCGGCTAATTTTTTAGACAGTATAGCAATCCCGAAGGAAACTAATAGTATATTATATACCGCGGAACTGAAGTAGTACTTTTAATCCCGAAGGTAAAGTTTATGGCCCGACCGAAGGGAGGGCCATAATTTACCTGAGGGATTAAGACCACTACTTCAGTCGCAAGGTATATACGATATTTTTCGTACTTCCGAAACTGAAACACTTAATATGTATGGAGTTAGAGAACGCGCTCTTTCGAAAAATCGCTGCTTAACAAGTTACCATAGGAACGTTGCGTTGGTACGACAAACCCTATGCTATGGTAACAAAAATAATTTGGAAACTGTCATTGCTAGTGTCATAATTTTGGTGGTGCGTGACAAAGGTGTATTTGATATTGATAAAAAGCAGCCGAACTAGGTAAAGAATTGATACCACCGAAATCCAAAAAACTATATGAGCAGCAGTACGATGCGTTTAAGAAGTAGTGCAGCATACAAAATGTGGAACAACCTACTGAAATTGCCTTGTTAGTAATTTCATCCTTCCGGGATTTTCATCCAAATTTAATCCCGGCGGGACAAAAAGTGACACTTCAGTACTTGTCATGATGGAGTGAAGTTGTCACTTTAGTCTCGGAAGTACGAAAAAACATAAAAACGCACGCACAGTACATACTTCATTATATAAAAGTTAAATTTTTGCCATTATTCCGCTTGTTATGCGAATTTCTAATTAAAGCTGGAAACTTGGAGTACATGTAAAAACTTACTGGAAAACTGTCACTTTTCCTTACTACTAGAACAATCTACTAGTTTTTATGAATTCGTAGGCCAAGAATTTGTATTCAACACGAACTCTTTCATGTAATGCAGTTGAATATTGGCAGATAGACGCTTTATTAAGGACCTGCTAGGTCCTTCCTGAAAAATGGTGTGGCTCGTGTTCGTCGTTGACCCTTGAAACTTAGTACAGAGGTTTCTCTTGGTCCAAGTAAGAACCATATTGAATTTAGAATCAAAAGGTCAACACCAAAGTGACAATGATCAATATAATATTACACTCTTTACGGCTTTATGCCAAGCACGGTAAGTGTTAAATAAATTGAAAAGGATCCAAATGAAAGCCAAAATATTAAGAAATCGATAATGGGTTTTTGGCACAACGACTATTAAGTGTCTATTCAACAAATTATGTGAGAAAACATTTAACTGAAATATGTTGTTCCAAGATGCTTTGGGGTAAAGATGAATAAAACACGTTCCTTAACAATTTTATTCAAAAAATGTATTTGATTTTGCCGAACGCTAAGTAAAGATCTTTATTTATTCAGGCAAATGCGAATTCCATATATAAGTTTTACGCTCTTCTGCTAAGGCTTTTAGAATTACAAACATAGCGTTTGCAAACTTATATTAAAGGATAGCAAATTATTAACACAAACAAAATCAAATTTGAGATTTCTTACGTAAATAAGCAGGCTTCTAAGATTCTACAGTTTACATTTGTGTACAATGATATTAGTGCAATCAAATTGGTTTTAATTTAATGTACTTGGAACGATATTAGTATTACTTATGATTTATTTATCATATGTGATATATGTATATATTAGTACGTATAGATGGTAAACTAGATTTTAATTTAAGGTGCAGTGTGTATCTCATACCAAGGGCACAAAGGTGACTAAAGGTGGCCATTCATGAGGAATCATCCGATGCTACCATGTAGGAATTCTGTTATCGAGCCAAGCTCTTACATGATTAATTTAACGCTCTCTTAGGGAGTAATTGAACTCTAGAACTGAGTAGAGACGATGTGTCACGAATAATGTCTTGCAGAATTATTCTCGCTTGGATTCTTCTCACTGACTCTGACTCTAACTCTAACTCTGACTCTGACTCTGACTCTAACTATAACTCTAACTATAACTCTTAACTCTCACTCTGCAACTCGCTTTCAAAATAATTATCGAAGGCCAATAGACAAGAGCTTGATTTTTAATCGGATAATTTTATATTTCTGTTGTAATGGAAAAAGCGCGAATTCAAAAGCGTCGTAGAATCGCGACGGTATTATCTGGAGCAATTTTATGTTATGCTTTTGATGAAGGGTGAGGCAACAAAACTTCATTGAATAAAAAATAAACTTTTCCTGATTTAAAATTAAGATCGAGTGCATTAAGAGTCTTCTGTACGACTGCACCCAATGTAAATTCCCATAAGAGCGCCCACGATATAAACTCATGTTGTTTTGCAAAAAAATCATATTTTTTGTAAATAAAGTCTGTATCTTGGCGGGCGATAAATAAACAATTTGAGTGTAGCAAGTGGCGGCGCTGCACAGCGTCGAGGGGAACTGACTAAGGAGCAAGACAGGAGTTGATAAAGCAAGAAGATCATCTTGTCTTTTGCAAATGCTTGCATCTATACACTGTAAACATTGAATAAAATTATTCAATGCTGTAATGTAAAAAAATTGCGCTTTAAACTTTGAGTATAAATTTATATTCAAAGCTTTAATGCAAAAAAAATGATTGATGTATTTTCTTCAGAAAAATTGCACCTAAAGCAATAATTTCACTTAAAGGTCGAAAAACAGTTACTGCAGATTGAGATAGGTACTGATAAATTTTGTCAGGTTTTCGATAAATTGCTGTAATCAAGCGCTTTGAAAAGGATAAAGGAGTATTTTAAGACGTTGCGGACAGTATTCTTTCTACTAAGAATTTTTAGAACAATCCTCGAGCATTCCTACAATTTATTAGTCCAAGCTAAGCAGCCCAAAAATAATTAATTTTCAAAAATACATTAGTTATCTACCGGTTCAAACCGGGATTTTCATACAGGTGAAATGATTATAAATTGGAGAAAAATAATTAAAACACCTGAATTTTTCCGCAGGCGAAATCCTGGAGGTTGAGAAGGGTTTGTCTTGTGAAATAATATTTGTTATTTTTGCTTATTAAAATGTAAGTCTTTGCTTATTAAAATGTAAGTCTTTGCGAATATTTTGCCACCCTGCGCAACTTTGTACGATGAAAAAAATAGATTTTTCATCACCTTGAAAAAGAGGAGGTTTTTTCGAATATCGTGAATATCTCGGAAACAGCTAAACTTTACGGGTCCAAAAAAATTTGCTCATTTTTTTATTTTTAATCCACATTTCAGACTCCTACGACTTTTTTTCGGAAACAGAAATAGAAAACGAAAAAAACAATTTTTTTTCCGGAAAATTTGAGGTTATGTGGAAATAGTGCAGATACAAAAGTTGTTAATTTTTTTTAATTCTCGATAACTTTTAAATTGAACTTTTTTGCCTAAAATTAATAGTTTTGTCACAAATTGCAAAATACCAGTTTCCACCCCTTTCAACCTCTAGGATTTCGTTAGCGAAAAATTTAGCTGGTCACGTGATGTACCTACTTCCATAGAATGGCGAAAGTGTTGAACAGCTTCATACACAACTAGCGACTCACGGTAATTCCCAGCCGATTTATTACATATGAGCGTTGAGTGAAGGTAATTTGTATAATGTAGATATTAAATATCCTCATCATTCATCATTAAACTAATTTCCCCTTGTAAATAGAATAATAGAACATCACCAGGACAGAGTACCTGTTCAGTATTTTTAGGTAAATTTTATTTGGTATAAATCGGTTGAGAAATGGGGATTTTATAAAGGTGTCCGTTCTTTGCGAATTTCCCTGTATGAGGGAAATTAAATTAATATTAGTAAAAACAAATAAATCACTACAATTCGTATATTCCAAATGAGTTGGTCATCACATTAAGAGAAAAATTTCACATGACTATATTAAAGGACTAACATTATTTCTTTCAGTTCAATAAATGAGAAAATGTCTAGGGGGGTGACACGTCACCCTAATTACAGAAATTATCTCATCACAGTTCTTCTGAAATTGCAGAGATATAGTTTGTTTTATAATAGAGAAATGGTACATGTGCAATTTCAATTATTTACTTATCAAAAAAGAAGAATTATGGTTAAATTGAAAATGTTAACGTTCCATTGAATTTCGATTTCCCCATAGGAGCCGATTATTGCGAACATGCCAAAAATCGTTTCGCCGTAGTTGCCAACGGTTATTAATTTAGTTTTCATCGACAATACGTCATGATAACAGATGACAGTAGTACCACGTTACAAGGTTGGGAAACAATAAAGTGATGTTTGTAAAATTATTTTTGAACAAAGTTCAACGATAAATTACCTGGGAAACAGCATTACAGCAACAAACAACCTGGAACTATTTCAATTTACTGCGTTTATCTTGTGAAGTAGATTATTCTCGAAGTTTAATTGTTTTCCTTGTTTGGTTATTGTATATCCAAATAGAAATACACGCCTATTTTTCCCAAATGATAAATTGAATTTTATAGTTACCTACTTAGTGGTCACATTAACAAGTCTTCGGGACCTGAAACGTCCACGTTTCAATAATTCCAATGTTTTCATCCGTCTTTCTTTCATTAACACGATGCAACTAGCTTGAACTACTTTGCATATCGAGTTCAATTCTTATTTGTCTAGTTATAGTAATACAAAATATTCAAGAAATGGTTATTTGTAGCACAAGTCCAGAAAATGCATGCGAGTGGGAGTAGTAGAGATATGTTTCTGATCACTATGACATACCACACGGCACACAGTACGGTTTTTCTGCTTTATTTTGACTAAAGCCTTGAAATTTAAATAATCTTTAGAACTGTTCATTTATTGTTTATATTTTTTCTTTTCGTTTTTAATTAATAATAATTCTATGTTTTATTCAATTTTTAGGAAAAAAAAGTCTGCACAAAAGAGTAAGCTTCGGTTGTAAATTTAGCAAAATTCTCATCCCATTTATAATATTAAATGATAATTATGTATTCTAAAAGAAATCATACCAGGCTATAAATTTGTTATAAACGCTTTTTATAAAGAATTCAAAATAGTAATATCTGTAATGGAGGGGCTCTGATTACTGTAGCGAGTATCTCTATAGACATCGAGGCGCCATGATAGATTAGTAATCGGCGATAACGAACGAAGGCGGATGTGACGTAATCGTTCCGAGAAATATGACGCGTTTGTCCGAGAACATTCTGAAGCGTTTCTTGGCATAACACAATAAATTTACCAACCGCAACCTTGTAAGATCACCGACAAAAGTAATGAAAATGGAATTCTTACTGCCACTTAGGCAACCAACCATACCCTATGTAAACTGGCAACGTTGAAGTGTAAGTTTCCCGGCGGGGATTCGTGTGGAATGGGCCCACAGAAATACACACAAACATGGGCCACACAATTGATTGACAATAATTTCAATTTTTTTACTTTCGAATTGGCTGGAAATAACTTGAATTAAAAAAATAGAATATACTGTTTTTTATGATTGCATATGCAATAAAAAGAGTTTCATTTAAAGCTTTAAGTTTTACTTTTTTACTGCGTATACGTGGGCCATTTTTGTCAGTGTGTAACAAAACTAAATCACTAAAATAAGAACGTATTTTGCAAAATTAACCTTAAAAGCCAGATTTTATTTCAATAGAGAAAAGCGAGATTGAAAACACCAATGTGAATTAGTGTCTCTTTAGTTAGTCAGAATATAATATGTAACCCGATTTTACAATTTTTTGTAATTATACTTACAAGGCGGTGACGAACAAACGCCGAAGCAAAGACGACAATGCGCGACGCCGTGCGGCCTATCCCACACGAATTCCCGCCGAAAAAGTTACACTTCTACGTTGACATTTTAGATAGTGTATGGTTAGTTGCCTAAGAGGCACTAAGCTTCCGATTATCATTAGTTTAGTCGGTGATCGTACAAGTGTCATAAAATCCCATTGAAGAAAACCTGTAAGCGAAACTTCAAGTGAAATATTAATTGGGCGTTCTAATAATTTAATTTTAATTTAGAAATGTCAAAGCCATTTCCAATAAATCAAGTCCCTGTCCCACCAACCAATTTTTGCCGGCTAAGGCCGAAAACGGAATGTTTCTGGACGCATTTGGCTACGTAAAACAAAACTTTGAATCACGGTGGCACAAAAAGTAAATTACATTGAGTAGCAAAATTACGCGTTATGGATGACATTCATTTTCTAATACTAAAATGTTAAATTTTTCATGGAGGCAATAACGTCCAAATTTTACTGTAAAAAGGGAGGTCGATCTTAACCATTACTAATAGTCGATTCGCCGTTCCATTTTATTCACAGTTCCGCATTCATGAAATATTCCTTTCAGCTGTACGTGCGTATTTGGTGGGATTTTGGCAGCACAATTTCTTGCACGTCCTACAATATTTCACAATTAAAGGCTAACACAGAAAATAACGTCGTTTCCATACTAATATGTGATTCAGTTGAGAGTTGCACAAAAAAAGCAAACGCTCCGTTCCACTTTTGTGGAGCACTTTCAATTTTGCTGTTTAACATCGCATCGTTACACGTATTAAAAACCTTCTAACTACCTACTACAAATTTTACTTTGTACGCGGATACCTTTTTCTGTACTATGGTTGTAGAACGAGGTTTATACTATTCATTAAATATACCACACGCATAATACATATAATAGGGGATTTTATTTTTCAAAGCATTCTTCTAGAGACCAGCTAGGTAACATATAATTTTATATTTTCAAGTAGTAAAGAAATCCATCCTTTAAATGAGAAATATTGAATACCAATCAAAGTTAGAAAGCGACATCGATACATATAAAAATGTAAGTATGAGAAGATTCGATAGATTTCCGCTCTTGCTTGAAAATTGCGAAATTAGTTCCGGCCCCCAGGCTAAATTAGATATGTGGTACAAAAAACTAAATTGTTTGTGCTCAAAGAAAACGCTCTTTCAGTTTCTACCGACTTAACAAAAATGCAAGGAAAATGGAAATTTTACGCCAAACCAGAGATTAACATGTACCTAACATGTGTCGGTATTCTAAATCACAACGTAACAGGAGATGCCACGTGCCACTGCTTTTCCAAAACTAAGACACTGGCTCGTCCAAAAATGTCAGTTTGTATATCTTAGGTTTACAGATGGCTAGATACATTCCACTTACTGTTGCTAGCATCAAGATGTACCACTAATAGACGAATTTTATACCTACGTTTAAATTAGGATTTTTATTCATAAACAGTGCTATTTATTAAGAAGAACCGTTTCTATTTGGCCCGTTGATCCCTCAAACTACTTTATACTGAAAAGTGATGTTGATTTGAAATTCTGATATACGATTAATATCCCGTCCCTCTATCTGTCCATGTACCTGTTCAGTGTTCACCTAGTATGACCCACACAAAAATACTAAAATGCCACGCAGCATTTCAGAGCTAACACTTACAAAAATAAATGATATTCTCTCCCACTATTCGGCACCGAAAATGATTTAAAAGGCCAAAAAAATAAATGTACAATTAAAATGTATAAGCATAAATTTTCACAAACAATTTTTAAATCACACACTCGGCTTGTCAAATTACACACGACTCTAAATTTACTGGGTTCGTAAACACACGCGAAAAAATTCAAAAGTATTTACAAACACCATAAATTAAACCCTAAAGTTTTTCAGCAATACTTACCTAAATTAAAACTAACCGACACAAATTTAATATTAATCAAACAGCACAGACGATAATAAAAAAAATAATGTCACATATTTTTCACACGTTGTGGTAGAAACTCAGTATATACTCCGGCGTAACCGAGCGTTCTCAATGGTGTTTATTGTGGTGCAGAAGTCGGGACGCTTATACAAAATAAGTCGTCGAACACTTTTGGACTATGACATTTTTAACGTAAGAGCGACCGTTTTGGCGATATGAATGAATAACTGATATTCCTGGCCATTACCTTACTCAGTTTTTACATCCGTATTTTTATAAAATATGTATTTGCAGTAATTGTAATAAATCTGCCACAGTACAATTAACAAGTTACAAGAGCCAATTATTTGACCTGCTAAATAATGAATATGATTGCGGAAGAAATTATGTTTAGCACTCTTGTGCAACGGCGCTTGTGTTCTCTCGCTCTAGATGAAATTCAAATCTAGAGCTCGAGAGTAAACAATGCCTACTTGTACCTACTAAAAAATAAATATTTGGCAAGCATTTTTAAAATGGTGGTGTATTCATGCAAGTGTGGTTTATTTGATAAAAAACTATCCACTGTGGTATCTCGTTGGCATAAGAGCTACCATCTCCGTCAGATTTCGCAAAAAATGAGAAATCGGTCGTTACTTTTCAGTATGGCGGCGGCAGGTTGACATCTGATAAAAGTAACCTCCTCTTCAGTAAAGCTTTGTAACAATCTAAAATCTAAGGTGCAATCTATATGGAAAAACGAAAGGAATTGAATATTTGTAAAGGTCATGACATGGCGTTGACGTAAATTGTGGAGCAAGACCAATTATCAATTGACATAAGTGATCGTTTAACTAAAACCCGATTTGTATGTGGAAATTAGAAGCTATTAATGTAGCGTAGCATGCAATATTTATTGCTAATATTACAGCGGTTTGCCAATGCAGCGTAATCTGGTTTGAATTACTGCAACTCAATAACAATGCCCTCACTGCATGTTGTTAAATTAAACGTAATCTTAAATCTTCTTAAACGAAGACGCTTCCACGTTATCTGGTAAGTTACTACTGTCGAGAAACGGTTATAAAAGGGATTACAATCGCATTCGGCATCCAATGCTGACGTAGCTGATTTAAATTTGAGTTTGTCTAATGGCATGAAATAAATTCTTTAAAAAATCACGGTAAAAGCGGAAACTGATAGTTGGTTGGTCGTTACCTCTTTATGTTCGTTACGTTGATGATGGTGTAAATGTGGAATGTAATGGTTTATTTCAATTGAATATCTGTAGAGATATCTTCCCTCGCAATTCTCACATCCCAAAGTCATTCAAATGTAAATTAAATAGGAGAAAATAAAGTTTTTGAATTAAGTTTGATATCACGTTACAAATCGCTAAAATTCCATTAAAAACTGAAATTTGGTTTTTCCATTTAAACCTTCAATTTATCGCCTTTTCGTTATTACCTCGCAAGCGGTGAATTTTTGTGCGCAAAATTATGTTTATGAATCGGTATATAAGTTGAATACATTATTCGAATCTTATGGAATAACCATTTTTCAGAGTATAGAGGAACTTATCGACTACGATTCGCGTGACGGTTTCATAAATGCAAATGTATGGCATTTTGTATTCGGTCGTTTGTATCCCCTTTTTTAGATAATTGACACACGCTCCACTTATTAAAAAGTTAAGCTTCGAGGGTAAAAGTCAACTTTGTGAATAGAATTGCAACAGCAGCAGGAGACTACAATAAATGTCACGATGATATTTTTTGTGCTTTCGATAGATTGATGTGGGTTTTTCACGATAATGCTGCCTTTCTCAAAACACTGCTCCATTTTCAATTCAGGCACCTATATGTTCTGACATCCAATCTAGGAGACTTTTGCGTGGTTATCTCCGGGCCCCGGGGAAAGGGGGGGGGGGGTTCCGAAGAACGTTCATAGACAATATTACTAACGTCTGATTGTCCTAGTAAGGTAGATGGTCGGGTGCGACACAGGAAGTCCTCAGTTAGAACCTTGCCCACCAAACGTAAACGAATAAATTAATAACAAGTAGGTATAAAATTATGCACAACTCTTGTGTAGAGAAAGCGAATTTTTTGAAACCGAAATAGCCTAGTAAATGGTTGGGTTATATAGTCAGAGATTGGGTGATCAGTCAATTTCAGGCCCAGAGGCAACAAGCAACCGAACCAGGGCTTTTTTAACAGGGCCCTAGATGGTCAACTCTCGGCTGCACAATATTGGGCTTGTAGGACAGCGCCCACGTGCTGGTTTTGTGGCGAGGCAGATGAAAGTACCGAACATGTGGTCTGTCATTGTGATGTCTTGATCAGAGGCAGACATCAGCTCTTTGGCGACAGTTATCTGGAACCAGGGAGGGTTAGCAACTTAGCCTAAATCGGGTTCTATCCTATATTAAGAGGAACGGGCTCTAAAAGAAAGCACAATGGGCCTTTGGTGTGCCTAAGTGCTGCGTGGTCAGGCCCTCCTTATGAACAGAATAGATAGATGGTATTGGAACTATTCCAGGTCAACACAAATGAAAGTATTAATAAGTATCAGACGAAGCAACTGCTTTTAATATTTTTCACGGCACAATTTGTCTCAGATGAAACTTGTTGCTTCAAACAGAGTGAAGATAAATTAAATAAGATTACTGATATGGTGTAGGTACCTATATATTTAAATTTACCTTTATTTAATCATGCCATTGGCATTATAAAACCGTAGAGAATGAGAAATTATGTTAAAATTCTCATAAAAGTGCCTCAAATTAATCCGACAAAATATCGACAATCTGTCAACACTGGCGTAAATAAATTTTATTTTGGTACATCCTCCATTTTTAATCGTGTATGCGCTTCAATTTGTATTCTATTCGCGTGCTTATAAATGTTAACAGATTTCGTCGCTTTTATAGAGAACATGTGTTAGTAATTCCTCCTGCTCGTGCTCGTGTCTTTTTATGAGTACGGGTGCTAGTCTGCTCTGAATTCGATTTTCTATTACATTTATATTACTTATATAACATTGAATTTCACTTACATGCCCTTGTTACTAACATTACGTAGGTATCAAAAATGTACCTACTTGTGTCTACATAGGTGGGTACTTGTAATAAACTTAATCTTGTTTCATGTTTCTCCGTAAGAGACAAACCCGGACCACAGCTTATTGTATTTCGCATAACTACTACTGAATGGACATTCGGCAGTCAAATAACTACTGTGTAGCCCATTAGCTTATTAAATATTTTTTTCTTTACAGCAAACATTTAGATTAATTAAATTAACGAATCAAATTCGGTAAAGTAATGAATCCATGTATTGATACAACCAAATAGTGTTTAACGTTTCAATAAATGAATGTCCATTAATAGTCGTCTGTTGGAGGCTTTTTAATGAATCCCTTCTATATGAAGCAATTTCATTTTTCATTTACTTACGGAAATAAAAGCATATAATAGGGATAGTACCATTCTCATTCGTAAAAATCGTGCATGAAAATACTGCAAACCTACGCTTTGTAGGAGGTGCTTTCAACTACGAACACATGGTGTTCTCTTAGTACCTAAATACAAAAAGCAAGAAATATTGAAGTTATGAAAAGTTCGTTTTTAGGTATTGCATTGACCTAATTGAGTAGGTATATGCACATGATCGAAATAATAAAATTAGTTAAAATCTACGCTGAGCATAATATTGAAAATAGTTCCAAAAATATCGATAAAGTTGCCAATAGGTATGTCGTAATTTATAGTCTTTTATAGATATGCCCAAAGATTTATTTCTTTAAGCATTTCGGGAAGTGACCTTATGTCTTACAAACACTGATTCTATTAAGCATCTCAATAAATTATTTTTAAAAGATATCTTCGACCATATCCCCAGACTCCCCGTATAAGTACCTACGTAATGCAGCAAATTAAACAAAATACCTACGATTCGTTCACGTGGCACTAACAACTGGAGACAAAAATCTGTAGCGAAAAATTGTCATAACTTAACTGTTATGTCAAACTGTCTAAAAGTAGCAACGATTCCAAAAGATAAAATCGTATAAGAGAAAGCAGACGATAAGAAAATAAAACAGTATTGTGTTTTCTTCGAAGACGGCTTCCGCAGTCGCAGTCCACTTGGCACGGTGCTAAATTCTAATTTTATCGTTGAAAACTGTTACCGGTATCATCATTTTTTATACGATACTTGCAGAAGGAGGAAACGGCAATTCATAATCGTATAACAAACTATCGATTCATTTCAATTTGCAAGCTAGTTTTCGAAGTTTGAATATTACAGCAATTCCACTAATGAGCTTTTCGTATGCGTATGTTACCGAAGGTGAACTTTGTATTAGTTTTAAAGCGACAGAAAGTTTTGATGATCAGTTTGAGAACAACTTCTCCAATAAAAGTTGGATATCTACCCATAGTGTTTTGCCTTATATGCATAAAACCTATTTATGTTCTTATGCTCAGCTTTATTATTAGAAGTGACATCGTGTCAAAAACTTATTATCATTAGCTTCCCAACACTAAAATTCAAACAGCTAGTCGCCATGCCCGCTTGAAATCTGTCAAGCTAGCAATGGCTAATTTAAGTGACGAAATCAATATCTCGGTACACTAATCCTCTATGTGAATTAAACCGCTTCAATCAATAGGTACCTACTTGATGTGTCATTGGAATTCACTTTTCAATGGTTGAATGGTTGGTACTGCAAAAAAAAACCCGCGAAGCCGCAATAAAATCCTGTAGTAAATTATTTATGGATCAAATGAAAATTAGTGAAGTTCGATCCAAATTATGAGTTGCTCTCGTTGACATAAATATAAGTGTACCCCCTATTCTACGCATCTAAACCACAACGTTTTAAAAGACAAAAAATCAAGTACTCCACCTCAAACGCCACTAGCCAGGGGCGAACCCGTAAATCGTCATTCTTCAAAGCTGATGTGTTGCCCCTTGGGCCAGGGATGGGTGGGACATATTTATTTCTACGAGAGCAACTCATAATTTGGATCGAACTTCACTTAAGGCAAGTTCGTTTGATCCATAAATTATAAGTTGCTCTCGTCTCATAAATATAAGTGTAGATCTTGAAAGAAGCAACAACATCTAATCAAAGTATCATAACTTCATCAAAACCTATTACGCTACGCTTAAATTAGAATTGAGCGATCTAAAGAAAACAATACACTGAACACTTTTAAAAACAAAAATTTCGATGCTTCACTATTAATTAAAGAGGACTGCACTAGCAAGTCCTGTAATTTGTCAATAGGTCTTAGTTTTTAATAAAATCGAGCAAAAGTCTCTGACTTTGCCGATAAACTAGCAATAGTTACAGAAGCTGAAGCATGTCGAGTACAAATTAGTATCAATCCCACTAGATTTTAAGACATCTAAATCCACCTGCTAATTGCCTGACTCGACACCTTCTGAAAGGGTCTCTTGTGGGCTATAAAAAAACTTTGACCAGAAAGGGCCCTAACGAGTCTGGTCTTATCCAAGTATCTTAAATGGTAGAGGCCACACAAATCGATAGCCTTTTCTTAAAGAATGGAAAACGCAGTACCGGTTGATAACGATTTCTGGCAGAGGTCTTAATCCTTAAGGGAATCTTGATTTCAATCTTGTTCTCTAAAATTGTTATGTCCTCAACTAGAATGTTAGAAAGCATTTGCCCATGTCCAGTTGCTAAGTTCAAAAATCTCTTAATAGGCCTGCCTTCACTACGTCACATTTTAAAATATGTTTTAATATTTGCCCGTTTTTAGCGCATTTCCACAAAATTAAAAAAAAATGCGCTATTGTGGCCACTTTGTCCGTCCGTCCGTCCGTCCGTCCGTCCGTCCGTCCGTCCGTCCGTCCGTCTGTCCGTCTGTCCGTCCGTCCGTCCGCTAACTTTGCGACGCTACTAGTTTTTTATCTTAAGAGCTATTGTTCTACTTTTTTCGCTATTTGGTTCGTTATGGTGTCGAGTCTTGTACCAAGGAAGGAATTTTTTCTGTACCGCTTACAAAAAAAGTTATTGTAAAAAAAACAAAAAACCGTTTTTTACATGTTCCATAATTTTACACTTTTGCCGTTTATTAACGATCCTAGAGATCGTTTATAATTTTGCATTGCTATCTGTCGTCTGCCTGTTGGTCTGTCCGTCTGTTCCTTTGTCTGTCTGTCCATCTATCTGTCCGTGTGAACGATAACTTTGTTTAGAAATGTTCGATCGCTTTTACATCTCCGTTAGTTATGAACTGAATTGCATGAAATTCAATATGGGCATAGCTTTAGCCATATAATACGCAATGCCAAAAGTTGAATCGAATCGATTCAAAATTCACAGTGCCCTTTTCGCATCTCGACCATTTATAAACCGAATTGCAAAATTTTTTACTTATAAAAGTATTTGAATGAAATTTGATACATAGGCACTTGGAATAAAGGAAAATCAAACGCCAATTTCAAAATTTGGTTTTGCGCATGCGCAGTGCCAACTTTTTTATTTATGGAAGAATTTAAACGAAATTTGATACATAGGCACTTCGAATAAAGGAAAATCAAACGCCAATTTCAAAATTTGGTTTTGCGCATGCGCAGTGCCAACTTTTTTATTTATGGAAGAATTTAAACGAAATTTGATACATAGGCACTTCGAATAAAGGAAAATCAAACGCCAATTTCAAAATTTGGTTTTGCGCATGCGCAGTGCCAACTTTTTTATTTATGGAAGAATTTAAACGAAATTTGATACATAGGCACTTGGGATAAAGGAAAATCAAACGCCAATTTCAAAATTTGGTTTTGCGCATGCGCAGTGCCAACTTTTTTATTTATGGAAGAATTTAAACGAAATTTGATACATAGGCACTTGGGAATAAAGGAAAATCAAACGCCAATTTCAAAATTTGGTTTTGCGCATGCGCAGTGCCAACTTTTTTATTTATGGAAGAATTTAAACGAAATTTGATACATAGGCACTTGGGATAAAGGAAAATCAAACGCCAATTTCAAAATTTGGTTTTGCGCATGCGCAGTGCCAACTTTTTTATTTATGGAAGAATTTAAACGAAATTTGATACATAGGCACTTGGGATAAAGGAAAATCAAACGCCAATTTCAAAATTTGGTTTTGCGCATGCGCAGTGCCAACTTTTTTATTTATGGAAGAATTTAAACGAAATTTGATACATAGGCACTTGGGATAAAGGAAAATCAAACGCCAATTTCAAAATTTGGTTTTGCGCATGCGCAGTGCCAACTTTTTTATTTATGGAAGAATTTAAATGAAATGTGATACATAGGCACTTGGAATAAAGGAAAATCTAGCGCCAGTTTCAAAATTTTATTTTGCGCATGCGCAGTGCCAACTTTTTTATCTATGGAAGCATTTAAGTGAAATTTGATATTTAGGCGCTTGGAACAAAGGAAAATCTAACATTAGTTTCAAAATTTAGGTTTGCGCATGCGCAGTTCCAACTTTCTTATTTAGAAAAGCATTGAAATGAAATTCTTCTCATAAACTGAAATTGAAGTAGCACGTCAAAAATGGATTGCCCATGTGCAACGCTATCTTTCATATTTGTGGCCGGATTTTTACGATTTTAACAGAAGTTGCATCTTACAAATGAGAAATGAATGCAAGTGGAAATGCGCTTTATGTAAATCGTTAAGATTACTTTTTAACTTGTTATAGTTAATTTAGCGGGCGACGCTAAATAAAGTGCTGGTGCGTATTATGGAATATATTGACAAAATATATACAGAATAGTAGTCGAAGTGCACACGGCGAGCGCTGTCGTCGGAGTGAGCGCGGATGCGGGTCTTCTGGCTGGTGGAGTGTGGCGCGAGGTCGGGCTGGATAGGCGAAATGGTTCTGCAGGTGGAGAGTTGGTTGCTTTGTTGAAGCGCCGTCAAAGCAGGAATTGATTTGAAGAGTTCAGAGCTCTGATTTTAAACTTTTGCACTTACATCGGTGGGCCGTTTTAAGCAATGAGGGTGCAGCACGTTTTAGTTTGTAACCAGATGTGCAAGCAGCACATCGTCACAGTGAATATATTTAATGGTATAATCACGATGCCGAGCTATTGGGAACATTGGTTTTTAATTGTTTCATATTATTCTTAAAGAATGGATATTTAACTTGCAAAGAAAGCGCTCGGATGGACAGTTAAACAACTTTGATTGTAGAGTAAGGAAGTAACTTACTTAGCAAAAAAGGACTGCAATTTGTCATTGAATGAAATTCATCGATCCTAGTTAGAAAAGGTGCAATATTGTTGACACCCATTGCAGTTTGCATTTGTTATTCATATTCAGTGCGAACTCACTATCGGAATACTTTACTACAAGGTAAGTTCTTTACAATTAACAGTAATCAATGGAATGAGAGAATTTGCAAGTAACCTTTATAATCATAAAATAAACGCTCACGATGAAGGGTTGTTCTGGGACCGACATAATGGATCTAAAGCTTATCGCAATGTTACGTTGCATTTTATTAATTAAAATTAATCCGTTTGGAATTATGCGTCCGGATATTAATTAATTGTCACTGCAAAAACATGCGAACTGCTAACCTAATTTACATTAAATTTAACTGGAGCGATTAGTTATCTCCTTTTGCTTGCTTCTCTTGTATGTAATTAACTTTATTTTAATTGTCAAGTTTTGGTTATTTCCTAATTACTCAATCTTAGGTTTGGCTGCTGAGGGACAGCCAAAGCCAAATTAGAATCTAGCTATGGACATTCTAAATAGCCCATTCCTAAGATCGAGCAAATAAAACGATCATTGGCCGTTTTCGGGATTTGCGCCCAACATATACATATAAAGGTATAATTTGGTGTATGGAAATATAAAACCGTTTCCGAGAGTGCGGAATCCGAAGCAAGAAGATAGAGTACACACGGTATGTAACAGGTCGCCTTAGGCTTTAAAGATTTTCTGTTAAATTTGAAAATTTGCCGGTATAGGGTATTTTATACGTCACGTACCTTATACCATAATGAAAGGGAACAGAACTAATATTCGCGAAATAAACCGCGTTAAGAGATAAAAAGAGTAGTCAAGCAGATAAGAGTCGAAACGCTACGTACTGCAGCTTCTATAAACCGTTGAGACGGAGAATAAGGGAAGATATTTCTGCTAAACCTTCAGATGAATAAAAAACCAAGTGAACGCTTGGTTATCGTTGAAGTCGCCGTATATAAAACAATCGTTAACCGCGCAACCGAAGACGAATTTATGGTCGTGGATACTTCATACATTCAGTGGCAGCTGTCCTGTCGAACAAAACCAATAATAAGAGGCGGTTTTTATGCAACAAGGTAACTTCGCAGTGTGGTGAATGGATGTCGAATTTATTTTCAGGGGTGCGAAGTGCTACCTTTTAAGGCGAAAACGAACAACGTCGTTTCGTGGTATTATCAGATTAGCGTTAAGCTCCAAGGTTCAAAACGTTCCATTGCGCTATATTTTAAGTGGCTAGTTACGTTTAAAACAAGTTTATCAATCAAAATTGTGCACTTTTATTGTGTATACGGAGTGTTATTAGATCTCCATTAAACGGCAACCGGTAAAAAGTTTAAAGACAATAAATTTACGCGTCTGTTGGCTGTCAAAACCTTTCCATACCGCGGAACGTTCGTAACTATTCCAGTAAATAAAATTTCAATTAATAGACTGCGTACAATCTGAAGCACGGTTTGCTCTGGATTTAAATCCGTCAACCATATTTCGAGATTCACTTTCAACGAGTAACCAATTCTTTACTTGGTGGTACAAAATGGTGTCCACGACCCAATTTTCCAAATTGCTGCTACTCTTCCAAAGGAAAAGATGAACTGTTAACTGGAAAAAAATTTTGACTCATCGATAATTATAAGTAATTTAGAATTTTTTGCATTGTGTAACCATGTAAGAGTAGATTTTTTTGGGAATTTTGTATAAAAGATTTATGTTTAAAGTCATTCTAACATTCCAGAAGAGTTCGTCCCATGGGGAAATATCCTGTGAACAAGTTTATGTACCTATTTCTATAAATGATAAGTGAACCCAAATCAAAAATATTGGTAATTTTTTGCTCATTAATAGTGAGTTCAATTTTAAGTTCAGTAATACAATTCTCTTGAGTAGGTTATATTTTATTTAGAATCAAGAGGTGTGTAAATTTATTTTGAATAGGTTTTTCTACCAGGTGTGTGATTAATTACGAATATTAGAAAAATATATGTAATTGATTAGATTTGGACGTGAGTACAGGTTTAAACTTTATTTTGTATTAATAGCATGACATTAATCGTTTAAATCACAAAAAAGGCAAAGAAAACTGGAGTTAAAACGACATTATTTTCAACAATATATTCAAACATTTCAATTTATACGAGTACTTATTTGAGTGTTAAAACAAAAATATCCAGTTTTAATTTTTAGATTATATTATGTGAAGATAAAGACACAAACTTCGGCAAGGTGAAAATTGATTCAGCTGAGTTAGCCGTGGTATTAATTATTTCATTACAAAAAATTAATTGTTACAGTAAAATTTTTACCAGTGCTGTAGAGTAAAAAAAATTTTTTCTACAAGAGGAGTTTCTCACCCCTGTAAATGTAACTAATCCGTTGGGTGGGTACCCAATCTAAAATCGTCAGGCACTGAATAGTACCCTGCATTGGAACTAAGATCGTTTTGTAGTTTATGTAATGAGTAATGAGCCATATAGGTTTTAATAAAGAGTGTCCTATTTTTTAGTCTAAATAAAGTATATTTAAAGGCCTGTACTTGTACTTAACTTTTTGGAATGAAAGCAAATTATAATAAGAAAATGGCGTACATTTTCAGACAATTAAACGCATACAAAGGCACAGAAACGCATTAAAGGCATCTCTGCGATCAAAAGTTTGGTAAACTGTTAGAATTTGAATAATAGTTTAAAGTTACGTCTCATTCCCCGTGAATGTTATCTTTCTGCAAAGTTTAAATAGAATAAATATGTCATTTTTCAAACTATATATTTCTGTACTTGAAACCTAATAAATTACCTACACTGCCTGATACTTAGTTATAAAGTATCGAAAAGCACTTCAATGTAATTGCTGAAAGTATAGAGCGTAAGCTGATTAATTTCAAAAGTTTGCAGTTGTCCACCGAAATAAACGCTGGTAAATTTCGCAGTAAAACTTTTTACTTAAAACTGAACGCGCGCGGCGCGGCGCAATTTATAATCTTGTAATATTGGGTACGTATATTATAAGTCAAAAATAGGTTTTCAATTGCGGCCTGAGCGGAAAGTTCTACAATTTATGGCATATTGACTAAAATTTCAATTGCAACTGCTGCCTGCATACATTTGAAATATTGGTATTGTATTAGAGTATACCGGCGATTACTCACTTCTGATTACCATTTGAAATAAAGGACCATATCAAATAGCATCAAACATTTGTTCCCAGAGTTATTTTGGCAGTAGGTATATACATATACATGTTGAGTGGAAAATTACGCAAACTCCTACAAATGAACATGGAAATCAACTTGGATTAGATTTTTGTTATTGCCCAACACATTTGATTATTATATTGGAAACTATTAGTCTAAGATCCCACATAAGGCCAACCTTCGCTCATGTATTTATCGAGTGCAATACATTTTTAGCAATTGTAATATGTAAACAAATACACTGGAAACGGATTGCCTAAGAAAATTAAGTTAAGACTACCCTTAATTTAAATTAATGTAATTCATATTTCTGTTTGCTTTTATCATATACAGAGAGCGCATGCGCACTCTCTTACATCGATGCGTACACCAGGATCAGTTGTTATGCTGCGTCCTGTGCTTTCACACGGAACAGTACGGTAGTCGCATTTCTAAGTAGCACGAGTTGTGTAGTTATATCGATTCCACTATATTCTCTGTCGCCATTATCATTGGGGCAAATCTCTAAGGCGATCCTGCAAAATTATCGTTGATTTTGAAGCCGGCAGCCCGGCACCATAACATTGTCAACGACGAACGCCCAAATAGGTCTAGCGACCTCGAGAGGTGTTTCATTTACTTACTATGTGCTTAAAAACAGATCTTCGTGCTCCAAATATGTTTGTACAGCAAATTTCCAATCGGCAAAATTCTCTTGACCCTTCAATTTTTCAATTTGAAAAATTTGGTTTGACGGCGCTAACCTTTTGAGATTCATCAACGAATTATGCACAGTACGCAATCGTTTTCAACTTTCCGACTAAGCGATGTAGGAGTAACAGGATAGTACGAATAATGCCGAAAACCCGAAAGTTCTACAATTTTCCGTTGCCGACATCTTAATCGATTTCTACAAGGCGCACTAACAGTCGACAGTTAGTGATACATTAAGCTCCTTTTTGAGAATTAGAAATGCGCTAAATACTCAAAATATTAAGCAAATATCCAGTATCACTTCATTTATAAGTAATGTACGGTATCATTTGAATGACTGAATTGAGCTATTGAGAAATTGAGAAAATTTTTTATCACCGAGAAACAAAACGTCAAATTTCTCTAGATTAAACAGTCGGATAGAGGACAAACAAAGAAATTCATTTGAATGCATCGCCATCATAGCCATGTAATTCAGCAAGATCTAGTTACCCGTTGATATTTTGTTGAGAAATGAATGTAGAATTTTGTACTTTTCCTTGTAAATTTATGTCATTTATGTCTCATTCGTAAAAATCCAATACGATGTCCATAAGAAAGAAAGTAGTAGCTTGTAGTTTCTACATCCAGCGTGATATGGAAATTCTGATACCTAACAGATTTAGTCTCCGATTCCGAAAGGAAGTTCCCATATGAGGTGCTAACGGGAGTCGTCCATTTCCGACCGTTTAAGTTAGGGAAAATATAAAAGAAATTTAACATTTTCAGATTTTCAGTGATACCTCAATTTTTTTATTATTTTTATTTTTAATGATTTTTCAAAAAAAATTTAAATGCATTTTTTTAGTCACAAAAAGGGACAACTTTGCCGCCATTTATCCTACACAGTAACTCTCGCCGTTGCGGATACCCCAATGGCGAGCCACGAATTTGAACCACCTATTTAGACTAACTACTACGCGCAGTCAAATTAAACTCGACCCGCAGTAAATTCTCCTTTACCGGTACACTTACAAAGTTAATAGGCACAGAGCAGGGCACAGAGCAATTATCCCAGGGACGAACAAGACCAAGAATGCCTCCCTTCCAGAATTCCCTCGGGCGTAAAGCGATATAATCACAGACCTCATACTGCATACATGAAACGACGACCTTTGAAGTCTTCTTCGTATGGGCTTTGAATATAAAAATTTTATATTCAAAGGTATGGGTCCAAAAACGTGAAAATGGCATGTAACTGTAACTGTTGTCACCATACACAGTAGCCATTCTGCGATGAATCTCGATCGACTTCACCCTTTCAGATGTCAAAAATCTTACATCTTACCTTTCCTCCTTCGACGCCTCCATGCTGACGCTGTCAGTTTAAACATTGATACACGGGCTGCCCTAGCGGCCACTACAGAAAACACATGCTCGCCGTGTACCTGACAGTACGGACTGTCTCTTTGACCCATCGATGTACTTCTGCACCCATCTCATCACGCACAAGGCCCGCGGGCCGGGTTTCATTTGACGCACAAGGCCCGCGGGCCGGGTTTCATTTGACCCACCCCTAAGACTTCAGACAGGTACACATTTTATGCTCCCAAGTCGTTTTTGTTTGTTTGTGTTTTTGTTGGAAAGAAAATGTTACATTGCTTCGTCCCTCCTTGTCCAC
>NW_022170510.1:23561103-23561619 GCF_008802855.1 Photinus pyralis
CACAACTTTATTTTTCATATACGCCGTCTTATTATCTCCTTTTTAGACAACCAATCGTGTGATATTACCATGCCTAAGTATTTACTTGTTTTTGCTTGTTCCAATTTTTTTCCCCTCGACTTCTTGTGATTAATTTTCGTTTTTCCGCGTGCTTTCCACACATATGAGCATATCATCAGCAAACCTGATACCACCCTTACATTTTTGCCACCTATGTTTACTAACCTACTCTGAGAATACTAACCGATCAACAATAAAAGAAGCACATCACCATATAACACAATCTAACAGTATTATTAAGTAAAATTGTTATAAATATTGCTGTGTTATTTTGTCTGGCAGGACGAAATTTTGGGATTCTTAACTAGAACGGACTGAGAAGAGGAAGGGCTTTTTGCCACAGTTCACGCAGAACTATGTTTCTTTGAAGTTTTCATTCGCTTTTTGCCAAGTTGAGAGCAGATCCACATTTGCAGAAGTTTGAAGTTTGTTTTGGGAGTTTTGAAGTTTTAATCG
>NW_022170510.1:23561719-23732475 GCF_008802855.1 Photinus pyralis
AAATGGACTGTATTCCAAAAATTTTGCACTTACCCTTTAGATGTAACTTGATTAGATATCGCACAAGGGATAAGGACAAGTGACAAGATTACGGAATGGAAAGGGTAAATGCAAGGATGAATTTTCACGAAACTATTAGTTCGTTGATCGGCCTTTATTTATTTCACAGAGCGAATTTTAATTGCTTTTAGTAATTGTATCTTTTAGTAATTGTATCAACTAACTCTCGCGACGGACTTAATGCGAGTGTCCAGTTGAGTTATCTACTCAACCCTGGCAGATTAGAATTGTATGGGAAACTCCGGAAAATAAATTGAATTATGCTTTTAAAACCAAACATTTCCCACCACCCTGAAGAATACTTCAGAATCTACAGTAAACACAACGTCAGTAAAATTCTATATAATGAACTAATTATGTAATTACTATGAAATTTAATAGAGTAATATAAAGAAAGGAGAGAAAAAAAAAAAAAAAACTTCCATCAAATAATATTAAGAACAAAAAAAAATTCTAAATAACAAAACTATTGGATTATTGAGTCGGCAAAGGGCATACCTTTGTGACAGGGCGTCTATAAGTTCCATTCTTTGTTTTCACCCCAATTACTCGCACAATTCCATAATTGCCTGGAAAGACTTCCATGATACGACCTAAAGGCCATTGTAAGGGTGGAAGATTGGGTTGCTGAAGGAGAACAATTGTACCAATTTTGATCGGGTTATTCAATGTATTCCACTTTTCACGTGTTTGCATGGTATGTAAGTACTCAATGCGCCAGCGTTGCCAAAAGTGTTGCACCATGTGATCAATTAGTTGATACCTACTTAATCTACTAAGGTTAACATCCATTACATTAATTGCTGGCAATCTGTCTAAAGGAGTAAGAGTCAGAAAATGAGCCGGTGTAAGTGCAATGGGCTCAGCTGGATCTGAAGAGAGAACGCACAATGGTCGGGAGTTAAGGAGACATTCAATTTGAATTAAGAGAGTGTTCAATTCTTCGTACGTCAATAATTGATCACCAACAATTTTAAGTAAATGCGACTTGACGCTTTTTATATTCGACTCCCATAATCCACCCATATGTGGAGCTCCAGGAGCTATAAAATTCCACTGTATCCCCTTTATAGTAAGCTCGGCTTCAATTTGAGTTTTAAAGTTTTCTGACCTAATTAATTCAAATAAATCTTTTAATTGAGATTTAGCGCCCACAAAATTACTTCCTCTATCTGAGTATAACATGGTACATAACCCGCGTCGAGCTAAAAATCTTTTAAATGCTTGAATGAAATTAGATGTGGAAAGATCGGAGACCAATTCTATGTGAATCGCTTTCACTGCAAGGCATACAAATAAACAGATATATGCCTTTTGACTACGAACACCTCTATGCCGATTTAAAACAATACGAAATGGTCCAGCGTAATCTATACCTGTTTTCAAAAAAGGTTTGGCTTCTTGTACACGACAAGAAGGCAGATTCCCCATTAAAGGATATTCTGGTTTTGGTCTAAACTTGAAACACACATTACATTTATTAATAATGTTACGAACCACGCCACGAGCTGCTAAAATCCAGTAATGTTGGCGTAGCAAGGACAGCAATAAGTTAGGTCCCGTATGAAAATGCTTACGATGATAATATTCAATTAACAAATTCACCAAATGGTCTCGTTTGGGAAGCAGAATGGGATGTTGACTGTCAAAACTTAATTGTGAATTTTCAATCGCCCGCCAACTCTCAGTAAGCCATCTCTTAGGAACGGTCTATATTTAACAAGTACTGCTGAACAAGTGCCTGTATTTTCTAGTAAACGAATGTCGTTTATAAAATGTCTCTTTTGGACTATTTGTAATAAAACATTTTCTGCGGTTTCCAAGTCTACAGCGGTTAGTTGACCTCTGCCCGGCAAGCGTTTTAAGAAGCGTAGAACAATAGCAGTGGTACGTAACAATTTAGTCCACGAAGAGAATCGCTTGATTAAAAGATACAATGGATTTTCGTCTATGGGAGCGACAATCGTGGAAAAATTTTGGGTTTCTAGAGAATTTGTAACCAAAGAAGGGGTTGTAATTGGCCATTGCTCTGGATTCAATTTTAACCAATTGGGTCCCGTTCTCCATATATTATGTTCTATAAACTGCGGCGGGGTCATGCCCCTAGACAATCCATCGCTAATATTTTCTTTTCCACTGACATGAAACCAGCAAGTTGAACCGACTAATGCTTGAATCTGCGTCACGCGGTTACTAACGAAGGTCTTTAATTTGGAAGGATGCGTGTTAATCCAACTAAGAGTTACAGTTGAGTCCGAAAGAGCATATAAGTGAGTTATTTTCAAACGAGATTGATAGCAATTACGAACGTAACTAAAGAGTTTTGCTAAAAGATGCGCAGCGCAAAGTTCTAAGCGGGGAATCGATACAAATTTGAGGGGTGAAACTTTACTCTTGGCGCATAGAAGATTAACTTGTACAACTCCATCGGAATTTACGATGCGTATATAAATAACCGCTCCAAAAGAAGTTTCACATGCGTCTGAAAATCCAATTAATCCAACACTATCATTCAACTTTGTGCCGATGTGACGAGGAATGCTAAACTGGGATAAACATGGTAACGTATTTTTAAATAGTATCCAACGATTTACAATTGTAGGTGGAGGCGTCTCATCCCAATCTAATTGAAGAATCCACAGCTCCTTGATAAGTAATTTTGCAAAAAGGGTCACTGGGGCGAGAAAACCTATTGGGTCGTAACAACGAGCAACCATTGATAAAATATTTCTCTTTGTGCATTTAGAATTTATTAACTGAAATGAAAAACAAAACGTATCTGTAATAGGTTGCCATTGCAGTCCTAAAACTTTTAAAAATTCTGTATCGAAATCGACTGTCTGCGTTGAGCAATGTTCTGTTGGAATTTCAGATAATAAGTCACGGGAATTGGTGGCCCACTTCGTTAACTGGAAACCACCTCTACGAAAAAACTCTACTAATTGGTGATAAACGGGTATAGCTAATTCAGCGGAATCAATATTGGATACCAAGTCATCCACGTACATGTCTCGCTGGACAATCTCCGCAGCGATAGGCAGCGATTCCTTTTCATCATGAATTAGTTGTCGAATACATCTAAGAGCTAAAAATGGGGAAGATTTAATTCCAAAAGTAACCGTGTTTAGTTGGTAAACGTCTATGGGTGAATTTGGGGAAAATCGCCATAATATTTTTTGAAAATTTCTATCAGATTCTTGTACCATAATTTGCCTATACATCTGTTTCAAATCTGCTGTAAAAGCTACATGAAATAAACGAAAATTTAAAAGGGTTGTCAGTATATCCGATTGTAATTTTTCTCCAGTATATAACAAATCATTAAGAGAATAATTGCTTTCTGTTTTACAACTAGCATCGAATACTATCCTAATGGGTGTACTAGTAGAGCAAGATTTCAGTACTGCGTGATGAGGAATAAAGTAGTTACTATCGCCATTGCTATGAGAAACTTTTGACATGTGGCCTTGCGCTATATAGTCTCGTATAATGTCCGAATATTTATTTCTAAACTCTTCATTCCTTATCATTTTATTTTCTAATGTGAGGAATCTGCGAAGCGCAGTTGCACGTGACTCGCCCAAATTACTACTGTTATATTTAAAAGGTAATGCCACTGTGAATCGACCATTACTATCACGGCTATAAGTAGATTGATAAATATTTTCGCAAGCTAAATCATCGGGTTTAGCCACCGATATCGTTGGAATATCTTCAAATTCCCAAAACCGTTCAACTAAATTATCAAGGGAATGTTCAACTACAGCACAAAAATTAGACGGCGATAATGCTGGGGCGGTGACTGGGGCAGTGCCCATCACAACAAATCCAAGAGTGGTTCCGACGGCAATGGGTAAATTAGGTGGACCTATAATTCGGGTGTCTGTCAACAAATAAGGAAATAGTCCTGCTCCAATTATTCCGTCAACTTTGGCGGGTATGTGAAGCTTATCGTCCGCTAATGGTAATGACTTTAAATATCCTAAACAATCAATATTAATCTCCGAATTTGGCAACGTGTTAGCAATATTATCTACAATGAATACCTCCAATGAATAACGTTTTGTTGCATCAAACCTAGATCCAATTACCACTTGTGCTAAACCAATGATGTTGCTATTTACAGATCCTATGCCACGTACTAATCCAATATATTTAGACATTTTTAATTTTAGTTTGCGACACATTTCTAAGGTCAAAAAATTCCCTTGGCTGCAACTATCTATAAGAACACGTACCTCCCTATAAGCATCATCTCCGTTAAAAACGTAAACCTTTGCGGTGGCTAACACAATGGCTTGTGGAAGAGGCCTATTGTCTGCAATACAATAATTTAAAGTGGTACTAATACTAGTGTTCGCTTCGGCAGGATTATGATTCTCGACGGGTTTGCCTGCCGTTTTTTCCAGTACAGAATCGGATACATTCTTACCAGGAGACCTAAAATGCAGCAAAGTATGGTGTCGTGATCTGCACACTTTACAAGATTGCGTACTTTTACAATTTGCGATCTTATGAAATGCCAAACAATTCAGGCATAAGTTGTTAGTTTTGGTTAATTGATAACGCTCTTGCGGACTAACTTCTAAAAAGGTGGGACACATGCAAGCTACATGTGCAGCAGATTTACAAATTCCACATTTTACAGTGGTGTTGTCTTGAACTACGAACGAATGAGGCGCTTTTGCTTTATTGATACTACTACAATCTCGACTAGAAGCATGTTTAAAACTAGCAGCCATGGAAGGTATTTTTGAAGGAGCATTAGTACGGGCGCATATCTTTGCTTGTTCTTTAACGAATGTTACAATATCGTCATACGACGGAATTTCAGATTTTCGGCGAGTATTTTCAAATAACCTTTGCGTGTCTGGATTTAATTTTGAAAAGGCGAGATAAGACAAAAGGTAATCAGCCAAGTCCTCAATTTCTAATTTGCGCAATGCCGTTACTGCTGAATGAAAAGTTTCTATAAACAAGTTCAGCGACGCGAAAGTTTCTCCTTGAGCCTGTTTAAAATTAAGTAACTGCTCTATGTATGAATTTGCGATTAAACGTTTATCATCAAACTTATCGACCAATGCCTTAAGAATAATTCGATAGTTATCGCCAATAGGGGGAATACCTGAACACACTGACAGCGCACTGCCGCTCAAGCACCCAACCAAATAATTGACACGATCGACATCGGTTAAATCTCTATTGTTATGAATCATATTGTTGTAAATTTCTATGAACAAAGGCCAATCTTTAATATTACCATTAAATTTCGGCAGAGGCAACTCTGGTAACTTCCGAATTGTTTTTGCTGTGACTAGATCACGTTGTGGTTCTGATCCTGTAGCGTAAGGCGATGCAGTAGCAGGGGGAATTGCACGTTTCGCGACCGATTCTATGTGACAAATTAATTGGTCAAATGTTTCTAATACTTGGTAATTAGGGACGTGATCTTCGCTAATTTGATATTCAAGTTTATTGATTTCATCTAAGGTGTCTAAAAATTTTGTTTTTGTATCTGCCAAGGTTTCGTATCTAACCCGAAAATTATTCAATTTTTCTGAAGAAGATATATCGCGACTATTCTCATACAATCTCTGCAACCTTTGAAAATATTGCTCCTTTTTTGCAACTAAAATTCTAAGTTGTTGCGCTTTCGATGCCATTGAAACTATTGAAATACTACTATACAAATGAAAACCAAAACCAAAGGAAAGGCAACAAATGTGCTCTGTGTAATATCTATTTCGCGATAAACGAATCTGCGCTCGATAGGACCAACAAATGTTTTATAATGAAATGGACTGTATTCCAAAAATTTTGCACTTACCCTTTAGATTTAAATTCTCCGCACAAGGGATAAGGACAAGTGACAAGGTTACGGCTTGGAAAGGGTAAATGCAAGGATGAATTTTTCACAAAACTATTAGTTCGTTGATCGTCCTTTATTTATTGCACAGAGCGAATTTTAATTGCTTTTAGTAATTGTATCAGTAACCGAAGTCAACTAACTCTCGCGACGGACTTAATGCGAATGTCCAGTTGAGTTATCTACTCGACCCTGGCAGATTAGAATGGTATGGGAAATCCGGAAAATAAATGCCGTTCTTGAATTATGCTTTTAAAACCAAACACTTACAGTTCTCCCGAGATCCCCGATGTTGGCCTTTGAATTTGAATCACCCTGTATAGGTCAATTATTACACATTACACTTAAACTGACTAAACTAATACTAATAATATGTAATAGGTACTATCATTGAATAAAGAGCTTTATTCAATGGTACTATTGAAGTTCAAAAAATTTAATTTGCAACAAGGAATGGATTATAAATTACGGTATTTTAATCTGCAAAGTGCAATAAGCAAAGATAAAGAATAAGGAAGACGGTCAAACAAATCGCATTACAAATAAACAAACACCCACACAAGGTCGCAACTTGCCAGACATCAACAACAATATACAACAGCCCTTTGTTCTAAAAATAACGTAAAATTTTGATATTTGTTATAAAGGAATGTTACCTATCCCCATTTCTATTATTTATTTCATAAAACGATAGATAGAGGAGGTTACCTTTTGCAATGAATAGGAAAGAGAAACCAAATAAATTTCGAAGCAAGTAGTTGACAAAATAAAAATATACCAGTGAACGATCTTTTTCTTGCTATCAGCAAATTCTTTTACAAGCAGGCTCTGTTTAACCTTGAAAGAGAATCGCTAAATGATTTAACATAGGCAACTTACATAGCCTGCTAGTTTTTTTTTTGCTCGTAAATTTTTGTCTTTTGTTATCCCCATTACACAGTACTAGCTCAACGGTACTAGCCTAGTTAAAAAGTAAGAACAACTCCATCCCAAGATAAAAGCGCTTAGGTACCTATTTCATATCTTTATCGTATTTTTTACCGACTTCATGAAACTCTTGGTGGCACCCTCTGTGAGAAAGAAGCTACACTGTTGACCGCGATATTAGTCACAGCTGCGTAGTTTATTTCCATTTCTCCAGTTTACATGCCCATTTTTCAGAACTTCATTCACCACTTTTTTTATGAAAACTTTTGAGCTTCACATAAATTGCCAAAATATAGATAAGTATTCACCGCTACCGATCCCATACATTCGTATTGCTTAAAATGCTCCCTAATTTTTGCAATTAATTCCTAAACTATGAACTCTTTTGACGCATGTTTTCTAGATTTTTTAAACATATATTAATGGACAAAATATCAGTTTATATTGTATGGAAACTATGCTCTGTACATCTATCTACCTAATGCATATTTTTCCGATCATATACACCCCTTGCTTATGGAATGGTGAATGAAGTTCTGAGGCAATGCACGCCCCATTGAATTACATGTGCATCACCAGTTGCCTATATTCTCTAAATCCAAACCTTAATGAAATGCCGGGTTTCTACTGAAATTGCGCATACGGTCTTCTTACAAAACTAGTAAGGTAGTTTCTAGGAAATTGCCAACGTTATTATTAAATAATGCATCCACTTTTACGTCCATTGTCAATAGTTCACACATCATTTCTCCTGCAATGTAAGTGCTGAAAGGTTGCATTGTAACCGAGACACAAACTGTTAGAACGCTTAACTAAAAGCATTTAAAGATAATTACATAATGACCAATTAACGTTAACTCGAGTTTTGTTTTTAGGTGGAGATACGCGGATAACATGTGTCCATGAAGAAAACTTGGGGAATTGTGGATGATTGTCAGATTTGAATTCCCGACTTCAATCTTTGGGTATGTATAACCTGCCATAAATTAAAAAAAATAAAACTTCATTAGTTTATTTGGGTTATTTAAAGTCAATAATTTCCTACAATGAAACCTTGAAAATTTATAGATGCGCACTTGTCCGGATTCCTATCAAACACTTTCGGAAATGATCTTATTTTAAGTATATTATGATAGGGGATAGGATATCTATTTTTAATTGAGTACCGGTGTCATTATACTAAACAAGGAAGTATACTGTATAGGATTGTGTATATGTTATCCACTCGCGATTAGATACTAGAAATTATAAACATCCCTTTAGATCAGAGAAAGATTATATTTCATGGAGCTATGATCATCACAGACGTTTTAATAAAACGGTTATATTTAGATAAAGTGGTTAACACATTCTAGGGGTACAACGTTTATCCATTGTAATGGGCGGTAGTTTCGACAATTACTATAATGAAATTCTGTGGGGGAAATTTTACTTTTAGTTTTTTTTTGTCGTCAGTTGCCGTTCCTTTTGTGTGATTTTAGCGCCGTTTACATTTTTCCTGGAAAATGATGCCTTTAGTAATAAATTCCATTTTCTTTGAATTAAAATATGTCGCTAGTATATGCTTTTGTAAATAGATAAGACGATAAGTTAAGCGTGTAGCCTGGAACGAATGTTCTTCAAAATAAAAGGCAGAGATAGCAAGAAACCTCGCAGAAATACGATACAATTGAATGAACTTGATGGTAGGTGGAGTTTTGTGTTTTTAAACAATTTAGCGGTAGATATCTGATATCATAATGGTACAATGACTCTCCCATCACAGTAACCGCCATATTAGAACCTCTTATTTTTTAAATGTAGTAGGGCCTCACTAATCCGGACCCCTGCTTATTCGGTGATCGCGGTAATCCGGACAGACAATGCGGGCGGTGGCGTTGGCGAGATCACAATTCACAAGTATCAGTTGTCATCAATCGATCTACGTACTACATATACGTAATACGTATACAATATACGTATACCTACGGTGCACAGTACTTGATTAAGGTAGCAGACTCGTCAGATAAACGTTAAAAAATCAATAGTTTTTCTTTAAATGATAAGCATAATGCAGTGCAGGACATGCAACATTTTAATAATTAATTGTCAGTGAGCTCCAAAATGGCGGAGGAGCTTACGGACTGTAAAGTTTACGGACGAGTCAGCTGTGGTATACCAGGGTGTTCCATAAGTATGTAAAAAATGAGAGGTCCAACGTGCTTCGTTTGGGTGCCATCTCCAAAACAGTGGTGAAATTTGCATTTCTTCTTTAATTTTTTTCTGAGCAACTATAAGAGTTAGGAAGACTGGTGGCAGGTCTTTGAATGGGTTTTCGGGTATGCCCTTTCCGATTTTCAACATTCGTACCACGAAAGGACACTCGTAAATGGGGATGCGAAAAAATTCTGATTTCGACGAAATTTGGTATCTGGATATCTAGTCAGTGATCTACTTTCGGATGTAGCTAATTGAAAATGTCACAAATGACAAAAAGAATAATAAAGTCGATATTATGTTTAAATGACATTAAAAAATTCGGTATGTCGATCATGGCATTGAAGTCTACAAATTCGGTTCCAACAAGATGTAGATTGTGCGTGGCCGCGGGTGGTGGGACAATGCTATTTAAGTAGTCAAGTATCGACTTAAATCGGGAACTAGAAATAAAATTTTGTGCATGACGGCATAGGGTAAAGATTTTAAAGACAAATAATTTGTGCATCTTGCTGGCATCAAAACCTAGTAATAAATTAAGTAAAATTTATTGCCAATACAGTGGAAAGATGACCTTTTATCTCGGTGCATAAATAACCACGAACTCGAGTATTATTTTCTCGAATTTTGTAGTTGGTTTGTTTGGATTAACCATTCATACGAATTTTCCTTTTTTCAAAATGGGCATTTATCATGAGGATAAGGTGGCCATCAAGGTGATATAAAAAGTCCATTGTATCATTATAGCGGTCTATTTCCATATATCTATAGAAAGCGACATTTTCCGGGGGAGAAATAGGATTAATTCGTCCCGATGAGAATTTTACCTGCGTAGATTATTTTGAACTATTTGGAATTGTATGAAAACTTGGTCGTGTATTCAACATTTATGGAATGCATGATGAAAAACACATGCAGTTTTATTTTATCTCTGTTGACAGGTAACAAACTTATCACTTTTTATGACCACTCTCCGACCGGTAGTTGATTGACATGCACGGTTTCACTCCCTTTCTGTGAACGATTCAGTGAGTGTCGCATTAGCAATAATTTTATGAGTTTATGTCTTACAGTTTTTGGTAAATTCATACTGAGCAATAGTGTCACACCTTCACTCTCGCCTGGGTTTTTTTATAAGGAAATTATAGCCTGTTCCAAGATATACAGTGATGTTTTAAATGCTTACCTCTTATAGCTACAGAGACACTGATAAACGTTTACAGTTTGGAGTTTATTAAAACTGTATGCAGTACAGGATGTCAATGTAATATTATTTTTGCTTAGGTTACATGAGTGGCTAATGATATTTTTATGGACAAACTGCCTGTTTTAGGTATTTTTACGTAGAATCCAGTGGCGTAGTAAAAAAATGCTGGGACCACCGTTTCTGAGATACGAGCCAATGTTGGTATTTCTTAAATGCAGCACCCTGTATATCGTCAATTGTTTTGGATTATTTTTTCTTTAGGTGCCTATATTTCCTTTAATTTTAGCGATGAACCAAAAACAAAAAACCGTATTTTTTACGGTTTTTAAATAGTAGGCCATGGATTCGTGGAGATTGTTTTGTTTATTGTATCCATGGTAACTAAGGCAGCCACTATTGATAAATAAATAAATAGAAGCATAATAGTATTTCAAAAATAAATAAAATATACAGTGATTTTTTTTAATGCGAACATAGGATTTTGTATGCAATGTAATTTTCCTATTTCAATTTATTTAAAAAAACGCATCAATCTATTGAGTAGTTTAAATTAGTAGATAAAATTGACAGCTGTCACATTTTTAAAAATACCGCTGTTTAATTTAATTTAAACAAACTTACTTTAGATATGAAGGTCCAAATTGTAAATTGTTACAAACGTGAGAATAGTTTTAGGAGAGTTCGGGACTTATTTGCAATATGTATTGAATAGATCAAATTAGTAAAATACCAGATGCACATAATTTACAAATAATTGAAGGTTGGTTCACAATGAAGTGTGCCCTGTGGGTTCAAGTTATTGTAAGTTTAAGAAAAATGTATCCTAATGTTGCTATAATATGGCCTCTCAGGCCCTTATAGGGTGTTATTAGTGGAGATCATTTCGAGTCACATTTACTAGTTTAAACCTTTTTGTGCTTTTAGTAATTTTGAAACCTCCAAACCAAAGCGCGATTTCTAGGTCACTAATCGATCGATTTTAAAAAATAAAAACGGTTGTGAAAAACCATTCCAAATTATGAATCCTTTGATCTTACGCCCTATTTAAAAATTTGTGACTACTAACACATTGTTAAATAGCAAGAATTATTTTTGCATAAAAATTGACCCCCTCGATATAAAACTCGACCGGGTTTTGGATGTTTGTCAAAATACTTATTTTATCCACTTTTGAGGGCTACAAATATTCTTTGGAACACCCTTTGTATTTAAGTATATAATATCAGATCCAGCGCAGCATAAAAGCAATTTGACCGTGCGATAAATTAACATCAATCTGCCACAATATCTTTAGAAAGTGCTCGTCTTCATCTTTATTAATGATAATTAGAATGATAATTAGGTGCGTTTGAACTGCTTCTTTTTGGAACTCATAATTGCAAAAGCGTGCGAAATAATTACATAAATTTGCGGTAACGCTATTAATTTACCATTCCGGATGATAATTGAATGAACGATAATTATTGCGTTACGAAGTGAAACGCTAAATTTTCATGGAAATTGCAAATGACAGTGTAATGTCAAAGGCGAGGTGGACGTATAGAACAGACAACAAATAAAATACACTTGTGTAACTATTTTAGGTGCTTATATTTCGGCAATGTGCCAAAATTGTGATGTTTTTGTAGAATCTGTTAAGTACTTTCATTTCTTAAGATAAGTGTGGTGTTGTGTTTATACTCGCATTCTTGAAAACATCGTTAAAAATATTTTCGGCGAGTATGGGTTACCTCATAACCAACTGCACTATCCTTTTTAGGATTATTTATTTATTTACATTTTGTGTTTATTCGACTCCACAAGTTCGATGGAGATATGATGGTATCGGCTGTTTATTTTTGTCATTATGAGTCAATCTTCTTTAAATATTTTGAATATTTAAATACTCTGCAGTCGGTACAATGATTGAAATATGATTGGTTCTGCAGGAGTGTATGTACCTATACGCAGACAAATTGAATTTGAGTGTAAATTACTATATTCTGTAAACAAACAAAATAAATGAGAAATTAATAAGTGGTACCCCGCAGAATGAAATGGCAAAACCTGTTCTACCAATCTATGGCAAATTAAAGGGAACGAATTTCTGATGAGGATTAATTAAGAAATGTATGGAATAGGTTATTCATTTGTGCTTTGTAGCTCATTTTTGCCAGTAGGATTATATAGTTTCACTCAGGTCCGGCCCATGCATATGAGGCGCAGTTAAGGGAACATGTTCTTCCGCCCGTCATATTGTGACGATTGGTATATGGAGCCCGCTTCTTCTTATTGAAGTTACAAGTTTCATCTTCATTGTCTTGAACTTCCACCAGAACTTTCATGCACTATCATCATCATTATGGACCATTGTTTTGTGTACCCATTTCTACTTCTGCGGATGTTCCTTCCCCAGATGCGGTCAAAGCCGTTGCAGATGATGAAGTGAGATATTTTTGCAAATTCATTTTTTTGGTTTCTTTTTGTTTTTAGTGCACTTTCACTTTCAAAAAATAAGAAGTGAGAAATGAGATCTGAGTCACAAAAGTTCCGGAACTACACTACTTACAGACTTGGCATTGGTGTCATTCGATCAGAAATTAAAAATTATTTCATGTTTGTATTCTCGTTAGGCATGAAAGGTCCATAAGGGCTATTAAAATCGAAAAAAATTTGAGAGTGTAGTCTTCGCCTCTTGCTCATAAGCGGCTTAACGTTTTTTTTCTTTTTCTCGTCTCTTTCTGACCCCCCCCCCCCCCCCCCGTTTCTGTTTTTCCCCACCGGATGGTTTCTTTTTCTGTGGGGACATTTTCTACGTATTTTTTTTACATTATTTGACCTGTAATTTACACAACAATCCTGACGATAATTATTTATTACACTTTTAATAAGATAGTGAATAACACTACTGAGTTAATAAAACAAAAACAACCTCCTTACTATATTCTGAATATGTGAATAGTTTGGAAATGTTGTTTATAAAATGCAAATGCACATTTTCGGCAATGCGCTCTTTTCAAGGCGCCTTTGCTCTTTTGCGCCGTAAGGCGATCGCCTAACCTCGCCCCCCCCCCCCCCCTGGGCCGGCCCTGGTTTTACTGTCTGTTTTGTCTGTCGTTCGAGTAAACTTTATGTCGCTCGAGCTCTGAGGCACGGAATATCGTCACTTTCCGGGTTGCAGCACTAGATTCGTAGTATTTAGTTCGAGACGTAGTTATTCCGATATTAGACTGGTTCACTTTTCGAAGATTCTCTGTCCTAGGGGCATTTCAGACAACATTTTGCCAAATAGGCTTTTTTAACTAATTGGTACCTGCTGAACACGAATATCGATGTTGGCACCTCGAAATCTGAACAGGAAGTCCAGAATTCAAGATGGCGGTCAATTTCAGAAAATGTTGATATTTTCACTCATGCGACTGATTTTTTCGATCTAAAAACGGATTATAATGTTATTCCTGACGAAGGTACGGCACGATAATAATCGTGACCAAATGTTTAAACAATGATTTCATAGTTTTTCTAACCTGAAAGTGCGTAAAAGTGGAAACCCGTTTTCATAGTACTATGGTTACTGTTTAAATTTCTTCACATCGTGTAATTATGAAATTATTTCTGTTTTGGCAAGCATTTTAGTTACTGTGCGTCGTGTGATTGCTGGAGGCTTCAATGATTAAAGAAACGTTTTCTGTAACCATCAGACGACACAGATTTCCTCCTTAGAAACGACCAATTTTTTCGATCTAAAAACAGATTATAATGTTATTCCTGAGGTACTTCACGATAATAATAGTTAACTATTGTTTTAACAATAATGTAATAGGAGGATGCAGGATGCCTAAAATTAAGAATTAGGTAGGTACGAAATTCCCAGTTCTCCTTGCTAAAAGGAGGACTTGCAAAACGATTGTTTCCAGTAATCCTGACACATATAAGTATTCCCGACATGCGTTTATATTGCATAATTCGCCTTATACAGTTTTGATAACTACAATCTTTCGAATTTTACGTTAATTTTTAAATGAAAAAAATGAATGGAGTTCAATTATACTGCGGTGTTTCGGAAGATTGTTATTTTGCTAGGTATTAATTACCGTTCCTCAGGATATATTATTATTAACACCTTCGTTATTCTCATGGTGTTAGGTCAATCGTCTTCTTGACAATTAGGTAGTACAAATCAATTGAGCTTTGCGATATTTTTACAAAGTTTTGACGAGCAATCCTATTTACAACGACAAAGGACGATATCTAGAGCAGCCTTCGGAATTAAACTAACGTTGGGAGAATGGGAATGTAGCTATTTTCAATTCAGGGTAGATAAGGTAGTCTGAGCGACATTTCATAGTTTATAAGATAAAAAAAGTACATCTTGAGATTTACACCTGATATGCCGTAATGATGGAAATGGATGAAATGCTATAGAAGATTAGATGGAATCGCAAGAGAGTGGAGTTCAGAATTGTTAGATCTAAAGCTTCGCAGCTCCTGAAACCTCGAAGTGATGAAGAAGCAACAGGAATGCATCTGTATCTGTAGCTTTTTTCTAATATTCGCTTCCTTGATGTGAAAAGCTTCTAAGGAGGAAATCTGTGTCGTCTGACGGTTACAGAAAACTTTTCTTTCATCATTGAAGCCTCTCGCAATCACCAGTACACCGTCAAATGAGGCCTCTTCAAGGTGATGCGACAAGATTTCTTTTGTTTTCCTCTAATAAAAGGAAATTCTTCCATATGAGGTCATGGACCATCGCGGATATCTTTCACACGACGCACAGGAACCAAAATGCTTGCCAAAACAGAAATAATTTAATAATTACACGATGTGAAGAAATTTAAACAGTACTTAGCCATAGTACTATGAAAAAAAGGTTTCCACTTTTACGCACTTTGACGTTAAGCCTAGTTTACATTTGGCAAGTTTACTGGCGGAAAGTACTGTCGGTCAGTGAACTTGCCACGTGTAAATGCGCGGAAAGTGCCAGTTAAATAGAAATAGGGTAGCAAGTTTACTGGCAGAAAGTACTTTCCGCCAGTAAACTTGCCAAATGTAAATTAGGCTTTAGAAAAACTATGAAATCATTGTTTAAACATTTGTTCACTATTATTATCGTGCCGTAACTCCGTCAGGAATAACATTATAATCCGTTTTTAGATCGAAAAAATCGGTCGCATGAGTGAAAATATCAACATTTTCGGAAATTGACCGCCATCTTGAATTCTGGACTTCCTGTTCAGATTTCGAGGTGCCAACATCGATATTCGTGTTCAGCAGGTCCAAATTAGTAAAAAACGCCTATTTGGCCAAATGTTGTCTGAAATGCCCCTAGAACCTGTTAAAACGCTGTTTTTTATAAAAGTGAACCAGTCTATATCGCTCGATGATGAAATCAGACAAATATAACCTAATGAGCATCGATTTTTTCGAATTACCAAAAAGCCGGATTTAAAATCTAATCATGCCAGCTTATAGGAAAGAAAGCGTCATTTATTTGCAGAACTCTCTTAAAATAGTCACAAGAAAATAAAAAAAATTAACGAATTTTGTTTTTTTCCAAATTATTCTGTCTGTTTCGGAAGCAAGTACCATATCGCTCCTTGCCTCATTTGTTATAAATGTTGCACTTTTCTACGGCTAGTTACACCCACACCGATTTTCGACGGTCGGTAAAAAACCGGCCGTCCAAAAATCGGTGGTGGTTTCGCAAAATTTCTTTTTTTCCGGATATCTTCGAAAGTAGTCGGAACTGCATTTTGAGATGCAACTTTGCCAAATTTAACGCTCGAAAACGGTTTTTGTAAGAAATTTAGTGAGATTTCATTTTGCAAATATAAGTGGTTATGAAAAAGTTGACACAGTTTTCAATTTTTTCATTTTTGTTACTGAAATACTTACTAAGAGCACTTGTAATGATTCCATCATGTTTTTGATTAGCAAAGTAGTGGAAAGCTACATTCACTAATTTCATTCAATATTGTTTAATAATTGTGCATTAATTATCGCACGCAATTTCACAAGGGCATCTAATTTTTGGAAAAAAAATCGAAAAAACACGCTTGTGGCAACAAAAATCCGAGTTGAAGACGATATATGATCCGATGTATGTACCTACTGGTCTTTTTGGGTTTGCGCCTTCAAAACACGAATTCATAAAAAATTTCTATGATTTTGGATTTTATGTATGTATGTATGTTTTTTTTTAAATTTAAATTGTACTGTCTCGGTGTTCTATGTCGGCCGTTATAATAGTTTATATAATTATAATTATATGTTTGTCATTCTTCCATACTTGAGTTTTAATCTGGTTTGTAATTGTTTGCTAATGGATTTCATTTTTGAGATTGCGTTCGTGCGTGTTCGTTGGATATGATCGTTCTTTTTTTTATTTATTTATCTTTATCTATGCATTTATGAAATGATAAACTCTTTTAAATCTACAAAAGTAATTACCGCTTTTGTACCTTGTTTTATTGTTGTGCAGTTAATTGCAATTGTTCAAGGTAAATTAAGTATACTGTAATTCGTTCGTCCGTCCGTTTTTGTCTGATTTTTTGTGTGAAGAAATTAACAAACTGAAGTAGGAAGTTTTAACGTGTTTGTCAGTTATTATGAAAAGTAGTAGGTATAAAGTCGATTTTGCGCACATGTACAGAATTTGTTATTTCTGCATCAGTGTTCGGAAAATGTGGCTCGTAAACTGTACTTATCATGTGAGCAAAAAACTGCACCAACATTTCTCAACGCGCAGTAAGACTACAGATAGAGGAACGGACAAACCACTGCAGGCAATATACCTACGAGCAAATTGTACTACTAAAATGGTCATTTTTTTTATGCCGACATTGCACACTTCGGAACGTTTATCTATCTTCAAACTACGATGCCTACTTTTAGTGATAAACTCTGCGGACATCCGGTCGGGCCCTCGTGTATTCTTTACTTGCAAAATAATCTGTCGATTCTTTTGACTTGATTTCGTTACGGAACTATGTCGCTAGTCTTCAATTCACGCTTTCATTGCGCTGAAATTATTTCGAGGAAGACATAATTCTACTACCGTTACTAACCGTAACGTAATGTTTGCCTAGCTAAATTATATATACGATTTTTTTACGGTTTTGTGGTTTTATTTTTGTGGAGCTCGTGCCTTGCTATATTACGATATGTCGCCAGGGATGGAGAATTCAAGATGTTGTAACAAAACGGAAATGCCGGTACGGGCGATGTCGTGAAATCGGTTGGTTTATCGCCAAAATTAATTTTTTGACAATTAAAACTCGTCAAAGTCAACATGAGGATAAAGTATGGAATTTGTTTCGCACTAGAAGATGCAAAGTGTATAAAAAATGGACGAAATGTGGCCTATATACTGTACGTACGTTTGATACAATCATTGAATAAAAATAGTGTTTTTATTCAATGATACAATGTAAGCTATGAATCATTTGCATATCTATACTTTTTCAATATATTATGCTGAACATATGCGGGGTGAATAAAAAAAAGAAATGTTTTTGACATATGGAATATTGCACAAAAAACCTGTATCACATCACCAATCATACGGATCATAAATATTGTTAAAAATGTTATTTCCGAATAGCGCACTATCACAGTAAAATTATACCATTGCGACGTTAAGTCATAAAAATTTTAAAACGATTGCAATATTTTTTCGCAAAAATTCAACCTCCACAAGTGTATATGTACCTAACCTGTGTAACGTCACGCTACTTACAAGTGCATGGGAGCCGTGAAAACACGATTTTGAACGTTTTTACTGTGCAATTAACTATGAAAACTAGTTCAACGTAAATTGGTCAATGGTGATACACTCATTTACTTAACGTGTAATTATGGCATTTGGGGGCGATTCGTGTAGTATAATTCTTTTCAATTAGCGACCGCTTGTTAAACACTTAGATTTTCTGGGGAATGTTAAAGGATATAAATGTGACTAACAAATTTCTAAATTGAAGGGGTTGAGTGATTTAGCATGTCATTGTTACGCGAGAAATGAATTTTGTATTGTTATTTCGTCGTAGGACGTAGGTACGAAATCGCCGGTGTTGCAAATTTTACATTTCAGTAGTAGGTATGTATGTACTGTACGTGTCTTTACAGACATACTACCATACGAAACATTGCAATACTAAAAAGTATCTTCCATTGTGAATAGAATCAGCGAATAACCGAAAATGTTTAAGATCTTATTTAAATTATAAAATGGATGATTGTAAGAGGAGAAATTTTGTAATATGAAAGAATAACGCCCAAACAAAATTTATTTTTCCACACGTATTCCGCCATTTCTGCACTAAACGGACACTTTCAAAAAAATTCTTTTGATGTCTCTTTAAAATAATCAGTACCAGCAACTTTTAGATCATCATCAGAAGCAAATATTGAACCTTGTAGCTAAGTGTTTTTTCAACGGGAAACGGTAGTAATCGCAGGGTGTAAATCCTGGACTAGAGGGTGGATATCTTAATTTCTGGAAGCTACATTCAGGTTTTGAGCCTCGTGAACCGTGCACATTATCGTGTTGCAGTATGGTCCTATTGGTAAAATTCTGATGTGTTTTCTCTCTATGGCAGCTTTAAAGTTTCTTTAATAGTCTCTTTATAAATTGCCCCGGTAATTGTGGTGTACCTACCTTTTGAAAACTCTGTACATGATAACTCGCGAACGGTTTCGAATTTTCCAATTCTGTTTTCTGTAATAGGTAGACAATGGTCAAGGGACTAACTGATTAAACTTTGGTCATTTGGACTTTCCGTTCGTCCGTCTGTGTTTTTGTCGCTCGTTGTTGGTTTGAACAGTTTATTTAAATAACCAACAACAATCCACCAAACAATTAGCACAAGTTTATCACTTATAGTCACGGTTTTTAATTACATCCTACTCCTAACACGTGCACTTGCGTAAGGTGAAGAATTAGTTTTTATTGTATCCGCATTGTTCAGAATGTTTCATATTTTTACATTCGAACAAAGCTACAAAGGTGGTGTTTATTTAGGAACGATAGTCATCAGGAATGTTTAATTTTCTACCGATAGATGCATCTGTAAGCGTAGGTATAATAAACTGTTTCAAACCAATATTCCAATGTAGACAATGATCGACAAACAGAGACGGGCAGATAGAACGTCCTAATGGCCAAAATTTAATCAGTTAGTCTCTTGACCAATCTATACCTATTACTGAAAACAAAATTGGAAAATTCAAAACCGTTCGCGAGTTACCATGTATAGATACAGACGGACGGACGTAAGTCCAAAATCATGAACGAGCTGGGTCACTCGTTAATAAAAAACAATAACTCTAGGAACCAGAGAAAAACTAAAAAAAACACTACTTAGAAGAATACCACCCAACAGATCCAGGAATATCTTTGACAAACATCCTACTGTATGAAAAGAGTTTACAGGAAACATATGATCTTATAAATAAAAGTAACGCCTGTAAACGTGTGCTTGGTTCGCACACCACATCCTCAGCTGACAAAAATTCGTATAGGCAATATTTAGGTACTCGGGCATTAACGCTCTAATAAGAAAAAAATGCCCGTCACATTTTGTGCATATAAAAAAACTAGAAATATTTTGTTTTATTTCCAATTATTCAGTCATTGAACAAAGTATTTAGGTCGCCCTTAATTTTTATATGAAATAGTGTGTGCGAGAGTGTGTGTGTGTGCGCTTCAAATATTTAAGATTTATTTACACTGTTTACGCCACCTCTACTACAACTACTTTTGTCTTCCTACCCTACTTCCTACTTATATTATTTACATCACATGTGTTCCAGAAAAGAAAATGTTAGTTCATTGGTTACTCTACACCTCGCTCTATAAGAAATTATAAGAAGTTTACTACCAACCAACTTACTTTGGATTTGTGGTCAGTGGTTACTTCTGTATGGTAAAATGGGGCATATATTTTTATAATAGCAACCACTAGTTTTCATATAATAATAGATAATCAAATTTAAGAGATAATCTCAAATTAAGGAAAATAGTGTGTTAATTCATTTCATATTTTACTAGTTTGATCATGTTTTTTATGTTCTCGTATTAAAAATAAGTTCATTCTTTTAATACCTTACAAAAAATGGAGCTTTCCATAAAAAAGTGACTATCTTAGACGTCTCGGTAGACGCACGCCTCTGTATATATTTTTTGGCCTTGTAGATTTACTTAAATTTTCAAATTACTTTCGCATAACTAACAAAAAATAACGGTTTTTTACATAAACTGGTGAAATTATTAAATTAATTACCACACTCGTATTCCCGAGGGGCGCGCAAACCTTTAATTATGGTGTACACTTTCCCTTTAAATACAACTTAATTGGATTGTTAATTACCCTTAAATACTTTAAATTGTTTAAATACTTTTAATTCTATTAATTATAGAATTAATTCTATTAATTATAGAATTTATTCTTTAAATGTTCTTTGAATACCTTTGAGTATCATTAAATAGTTTTAAATGCGTTTAAATACTTTTTCAATATTTCAATATGAAAAGAACTAACGAAGTTTTGCGTGAGCTAACGAAGTTTTGCGAAGACGTTGTTCGCCCCGAACGGCAAAAGTTTACTTCATTATTCGAAATTTCAGTGTACAAGCATAATCATAATAATAATTGCTCCGTACCCAATATCGATGGTGAATATATCGAGGAGAGCCCAAGCGACGAAGAGATGATGGAAGAACTCGTGGAAGAAGTTGTAGAAGAAACATCAGGTACCTAATAAACAACTTTTAAGCCTAATTTAACTTTTAATATTTTAGAAGATGATGGAACCAAGCAAATAGAGCAGCAAAGTAGTCAGTGTTTTGAAGACGAGTATGAAGATGATAAGGACCAAATAGATATTGACGACAATTTTCTTGTAAGCTTACCTGATTACATAAGAAATAATGAAGAAGTAATTTCAGAAAATAGTCAATATGTTGTCCTAAAGGGAAGTAACCTCGGAAGTAACAAAAAAGAAGTTAAAATTAAAAAATCTACATTGTTGTGGTTTTTAATCAACCCAGAAAGAAAGCTAAGTTCTGACAGAATACAAAGAGTAAGAGATGTAAAAACGAATGTTAGTTCAAGTTCGGGTGTAAAAGTTAGAAGCAATCGAACTAAGAAAAAAACAGTAACTATTAGCGAAACAGATACGGAAGATGAAGAAAGCTTTAAGTCAGGTTCATCCGATGACCAATGGGAAGAACAACATGACGACAACGATGATGATTTAGAAAGTACAAATGTATTAACAAATGGTGACTGGATTCTGGTAAAGTTGCCAGGCAAAAAATGTTTTAAGCACTTTATTGGACAGATTTTAAAAATTAATAAAAGTGAACTGACAATAAAGTTTTGTAAAAAATACTCTGATAATAAATTCAAATGGCCAGAGAAGGAAGATATTGCTGTTGTGAATAAGAAGGATGTAATCAAGCAGATTCCCCAACCAAATTTTAATTTTAAAAATAATCGTTTATTGTTTTTCACTTTTAATGTATCGTTTGCGGGATATAATGTTTACTAAAATGTAAGTTATGTAGATCACGATACTTAAAAAATGTTTCTATTTTAAATATTGCATGGTACAACGAAGCATGAAATAAGGTAATCCAATTTATTAAGCACATTTTGATGCCATAACTGTGGGATGAAGAATGTTTTACATTAAAGTTTTCAACACTTTGCGCACACTTTTGATGTTAAAAGGTAGTTACTTTCAAAGTTGTCGGTCAAAATCTCGGTCAAAATTGATGCCGTGTCTGGCGAAATGCCCTGTAATTGGTTTACCCTTGTTGTACTATGGTAATATTCCTTGAAGTTACAGATAGTGTATACCCTAGCATGTACATTTAAGTACATATTAAATCCATTTCAGTGACTTTTAATTATTTAAATACCTTTTAATTTCCTTAAATACGATTTAGTACTTTTCAATATCCTTTAAATACTTTGAATATCAGAAATAATTTTAAATTCTTATTAAATATTTAAATATTCTTTAAATATAATTTAATTACTTTAAATACAAATTTATTGTTTTAAATACCAGGATATTTAATTATGGTGTACGTTTTGCATTCTACTTGCGCACCCCTCGGGTATTCCTCACTTTGAGTTTTTCTCTTAAATGTGATTATGTAATATAATACGTTTTTTAAGCTGTTATATAAAAAAAGTGTCTCTTTAAGAATATTTAGTGCAAACTAATGGTGGCCATTCAAAAAATAAACCCCCCTTGACCGTACAAACTTACGCCACTGACCACAGATTTAAACTACGTAAGTAGATTGGTAGCAAACTTTTTATATTTTGGATACCATAAAAAACGTTGTTTTAAAGATATATTCAGTGTTCCAGAGAAAATGTTCACTTTGTATATAAACCTCTTCCGTTACTGAGTGACTGACAGACAACGCATAGCCGAAACTATTGAGCGTAGGTACAAAGGAGATCCCTAAGGGAATGGAAAAAAAACAGTTTTTTACGTTTTACAGTCGTAAGTGCGGAAGACTTTTGACATATAGAACTTGGGTTTCTTTGAAAGTGTGAAGGTGTACTCCGAAAGCACTTCCTGAAATTTTCACGGAAACGGAAAAAAAAACTGAATTAAGAGGGTAGGTAATGTTTATGCGCGTACGAACTGGCAAAAAGCTAGTTAGCAATAACATTATGCGGTAGCAGCTGGTTGGGAGCATAGTTGATAAACGTTGAAGGATAAACATTTATCAGTACTAAACTAAGTATGTATATCTTTTTGAGCGGAAAACTAACATTTCTTCATCGTTTTTTTTTTTTAATTTGTGCCGTTTAAGAAGTCTAATGTGACTAAACTAAATCTATGTAGAACCTGGAGATTTTTTTGGTAACCAACAAAACTAAACAATCTGATTAATCCACCCAGTGGTTAAATCGTCTTAGCAATTACCTAATAGGTTAGTCAGAGAGGGTATTGGACTACAGTATAAAAATGATCAAAGTCCTCGTGTGAGATCGAAGGGACTTCAGCGCATTTTTGTGGGGCAGATCAGTGTTTTATTAGCCAATATTGACTCCACCATCAATAAGATCTTGCCGAAAGCTACCACGTTCACTTTGTCGGTACCATTTTCTCACTTACCGTGCACTCGCAATTCGCGTTTGAAGTTTTGACTCCACCATCAGTAAGATCTCGTCGGGGGTTACCACATTCCCTTTGTCGATACACAGTTCCGACGTCCCGTTCATTCGTAATTCACATTTTGGTAGATTTCGCTAAAATCCCGGCATAAAATCGTATTCAACTTTTGGGTACTTCACATAGCTCGACCTTCTATTAGTGACACGAGAAAGAGAGACCGCGATTCGCGCTGTAAGAAACTTTTGGGCGCCCAAAGTCGACTACCCCTCGAAGCGCGCCGCGCAAAAGGTGGTTTATTTCGCCCCTAGGAAAAAAAACAAAATTCCGCCACGCAGGAGTTGTGCGCGTTGACAAGATCTTCCCGACGACACCAATTTGAAAACAATCGGAGAAAAACTGTAGAAGAAGATAGATAAAAACTGAAAAATCTCCAGGTTAGTATAATACGCTCGGGGATGGCGTCCAGATGTCGTCGACTCCAAATCTTGTAGCCCCATCCCTAACGTTCTTAATTACACGGCCCCGATAGTTACATGTACACTCCTTGTCTTTTTACAAGCGTTTTTCTACGGGCGCGCATTTACTGCCAGCCAGCCAGCCAGCCAGCCAGCCAAAGTGAGATTAAAAGCTACTTTTTACAAAAAAAATTTTTGCAAAAATGCGCTAAAAATTGTATCACATCTGCTAGCGCATTTTAATTTTTTTGTTATATCCCATATCTCAGTAATAAACGTGTAAACAAACATAGCAAACGAGCCCCGGTGTATGACTATAGCATGTGCAAAACAAAATTTTGAACGTGGTGGTAGATTTGCTTTTATCCCAAGTACCTATGTATAACATTTCATTTAAATTCGGTTGATAAATGGTCGAGATGCGAAAAGGGCACTGTGAATGTTGAATCGATTAGACTTAACTTTTGCCATTGCGTATTATATGGGTAAATCTATGACCATATTGAATTTCATTAATTCGGTTCATAACTAACGGAGATGTCCTTACATTACATTGCCAATTCACGAACTCCGATCTGCAAATTTGATAAATAATTCACCTGCAAAATTTCATCGTAATCGGTTCATTCATTTTCGAGATGTGCTAACGGACAGACGGACAGACACCGCAAAATTAATAAACTCGCTAGGAGCTCGTTAATAAAGATATAACGTGTTAAATAGGCAACTTTTTATACACCCGTGGTAGCCAAAGATACTTGGAGAAATTCCAAAAAATTAGTAATCCTGTATCTATTCTCAAATTTTTAATCAAGGATGTTTAATTTATAAATATTCATTATTATAGGTGCCTATAAATTAACAGAGTTGCAAAAATCCATTGTTGTGTTTGTTTTCCAATGGTCATTATTTATTATAAGCAATAAAATATTATTTACTTAAAACTTAATATTATTTGGTTAGCAGTTATGTGCAACAACTAGGAGTTTTTATTTTATTAAGTACGTTTAGATTTGACCCAACTGCTTAAAGTAATTCAATTTTATTCTGGATTCATTGATATTCAGGTCATATTTTTCTCAGCAGCACAGAATGCTTTTAAAAACAACTCAAATAATTTTCTTTATTTCAGGATAGCCTTGAAGAATGAACTTTGCATTATACACATTTGTCTAGGAAGCAAACTAATAGAATGCTTTACATTACTACCTGAACAAGTGACTAAATCTTGAAATATCTTAAAAATGGAATTACTGGGGGCATTAATCATTATTGCTGCAATACCTGCTTCATACACTTTACTCCACGGACCTAATGTTTGCACGAGGCAAGAGACGTAAGTAAATGTTAGTTAACAACATGTTTGCTACATGAGAATTTGTAGATATACAACTACAGTTAGAATTTCGGAACAACAGCCGTACCAAGTACGTGAATACGTGTGGTGTTTTAATTTTCCACCGCGTTGCTCGAAATATAAAATAAAGTTTAAAACTGTTTACAAAACTCAAACTTTAACGAAAACGCGACCTGTAGAAGACTGCTGTAAGGGTTATACTAAAAGTAATACTGAACAAAGGTGTATTCCGGTATGCTCTGCAAATTGTTTGCATGGTAGTTGTGTAGCGCCAGAAACCTGCAAATGCGAAACAGGATATGGTGGACCATCGTGTAATATCTGTAAGTTACTAGTTGATTGAAACAAAGAAACGACAAATTTTTTTCAGCATGTCCCGTGGGATTGTGGGGCAAAGACTGCCAAGTATATTGCTTATGTCAAAACAATTCTACTTGTGACCCATTTAACGGGAACTGCTATTGTGACAGGGGCTGGACAGGAAAATATTGCGAAAGTAAATGTTTGTCAGGGACTTACGGGCAGGGTTGTATGGAAAAATGTAAATGTCTAAATGGAGATTGTGATCATATATCAGGGGAGTGTCAGTGTAATCCAGGTTGGACAGGAGCTCTGTAAGTTGTTATAGGTTCTCAAATGACTTTTGATTAATAAATGCGGTTTTTAGTTGTGAAATTTCGTGTCCAAGCGGAAAACACGGATACGAATGTAAATCGGAATGTCGTTGTCAGAATGGGGGATTGTGCGATCCAGAGTCTGGACAGTGCTCTTGTCAGCCCGGATGGATTGGTCCCGTTTGCGCCAATAGGTGTCCGTTTGGTTTTTGGGGGTCAAGTTGTAATAATACATGTGATTGTTATAACGGGGCTTCATGCCATCATGTAAATGGTGAATGTGAATGTCAACCTGGATTTACTGGCGATAGGGTAAATATGGCTCAATTCAAACGCTGTATTAATTCGAATTTTTAGTGTCTTGATATTTGCACTGAAGGTACCTTTGGTGATAATTGCACTCAAACTTGCAACTGCGAAAATGGAGCAAAATGCTCAAATGTGGACGGCAATTGCACTTGTTCGCAAGGCTGGAAAGGACAAAATTGCAGTGAGAGGATGTGTCCAGATGGACTGTGGGGACCTTCATGCCAAAATCCGTGTGAATGCAACATCGAAAACACTGACATGTAACAACCTAAAATCAGTGTGAACAAAAATTCAATCATTGTTTTACCAGGTGCCATTCATGGACAGGAGAATGTATTTGTAAGGCCGGTTGGAATAGTAAGGATTGCTCACGGCAATGTCCTCTTTTAACTTATGGAAAAGGATGTAGCGGTACTTGTGATTGCAAAAATAATGCTCAATGTTTTCCTGTTAATGGAACATGTATCTGTTCTCCAGGGTATAAAGGTTTGGATTGCAGCGAAGTTTGTCCTCCTGGAAGTTACGGTGAAGAATGCGCACAAAAATGTGATTGTATGTATGATTCATTCTTAGAGAATCATTAGACATAACAAAAATCATAGGTAAAAATGGAGCAAACTGTTCTTCAGAAACCGGCCAATGTTTGTGCACAGCTGGTTGGGTCGGGCAGTATTGTGATCGGCCCTGTAACGGCGAAACCTACGGTTTGCATTGCAATCAAAAGTGCACATGCTTAAATGGAGCAGCTTGTAATCCTCAAAATGGTAAGTGGAACACTTGATTTTGATGGTGTATTATGCATGTTCTTGTGTGATGTAGTAGTTTGCATGCTTTATTAGGTACCTGCACATGCAGTCCTGGATATACTGGTGAAAAATGTGAACATCATTGCGATAATGGTTGGTTTGGTCATAATTGTCAACAGGTTTGTCAGTGCAATGAAGATAATGCTATTGGTTGTGATCCTGTTACTGGAAAATGTGTGTGTAAATTAAGCTGGAAAGGTAAGTTTTTATTCGTGTGTTAATCATTGTTGTTTCTTTGTTTTTGGTTTTTGTCATCAACTGGCATTTGTGATATTTGCTCATTGCAGGCATCAAATGTGAAACACGATGCTCATCTGGAAAATATGGTCCAAGTTGTGATTTGGATTGTAATTGTAAAAATAACAGTTCCTGCGATCCCGATACAGGAAACTGTGTTTGTTCTCGTGGATGGCAAGGCATTGACTGCAGCCAACCATGTGACAAAGGTTTTTATGGAATTGACTGCAAAGAGGTGTGTCCTGTCGCATCTGGTGAGGTTGTTTATTTTGCATATCGTTCATTATATGGGCATTTTTGCAGATAACATCACTTGTGATCATATAACTGGGGAATACATTTGTCAACCTGGTTATATAGGTCTTACTTGTGAGCATCCCTGTCCGTCAGGCACATTTGGCAAAAACTGTAAAGAAAAGTGTGTGTGCAGGAATGGAGGTGATTGTCATCACGTCACAGGTAGTTAATTTGGCAATTTTCTTAAAAAAATAGATTTATTAAATTAAAATCCAAGGTGATTCTGTAATGAGATATTCCTCAGTTAGCATTTGGAGCATTCATATTTATAGTGGTATTCATTCATTTAATTATTCTATATCATTGTGTGCAAAGTTTTCGCCAAATAATTTAGTCAGGGTCCTTAATTAGGAATGTAAATATTTTTTCCATTCCTTTTCTATTGGTTTCTTCTGCATGAACCTATTTTGTCAATCATTTATTCTATGCGCTGTATTTGTAGAAAACCTACACTACCATACTTAGTACTTTCTGATGGGTCCCAAAAGGTACAGTTTACAAACCAATCCAATTAAATCCCATTATAGTGGCAGATAAAGTGAATTTGAAGCACCACATACTTAATGCAAACTTGATGATGCTCCATGCGGTCAAGTTTCGCATAATGTAGCTCTGCCCAGTTGAACTGCTTCCTCCTATTTTTGCTCCAGTACTCTTCTTTCATGTGACAACATTCAGAGACAAGCATACAGCTTCTGTTGTTAAGTTCTATTCATTGCATCCTGTAACAACTTACTTTACTTTGAAAAAGTGTATAATCTTCTTGGACAAATTCTCTTATAGTAGTTATGGGTGCATTTTCTTTTTCTGTGTTTCTGGTTTCTAGAGGTGTCTCACATCCCCTATTTCCAACATAGTGGATTTGCACATCAGACACCTACAAAGTGTCTGTAGGACCTTTAACCAATGTAATTACACAGATTTTGGTCCACCATACTATCATGACATAAATCAACTTTTGTTATATCTTTTCTTTTGCGAATTCTATATTACTTACTATTGGCATTTATTTGTGTAGGAGCTTGCCACTGTTTGCCTGGCTGGATGGGTAAAATCTGTTCAACTCCATGCCCTCAAGGCTACTATGGTTTTAATTGCACTCAACATTGCAAATGTCTAAACAATGGAATATGCAGAGGAAATGATGGTGTATGCAGATGTAAACCAGGCTGGACTGGAACGCAGTGCAGTGAAAGTAAGTTACCTCATTTAATGTGCCCTAATATTCTACTATGTATATTTGCAGTTTGTCCTGAAGGGTATTTTGGTGATCATTGCATGATTCCTTGTGAGTGTCCAAATGAAAACTTTGTCTGTCACGCAATTGAAGGATGTGTCTGTCGGCATGGATATACTGGCGACAGTTGTGATAGAAGCATTTTGTATGAACCAAGTACTCAACATGAAGAAACAGGATATGCCAGTGTTGTTGCCGGTATCATGGTAGCTTTAATGTTGGTAGGAGTTATAGTTGCACTTCTGTTTTATTATCGAAGAAGAGTGGCTAATCTCAAAACTCAAATTGTGCACGTGCAATACATTGCAGACGCTCAAGCTTTATCACCAGGTACAATTTGATAACTGCGGTGCTTTTGCTAAATATGTATATTTCTAGATCGGAATCATTTTGATAACCCAGTGTATTCGTACCAAACAGGGCCACGGAAGGACGATGATATTGGCCTACTAAATAATACCCATCATATTCGAAACAATTTGGTTAAGCAGAACAACACCAACCTAGAGAGGCAAAGGAGTGTAATTCCCGGTTCATCGACTGAAGATGATTTTAAAGGTGCCAATGAGATTAATAGTGCGGATTTTAATTCTTTGAAAAATCGTGATGCTGATGCCACAAATCCAAACATATACCACAGCATCGAAAAATTAGATCACGTCTATGACGAAATCAAACAAAAGGACGTAAAGGATATTGGTAAGCTAATAGCATATTTGGTAAGCATTTCGAATCGGTACTATGGATATTGCTATTTTAGAATTGGAGTATGATCGATTGGACTACAGTCGTCCCGTTAGCACATGGAAGCCTCAATATCAGAGGATGGTAAACAGATTAAATTTGGAACATCCCAAGGAGGCTACAGAGCCTGAAGATGTTTAAATCTCTAAAACGAAGAAATGTTCTGTGTTCTTTTAAAGCAGCTATTAGGTGTGAACTTTTTAAGTGTATGGTGCAAAGGAGTTGCTTTATTTGATCTTTGATATTCCCAAACAGTGAATTTTTATGTAGTGACCTTAATTTAGTACTAAAAACCCGATGCAATAATATGAAATGTGCCAACCCTGCAAGCAACTGCTCAAACATGTCTTCCTCTTCCAAAAGGTTTTGCAAAATATTCATGTTTTAAATTATTATACAATTGTGTACAATTGAGTATTTTATAATTTTATATTGTATATTATTTTGATGCAAGTGTACGAAAGCAATAATTAATTTGTAAGTGTTATTTATTTGTACATAGTACATGTATTTCGAAATCATTTGTATCTTTATAGTACTGATTTTATCCTCGATTTTATCACTCTTATTTTCCTATTATGGTTTTATTGTTACTTCATAATTGTCATTGTAACTTTAGGAGTATTTTATTATTGTAATTGTAGGATGTATATGAGTGCAAATTGTATTCATACCTTAAGTGTTCGAATAAGCCTTTAAATTGTATTTCTGTGATAAGGTATTGTGGTATGGTGTTTTATTCTGATTAATTTTACTCTTGTACATATCTCAAAATTAATAAATTTTAAGACTGAGTTTTGGTGTGACATATTAAAAAAATGCTGATTTAACAAGGGAGTGGAGTTATGGTATCCAAGCATTTGATTTCGGAAAAAAAAGAGTCAGGTGAATACCACAAAATGGACAAATTCAACTTATTCATTACTTTACAGAACCACAGGCAAAGCCCAATAACAGTTCTGAATACAACAATATTATGCTGTTTTATTACAAAAAAAAAATTAAAAAAATAAAGTTAAAAATCTCATTGTAGTGTACCTACCTATCCTATACGTCGTGAAAAGGCCTCGCATTTTATGATTACCTGTGGGTTTATTTTGAATAAACTGGAAAATGTGGTAAGTATTTTACGTTTATAGCTTTGCATGAAATGTACCTTTGGCAAACAGAATAACCTTACTCTTTGCCGTTGGCTTTGGATACTGTATGTTAGCCGCCTATAGATCCTTGCTAACGATTGGATTGGGGTGGTTGCGACTCCATAGGTTAAATAACCTCTCCACAAAAGATCATGTACCTACGAAAAACTAGCTTTAGCCATTCGCTCGAGAGCGACGGTTGTACCACTTGTTTTCTTATGCAAATGACAGCAATAAGAGAAACAGAAAAAAATGTACCGCGTGGATAATGGACTGTCGATTTACCAGATTTTCAGTTGAACTAGAAATAAGTTTTAAGAAAATACACATAAAACAACAAGTATAAATTGTGCACAACTCTTGTGCAGATAAAGCGCATTTTTTTAACCGAAATAGCTTTTGTTTTGACATCACCAATGGATATATTTCTTGCAAACGTCTCAATTGCCCTTTGTGAGTACCCTCTTCCGACAATCTGTTCTTGAGGTATAAGCGAATATACCCGATCACGATAAGAGGTCAAGGAGGAGGGCTATGGTTGGTAGAAATTAATTCCTTTCGTTTGGACTTTTCATTAGAGTACCTACCAGGTAAAAGTAGTCCCCCCCTCCCACTCCACCATGTACTTTGATAAGAGGACAGAAAGAAGGGCAGTAGTTGGTAGAAAACGGTTCCTTTCGCTGAGACCTTTAATTAGAATACAGTGAGATAAAATTAATTGTAACCCCCCCCTCCCAAACCAATTTATTTCGATGAGACCTTTCATTAGAATACCATGAAGGGTAGAACATTTTTTTTAATTCTTAAAAAATGCCCTAAAAACATATACGCATTTGTTATCGTTGTGTTTTTCTATGTTGGAGTAATTTTGGATGTCACATAGTAGCGTAAGTATGAAAGTACTTCTTAACATCAATTAGCCTTCTGGTGGTCGTTTATAATTTTGTATTGCTGTCTGTCTCTCTGTCCGTCTGTCTGTCCGACCGCCTGTCCGTCCGTCTGTCGGTGTGCATGCATTTCGCATTCAAAACCGTGACGTTTTTGTGCATAATACACATTCACGTTTTTGTATGCATGTACATGAACGTATCTATACAGGAACATTCTTGACGGGCGTCAGTTAAGAAAGATATGGAGATGGAGAGCCTTTGAAGATGAAACTAAACTGATAAGTAATTTTGTATCGGTTTGCTACAAGAAGTAATTAAAACATGGAATGTCTCGGAAACCGTTTGAAGCAGCTTTTGACATTTTGTTAATTAAAGGTCTCAGAAAACGGAAAACAACAGTGAAGACAAAAATGGGGCGTGCTATTTGAAAAAATGGAGTTACTGTTACGGAAATTTAACAATTTAAAAGTTTAGAGCTTTGACAAAGTGACATGGTCTCACTTTTTTACATGGTTACGCATATACTATACGAAAATTCGATCTTTCTTTAATAAAGCAGTGAAAACTGTTTTGCAATAACAAATTTTTAAGATTACCTCTGCAAATTCAATTTTTGACATAAAAACTTGTATATCGACGAAACCCTTGGAGCAAAGGGTCAACTATGGGGTATCGTTGTACTCCAAATTCGACGTAGAATCCGAAAATGTAGAAAAAAATAGATTGTCTCTATTTAAAATAACAAAGTTGAAGACTAATACTTCCTTTGCGAAAGTGGCGCTATCTTGAAAACATAGTTCAATTCATCATGTGCGAAAACCCTTAAGCAAAGAGAGTACTCTTTGCCTTAAGGGACATCAATTTAGTTTCATTTTCAAAGGTTCTCCATATCTTTCTAACTGACGCTCGTCAAGAATGACCCTGCATAATATATCTACGATTCGAGTTAGGACGTCGCCGTTCTTGGAAAAAATTCGAAGCTTGGAAACGGCACCGGAACTTTCGTAGCCGGTTTCTGAGATGAACGTCTTTTTGCAGTGGTGCGATTAAAAGTGAAACCCCGGCACCCGGTGTGGAAACGGCGCAACCCGGAGCGCCCCTCTCGAATTTGGCGTTTTTCGCATTTTCCAACTTTGAGGCCTTCTACCGGCTAAACCGTTAAAGTTAGAGCGAAACGTAAAATTGCGCGATCATAGATCTCGTCGAGAGGTCACTCTATCACCCGCCGATTCGGGGTCGGAAACGGCGTAGGTATACGTATACCTGCGGAAAAGTTTTCTCTTTCTACCGCTTCGAAAACTTTTTAAATGGCGCTTCGAGAACGAAGATTGCTGATCTAGTGGGACAGAATCTACCCCTTAAGGTGTGTTTTAAAATGATGGATGCGTGTGAAGATCTCGAGGATCGTTCGGTATTCAGTTGTATCGGATTTTTTAATTAGACCTTTTTGTTGATCTTTGCGTTGCAAATATATTTCACATATTGGAATGTAAAAGATGTAGGTATAGGTAATAAGTAGATTAAAATACTCTTGTCTATGAAAATAGCAGTGTGTTTTTCGTTTATAAATTCAATGATAATAGTATTCGTCAAATGATCAAATCTCTTACCTACCTACCTGATGGTATTGTAGTTACCACAAGAAAAAAAACTGTTGTATATGGTTGCTACGTAGGTAGGTATATGAATATTTTTTCGGCGACAATTTCTGATATTATAGTGCAATTGATTACTGAAGTGGATATATAAAACAGTCCCCGATTTACCTTCTTAGATTAATATTATCGCAAATGATAACAGTATATTTGTCAGCAATTATTTTGTATGATTGATTTCTCAAAGGTTTTTTAATTTGTTTCTGCTCAGACATGAAAGCAATAATTAGAATAATAATATTTTTTGTGACACTTCCCACTAATTTTTGTACGCTTTCGGGCCCCAACGTGTGTGTACGAAAACAGCCGTAAGTGCTACCAAAATATGTTAGCTTTATTAAGTTTTTCCTTAATGACTGAGAAAGTGAGAAGTAGACCTATTTGAGCAAACATATACTTTACCATGTTATTTTTACGGTTTACGTTTACGCACTGAACTATACCTATTTACTTCACCCATTCTGGAATACAGTGGGTACCAAGTTGTAGTATATTCATTCAATGCTATTAAGCAAAATATAGCTGATATGGCTGTATAAATTTAGAGGTACTGCGGTATGAACATTATGGAACGCACTGTGAATGAACGCAATGTTTACAGTAGAATACAATAATAACTGTTGATGCCTAAATTCATAGCAACATTATTTACATTTTTACACCTGGCGAAACACGCAAGCTGAGCATTGGGTCACATCAATCATAAGAAATGTTTGAATTGTTGTTGCGTATTTTCAGATTTTAGATATGAAGGTTTACTTAATATGTTGTCAATTCACAAGAACGAGTTTTTTAGATAGTGTTCTTGCAAAATAGTTGCATGAGATAAAACTTATCGGTCAAAATAACAATAATACGGTAATGACGTGGCGAGGAAGCTTACTAAAATCCGAAAACCGATGTTAAACCAAACTGATTTTGTCAAAGGAAACCCTGATGTAGGTATACCATTTTTTTCATTACTAGCGTCTGATGACATGATTATTAACCTTTTTTCCACTTGTAAAGTAGGCTTTCTCGGCATTTGTTTAAAGTGGTTAATAATTTTTTATTATTAACTAGTAGTCAATAATGAGAACTGTCACGCTGTCACTTTTAGAAAACACAACCCGAAATTTCGCTCAATGAACGTTTAGACAAGTTCTCTAAAACGAATAATTGCCACCATTCGCAATTTCCAGAGAAATTACATACCTAAAATTATCACATTTTGAAAAAATTCGAACGAAATTACTCTTTGAAAAATCTCAATGACAGAACAAAATACGGCCTGTTTGACTTGTACTTCCACGTACTTGATTGACATGTTAAATTAAGAAACAAACAATTCTGTCCAACCGTTAACTCTCTTATCAATATAATATGTTAATTTAGAGGATTTCAAGTGCTAGTAGTGAAAAAAATAGTATATATACCACGGTAGAGAAGTCTATTATTGCCTTCGCACCTTACACCCCTCGGCACAAGCGCCTCGAGATGTAATCTTGGTGCTCAGGCAATAATAGTGGACTTCTCTACCTTGATATATAATGTACTATTATGTCTAATAAGCGTAATTTAAGCTTTTGAAAAAATATACAACTGTTTTTGTTTTTTTAAATAATAAGTTTGGTTATTATTTCAAAAAATAGTTGGAAAAAACTGCCTACGCCACTGAAATATATCAAGATCAAGTTTCACCTTATCAATACGTTTTATATAACCATTGAATAATAATTCAGATTTAATATTCAATGATATAACCAAAATACGTGGAGAGACTGAAAATTAAATATTTTCAAACTCGACTTGTAGAACAAAAACTAAAGGTAGCCATGGCAAATTTAACATCGGATTCTTCTCCTTTGTCAAAAAGTGGGACGGCAAGTAGAAACCGAAAGTTAATATTTATAGTAACGGCGAAATTTATAAGAACAATTTGATTCCCGCTCTATATGATAAAAGTCATCTTTTCGGCGGAACTTGGAGGCGTTTTTTTTTAGATAATCGCGTTTTTTTGCCGATACCTCTGGGCGCGCAGAACTGCTGATTTAAATTCCATAGTCTAAAGTGTTTAATGTAATGATTCAATCATGAAAACTATGGCCATTATAGGTTCTTCAGGTCAAAATGTGTGTAAGCATCCCGTTCATACCGAGACAAGTTGTTATTTTCAAAAAGTGTCTACGAAAGAACTTTTAGAACCCGTTTGAGAACTCGCAAAGAGTGCCTCAACTAATTTATACGAATCTGGAAATATTGATGTGTGAGTCTTTTTGCAGATACACAGAAAAAATTAATGTGTCGTATTTAGAAGAATATGTCGCTCGAGAATATGTGTGGTGTTTCCATGTCCCACCTCGATGTACAAAGAATACAGTAAAACACAGAATGAGGGTGCATGAAGGGTATTTATACAAGTTTAGACCCGTGGAAGAGTGCTGTACGGGATACAAGAAAAGTTCCGACGGAGAAACTTGTATACCAGTTTGTTCACTCTGCACGCACGGCGTGTGCGTAGCTCCGAACGTTTGTCAGTGTGAATCTGGTTACGGAGGAACTTCTTGCGAACACTGTAAATGGTAAATCGACGACTAAATTTAAAACTTTTGTCGCCTTTTTAGCATGTCCTTTAAACCTCTGGGGAGATCAATGCCAATACGACTGTGAATGCAAAAACAATTCCACATGCGATGTATCGAATGGAAAGTGCAGCTGTTTGGATGGATGGAGAGGGCCACACTGTGATCTCAAATGTAGGCCCGGGAGGTTTGGAAAACAATGTACCCAACGATGTAACTGCAAAACTGACGAATGCGATCATATATCAGGGCAATGTATTTGTAGTGGTGGTGCAGATTTGTAAGTTAAGTGTTCCGAATTATGTGCTGATTGCTTGCTGCAGATGTAACACTGAGAATGTGACGCAAAAAATACCCTGTTACTGTCAAAATGGTGGAACATGTGATGAAAAAACCAATGTCTGCTCGTGTACCGCAGGGTGGGAAGGAGATTTATGTGAAAATCCTTGCACTAACGGTCATTGGGGTACAAATTGCACCACAAGTTGTCATTGTTACAACGATGCATACTGTCATCATATTTCGGGTAAATGTATTTGCAAACCTGGCTTTACGGGACACAGGGTAAATTGACTAAGCCAAGGGATAATTACCACTTCGATTTGTTTAGTGTCGCAATATTTGCCCGAGAGGAAGGTATGGAATGAATTGCAATAGGAAATGTGATTGCAATAATGGGGGTTTATGTTCGCCTATAGATGGAAAATGTAATTGCCCTGAAAAATGGACTGGCGTCAATTGTGATATTGATATTTGTAGCTTGATGGATGACCAACCACATTGTTATAATATTTTTACTCAAGAGGAATGTAGAAGAATTTGTGGTAAGCTAAAATCAATCATTACCTACTCATATTATTATAAAATAGAATCTTTGGAATATTTGGATCGACAGGGCGTCTGTACCTGCTCCCATGAAAACTTCATCTGTAATGAATCAAAAGAATGCGTTTGTAAGGATGGATATGGAGGTGCTAATTGTGACATTACACCTAGCACCGATACTATAATACTGTTAGTAAGTGGGGGCTTGACAGGTTTCGTGTTAATGACAGCATTGCTCATGGTGTGTGTCATCGTTATAATCAAGCGCCGAAGAAAAACTAAAAACGCCCCTGAATTAGAGTATCAATTGAACAACTTGTATGGTTTTCCGAATAATATTGACCAAACGTTTAGTAGAAACAAGGAATCTGAACCTAATTACTACCATAGTATGTAAATATACATATAGCAACTTTTTTAATGTTTATTTAACTTATAGTGCGCACATACGCGAAGGGGCACGTTTATGAAGAAATCGGCGAAGGTAAGGATCCTTCACAAATAATTTTTTAATCTTCAATTTTTCGATCACTAGAAATAATTTACTATGCAGAATTTAGCGTCATAATGCGCGTTTCTGTTTTAGGGCAATCATTACCTTACCAGACTCTTGATTTTTGGGCTGCGAAAAATCCGAGAAATGACATGTATCAACCGGTGCCAAATGCAAATCCGAAAATCCATAACGATATAATAAAAACTGTCAAGCGCAATAATATCAACTTCGAGTAGAATCATGCTGTAGAGTTTAGACTGTAGACTATAAAATATTTATTGTTGTTATACTTGATCTGCACCTCAAATGCTTACCTATATCATATACCTACAGGAAACTAATTTTACCAAATCTCACAAACGTCACCTTAAGGCTTTTAAGGTTACCATTAGATGCGAGAGAGCCAGTGGTGGAATATCTAAGGACCTATTTTCAACATCCTACTTTAAATACACCTCTAGAAGCAGTAGCAGCTACTGCATGGTGCTCATTCAAAATACAGTTTTATATCCCTCGCAATCCCTCTGGTCACGAAGCCGAACTTTCCAACCTCATCTCTCAACTAACCCCTCCTTTCATAATTCAACGCTCACAACTCTCTATGGGGTTCGCGAAAATCATTGAAAATGTATATATAAACACTTCGACCTTTGTCGGCGGGGTTGACACACACTTTAACATCTCATGCCGAAGATTCTGTGCGATTGATCTCAGCCTCTGCTATCTGCAAATGGCTCCCGACTTACATAAAACCCCTTAGATTTTCAAAAAGAAGGTTCCGTAACGGTAAAAATACGTTCTAATGCAATCAGCGTAAAGAATAAAACGCAATTATCAGTACAAGATTTTCAGCAATGTTTTTAAAGTTACGTAACGTCATAGTGTCTATTCTATTCTTTACACTAAGGTAACGTATACGCCCGTATATGTGCGTATTTAATTATCAAATTGTAATTTCTATATACGCTAATACGCCGAATAAAAACTACTCTTAAACATATACCTACACAATATACCTGCGTATACCTACCCTCCAATACAGCACTGATTATAACTGACAAAGCCGAGAAACCAACTAAAAATGTAACGAACTGGAGCGAACAGCCAATGCCAACTGGGACGCTTTTGAATCCAAGGTAGAAAATCAAACCGATCAACTAAATTTTCCAAAAAACATCGACGCAGCCGTCTTCGGATTTACTTCCTGTATCATTCCTGCTGCTGAGCAATTCGTGGGGTAAACTACAATATCTCCTTCTCGGAAAATTGTCCCTTGGTGAAAAGAGAGTTGCAAATTGGCTATAGGTACGAGAGGGCAAAAGGGCCTTAAACAGATACAGAAGTGAGCAGAACAACAAACGAACATGATTTCATTGAGTTTAAAAAGTATAGAGCCAAGGCCAGGAGAACGGTAAAGCAGAGCAAAAGAGACAGGTGGAATAACTACAACTCTTCCATAACTTCCGAAAGTCCTCCTCATCAAGTTTGGACCAAAATCCAGCAAATGCAAGGGAACCTTTTGGTTCTTCACAGAAATTGTTCAACAATCATCTCAAACAGATTCTAGCTCCTAGCTTCTTTCTTTCAAGATAAATCTAAAAACACAAAGTCTATATATCCTCATACACCAACATCTCTTGCTGTTCCCAGGCACCTAACGCCAAATAAGAACGCTGCTTTCTCTTTCCAAGAACTATCTGAAGCTCTATCGTCTATTAAAGATTCTGGCGCAGATCCTGATGATATTCCCTCCATATTCTTCAAAAATCTACCAATAGTGTCAACAAACCATTGGAACTCTATAACCTGATCTGGACCAACAGAGTCTTTCCAAAGTCATGCAATCCACTATCCTTCCCATAGTAGCCCAATCTTGGAACTGTTTGAAATTATGGATTCTACAGGCCTCATTCTATAAGAAAATTTGTTTTCCGGGTCGATCTGAGACAATTTTTTTTTCGGGCCTCAAAAAAAGGCAGTGTATAACCTTCCTTTTTTACCAAAAATCGACTACACCAAAATTTCTCGGGAAAACACTTTCTCTTATTAATTTTGGTGCGTAGAATCCAAAACAATTCGTACTTTTTCGATCAGACTTCTCAATCAAAAGTTATGGACCAGAAACCAATTTCGAAAGAAAATTCAAAGGGCTGTAACTTTTGAACTAGTAGCCCAATCTTGGAACTGTTTGAAATTATGGATTCTACAGGCCACATTCTATAAGAAAAAATTTTTTCCGGGTCGATCTGAGACAATTTTTTTTTCGGGGCTCAAAAAAAGGCAGTGTATAACCTTCCTTTTTTACCAAAAATGGACTACACCAAAATTTCTCGGGAAAACACTTTTTCTTATTAATTTTGGTGCGTAGAATCCAAAACAATTCGTACTTTTTCGATTGGACTTCTCAATCAAAAGTTATGGCCTAGAAACCAATTTCGAAAGGAAATTCAAAGGGCTGTAACTTTTGAACTAGTAGCCCAATCTTGGAACTGTTTGAAATTATGGATTCTACAGGCCACATTCTATAAGAAAATTTTTTCCGGGTCATTCAGAGACAATTTTTTTTTCGGGCCTCAAAAAAGGCAGTGTACAACCTTCCTTTTTTACCAAAAATCGACTACACCAAAATTTCTCGGGAAAACACTTTTTCTTATTAATTTTGGTGCGTAGAATCCACAACAATTCGTACTTTTTCGATTAGACTTCTCAATCAAAAGTTACAGACTAGAAACAAATTTCGAAAGAAAATTCAAAGGGCTGTAACTTTTGAACTAGTAGCCCAATCTTGGAACTGTTTGAAATTATGGATTCTACAGGCCACATTCTATAAGAAAATGTTTTTTCCCGGTCGATCTCAGACAATTTTTTTTCCGGCCTCAAAAAAAGGCAGTACTTTTAAGTTATTCAAATATTTGAGAACAATTTAGAAATGTTTAGGGAAAGTTTCCATTGTCACAAAATCAAATACAAAAATCCGATACAACTGAATACCGAACGATCCTGGAGTGAAACTTTTTGACCCGATAGTCTACGTAACTTAAAAACAATAGGGACCTTTCTTATATCCCTAAGACCATGGCCCGTATGAATAAATTTATTCAATAGGCATTGAGCTTGTATAAATTTTATACGCTCAGATGCTTCTAATAAAATCAAATTGGAATGACGTGTCACCGAATATAGGTTGTGCATTCGCAGTACAAAATGTGTGGAAGGATGTTGAAAACGAACTTAGCTGGACTAACTAATTTTTTCGAACAAAAACTGTTAATGCGCTTTTTGTAAATCGTAATTCGTATACGATTACTTTTTTAACTTGTTTAGTTTCTGTTCATAATGGCGCTTGTAGAACAACGACTCGTAAAGATACCAGTAGATATAGTTCACCGATTAAGCATTTATATCGTACATATAAAATAATTATTAATGATACATAACGGTACACAATAAATATTTACCTTATTATGAATCATCTAGAGCTAGTAGCTCTCAAATCCTGTGTAGTAACTAGGAAGATTGTGCAAATAAATGTTTGCACGTGAAAATCCGGTGGCTAACTCACAGTGGAGGTATAAGGAAGCATTGCATGAAAGTAAAATACTGAAATCATTTTATCTGTAGTAATAATAATTTGGTATTATCCACTGGACTATATGGTTTATTGTGGGGTGTTAAGGATACACTTAAATAAAAATGAAATTAACATTTAATACAAAAATTGATATCAGTTAACTGTACATGTTTAAACTGCAAATTACAAAATATTCAAATTCAACTTTTATTGTAATTAAAAGAAGTATTTCACTCAGTCTCTTATAAGATATTCATTTCACACGCAATCAATATAATTTACACTACAAAATTATTACAGTATAAATACAAGATTCGTATATTTACTAAATTTACATAACTAATACACTACACTTAAAAATTACTTGACTTGCCGGATAAATTTGAGCGATATAAATAGTATGTAAAATTATTACAAAAGTGATTGATCCTAAACATACTACTCAAGCGCACGGGTTTCGGTCAATGTTAACGCCAAACAGTACATTCGTATTATTATATTAACAATTGCAAATAGTGCAGCCGTGTAATAAGTTAATAAATAAAAGTTCTACTTACAGGGTATGTGTTATGGTTGTAATACATTGCTGTTAATGCTGTTTTGCGTGTTTAAAATATCAATTTTATTATTACGTACCTATATCGTCCTAATTATATTGAATAATTCGCGGCACACAATGTCTCCCACACTAAGTAACGATCCTTGCACTATTTGAGCATTAACTATTGTTTCTGACCAGAATAATATCATCTATTGACCTTCACTGTCACTATCGCTTTTATCTGAAATGAAGAGGTAAGGTACTGCCTAAAATAATTGATAAATACCTTTTTTTCCTGTGTACGCATGTCGTTTTAATCTATCATATAAGTCATCTTTGGTTCCATAAATACTGGCATTCGATCTGGCCAAACTATTCATTTTCCCATTAACACCATTGTGAAGACCTTCTTTCATGTACGTTTCATTGTAAAAGTTCGGCATTTCCCATCCGTCTTCTTCATCATCATAGTAATGGGCGTAGGTGGAATGATGGCTGGGTGCTATGCTTTCAGCGTAGGGTGTCGGAGCACCATAGTAGAAGTTCACTTGCGAGCCATTCTGGTCGGTAGCGGGTGTTAACAGTTTTTTCGGTTCCTTTCTGTGGTTTGCCCTGCGTCAAATTGTGTAATTTTTTTGTAAAAGTAAGTTGGTCTTATAAACTTACCTTGCACAAATCATCCATATTAGTAATACAATAAATATAATTAAGATAACTGTTGCAGCAATTCCACCGGCAATGTACGCAAACTCTGATTTTTCAGCACAATGTTTGCCAGTAAAGCTTCCAACGCATCGACATGTCGGTTGTCCACGCGGATCCTTAATGCACGATCCCTCATTAAGACAATAATTGTCGCACACGTCCGTACATGTTTTACCAGTACCATTAAATCCAGGCTTACACTCACATTTGAAGTCGCTTGTTTCTGGGATAAGCAAACAGTAAGCATTGGCATCGCAGTGCATTTCGGTACCGTGCATTTCACAGGGATTAGTGCATTCATCTTTGGAAGTCTGAAAAATACGTTTACTAGAAGATTTGGTCAATAAGGGTTAATACATACGGATGCAATCCCTTTCGTGCTTTGATTGGGAGGACATGGCAAGCATTGCGTTTGTTGAGAATTGGGTTGGTACCAGCCCTTCTTGCACGGAATGCAACTATTAATGGTGCCATTTAAGTAGTGACCTATAATATTATTTAGTAAAATAAGTGTGGATAATGGGAATTCGTTATTTACCAGGTGCACAAACTGGCAAGGAACACTCTTCAATAGTAGATGAACCAACTTTTGGCGTAGTTCTGGTTACAGGACAGCTTTGACAAATCGGTTGGACACCTTGCATTCTGTACGTTCCACGGGGGCAAGGTTCACATTTACCTTCCAAACCAAGTTGCATTCCACTGCCGCATTCATCTCTGCACTCCTTAAGGGATACTGCTTCGCCAGTACGCGTTGTTTTTCCAAGTCCGCAGATTTTGCACGAAAACGCTCCTTCGTCAGACTGATAAAAACCATGACCACAACTTCGACATAACCCAGAGTCATGGTCAAAATATTTCCCGGCAGGACAACGTTCTTTGCAATCTGCCGCACTTCGTGCTCCGGTTCCGACAGTGACTCCAGGTCGACCCGCTATAACCGGACACGAGGAACACTGCGATTGACCGGTTTCACTTTGGTACGTTCCCAATGGACAGGAGATACACGTTTTAGATCCGCGATCGTAGTAGGTACCAAGAGCACAGGGCACTAAGAGTTTATTGTAAACCAAAACTATTTAATCGTCCACCGCATTACTTACCACAATCGGGTGCTATTACAACTTGTCCCAAAGGACACGCATAATCTGATTCCAATGAGAGTGAAGCCGGATCAGGTACTGTGTTAGGTAAAATTTCATGAACATCAAATTGATCGTCTTCCAATATTAATTTCTCCAACAATCGTTTTACATAAGATCTTTCATTTGTATTTGAATTTAAGATAGGATCACTGAAATTATTGTTAGAATTTAGTGCGACGTTGATAAGTTTCTAGGAAAGTTATTTTTTAGGAATCATGCAAAAGGTATTTCTTACTTGATAGACGGGAAGGAGATCTCTACGTTGTAGGTGTCACTTGACTGTTGGTGTCCTTGGCGTGCAGTTCTACAATACATAGTACGAAGGTATCATGCTATCTAAGTAACACTATCTACTATCATGCAAATAACCAAATCAGAATAAGAGCCTAAGATACCTAAACCAAATCTTGTCTACTCTCTAAGCTATGTAAATACTCTTTTTTTAAACTAAGATTAGTGATAGTAAAGCAGAAATTGTGCCACAAAATATAGTTAAAATTTACCTTTCAATCGGAACTCTGGCATTAACAACATATTTTCCACCCTCTTCCACCTTTGGAGCTTGCCTGGTTGATCTACTCATCCTGTGGTCGCATTTGACGTCAATATTAAGCTCCTTACATTCTCGAGTGCCCTCGACCGAAAACGAGCAGAAATTCCAATCTCTGTTCAGAGCATTGATCGCGTTTCGGACTTTCTGCTTCAGAACGCCTTGGCCTGCTTCATTACAGAGTACCGACGTGGGGAAGAGCATAGCTATTTTAAATACCCTTTGAGCAGGTTTAGAGACTGAAAAAGTTAATAATGGCAATCGGTTTATTTCAAAGAGCAATTCGTACCAGCGCATGCCGGGTAAACCATCGGTAGTAGTGGGTTAGTTGTGGGTCGCCAGAATCCCTCAGCTCCGCATGTGTAAAATTTAGGTACATCCTGTGAAAATCGAAGGCCTTGGTTGCAAGAGATTTCGCACACTTTAAATTGTCCCCCCGCGCCCCAGTCTTTGCAAGTTTGAACACCTCCAATTGGGTCTTCCAATTCCGGACAGAATTCGGCTGATGCGGATTAGAAATAGAAATGACAAAGATAACACCAGTGAAAACTTACATAATAAAGATACTTTAAATGCGCACGTTGCGGTGTTACCAGCAGCGTCGTAGGCGACATAGGCAATTTGGTAAATACCCCACAAAAGGGTTTGTCCCGGCCGGTGGCCATTCTTCTCCTGGACTTTTACCACATCAACGTTATCGCTGAAATGAGGTTCATCCCAGGAAACAATAGCAGATCCGTTCTTCGCGATTACCCATAAGTCCCCAGGACAATACTCCACTCTTGGAGGAATCTAAAATAAGAGAATTAGAATTTTCTTCCTGGATTTTAAGTTTACTTTGTCAGTAGATAACTCTTCACATTTTGCACCGGAATAACCAGGAGGACAATTACGTTGTCCGCAATGCGACGGAACAATACGCTCCACGCCCCCTACTGTATCTTCATAACCTGCCCAAGTGAGAATTAGGTCCCGATATAATACAGGTTCAGTGCGACAGTCACGGACTTGTTTTTGAACTTCGTTGGTGACATCCAGTGCGCGATTCCAAACCTGCACTTTTGTAAGGTGACCTTGAAAACCTGACTCTGTGTATGTCTTCGAATTTTCCGTTCGCGGTTTTCCTAACGTGACCCATGCGCTAAAATTTTAGTTTATGACAAAATCAAAAGAATAAGATTGTATTACTAGTCTGGCAATTTTCTACCACCTCCATATCCATCAACTTTACTAGCAATTAAGCCTTCAGTAATCAATTTCAATTCGCCACCATTATCGCCATCCCAGACGATTGCAATGTGATGCCATTGCGCGTCATTAATCGTGGTGTACTCCCTGTAGCTTAAGTAAACATCCTGTAACTCTGGGAAAAGAGAGATTTGAACACCATTAGAATGTGCTTGAACCATGACCCGTCGATTAGTTGGTATGTGCTTGGTACTAAAATATGTTCGTCAGAATCCCAGTGTAAGATTTCCTCTATACATACCCAGTGCTGTATAATGTAAAGAATATTCCATTGTCATCTCGTTGGGTAAATTGGACCCACATTGCAATAGTTAAGCTAGATTTACCTCCGCTGTAAAATGGAATAATTTGAGCTGCCGAACTCCGCGTGGCGTCGCTGAAGTACAAATCGTAATCAACAGTAATTGCTGAAATACAAAATTAACATAACTAATTTTCTTTAAAAGCTCCTTTTACTTTTTCGACAGTCTTCTCCAGTTAAATTGAACGGACATTGACAATAAAATTTGCCAATTAAATCGATGCAGGTGGCACTTGGTGGACAGGAATTTTCCTTGCAATCAATGATATCTTCTTCGCAATACTTTCCTGTATAGCCAGCAGGGCACACACACTTAAAACCTGCGCCGTGGTCGGTGCATGTGGCGCCATTCTTGCAAGCTCCAAGGGAGCAGGCGTCATACTCGTACTGACATCCGACCCCAGTGAAAGTTGTAGGGCACGAGCAATTAAGACCCGAACCAAAATCTTGACATTTTCCTCCGTGCATACAAGGGTTGCCAATGCAACGTTCGGGTGCTGTTTCACACTGCTTTCCATCCGTTCCAGATGGGCATCTAAATACAAAATCTAGTCAATTTATGTCAATTTATCCCATGCGGGAAAAAATAGTAAAGGAATTTTGAATGATTTATATTCTGAATTTTTTTGGGGTGCTAAAATCTGGGGTTAGATACCAGCATTCCGTGATATAATAATAATAAAATAAGTAAAAATCCCGTATTTGGTAATTTTCTGCATATACTGAGAAACTATCCGCTTTACGTAAAAAACTTGCATACTCAAAATAAAGATTCATGAAATTTCCTATAAATTTTACGGCATAAGGTTTGTTTCTGATGAGCCGTTTTAGTGGAGCGAAATCGGGCCAAAAATGTGACAAAAATTTTTTTCGAGGTATAACAAGATCAGACCTAGTAGAGTATGTAGATATTGTAATTCTGCATCCGAAATGGCGTTTTACGACATTTTCCGGTGGTCATGACATTTTTTATAGTCAAAAAACCACTCAAAAGTGTCTTCATAAAAATTTATGTTTTTAGAGATTTACCCCGGAATATCTCGGCTCCCGCATGAGATATTGTTATAATTGTTTCAGTTCTATAATGCCAAATAGTAAGCGCTTCTAACTATGCCTATTACACCGAAAACATGATATAACAACATGCTCATAATTGCCATCAAAGTCGATAAATCGATTATTGAGAAGCGTAAACTTCACTCTGCGAGAAACTTTTTTATTATTTGAGGAATGTCTATGTCGTACGAATTGTAGCTGATAGCATTGACTAATACTCCCCCCATAGACAGCTCATCAATGTAGACAAATAAAATGGTGTTTTTTGATATAAGCACCAGAGTGCGCCAATGACGAATAAATTGTGTATAATACTAGGCACACGTTGAGAATTTAAATTTTACTTCTTTGTCGAATACGTAAAACGGTAGGTCTTTGATTAACACAATAAGCTATACATTGACTGTATGGAAGAGATAAGATAATCGCGAATTAGAGATTTATTGTCGGCAGTATTTGTCGGCTTCTTTTTTATTATTTTAAAGGCGGACTTTTTTTTATTTTGCGAAATTATAAATTTCTCTTGAACTCTATTCCTAGTTTAGGTTTAGTCTCAATCTTTCAACCAGCTGTATGCTATTTCGTTGTGACTGATTTGAATTACAATGTCAGGAAATAAATGTGTATATGCTAAATGTATTCGTTCCCATATAAAGACACTGAAAGATGTGAAAAGTGGAAATTAAGAACAGGTGAGCTAAAACGCCCGACAACGATATATTTTCTTTCCTTTTATTGGAACCGCGGGAGTTTTTTTGGTATTCCGTATTGGCATTGAATAAGTCCTATGATTACTTATTCAATGGTATTGGCCATTTTTAAAAAATTAAGTTTTATTCGTCTAAATAAAATGTTCCACCCTTATAAAAAATTAATTGTTTCAAAAATTATTGTACTCGGCCAACTTCACGCAGTGGCGAACTTTTTCATAAACGATTTTTATATAAGAAATATTCGCCGCTCTACGTGAGTTGATATCGCGTGTAGTTTTGAAATAACTCATTTTCTCTCACGGTAAGTATACAAAATGTTATTTTAACGGTTCTAACGGCTTAATTTCTGCATGATAAACTTCATTTATGAAAAAGTCCGTGATTCTCTGAAGTTGGCGGGATACTATAATTTCTGAAATAACTACAAAATTCAAGACTTAATGTGTCTATAGGAAACCCAGAACTGTTGAACTTTGAACCAGGGGAATTAAAATCGAAATTTTTGTGTGAAGAACATTTTTCAAGAAATAGCTTTGTCAATGAATCGAAACACCGATTGATACATAATGCAGGTCCACAGAAATTTTATTGTGCAATTTGCAATTTTATTGTTTTTGCACAAGAAAACTGTGGAAATCTAGAGAAATTCGGATGGAAGCAGATAGGAAGAAACGTATGAAAAGACCCGGCAAATTAACAATTTTACGCCATGAATGAAATAAAAATGCATAAATTTCTTTCACTTGTTTTATTTACCGACTGCACATCACTCGACTTGCAAACACCGACATATGATACCTATTGAGATAACGCGCCGAAGAAATAAGTTGACCTTCAAAATAATAATATACAATTAGGTTCTATGTTGCATTGGGCAACTTTAGTTGTGGTATCTAAAAGAATAATTGTATCGCGGCGACACCTGTTACTTATATCAATAATAAATTTTACTGACGACGTTATTATGTTTGAAGTAGCTGTCTATGGGGGGAGTATTAGTCAATGCTGATAGTCACCAAAAGTTTTTGGTGGAAGAATTTTAGTGATAGGCCTTACCGTTTTCGAGTAAATGATATTTCTATATGCAGCTCGTGCGCGCCCGTGGTCCGCCTAGCAGCGCACTTGCTTGGCTGCTATCGGCGCCGGCCGGATAGCGGGCTTGTCACCTGTAGTGGAGCGAAATCATGCCAAAAACTATAATGCCAAATGGAAAGCGCAGATGTTCTGCATATTATATTGAAAACATAATGTAACTTCATTATCAGAAAAAAATACGAAAGTCGATAAATCAATTATTGTGCAACATAAACTTCACTACGGGAAACTGCGGGAAATTTTTTTGAATTATTGGAAGTTCGTTTTTTTGCTTCGGGACTGCTTCCACAGTAAAATGATATCCAAATATTCTTTTCCATGGACCCAAAACCTCCCATTTTATCTAGTATTGGTTTGCATTGTTTGCAGTGGTACCACACATTTAATTGGTATATGGATCTAGAACTTTACTGAGTGTATTGTTGACATAACACATTTGTCTAAATCGAAAGTTTACAAGTACACACCTTAAAAAAATAATGTAAGAAAGCACCATTACAGAAGTTCCGAAGTTCCGACGATTGTTTATTAGTTGTTTTTGCTAAATGCAATCTTAGGTGATTCAATGTTGTAATATTTTTATTTTTATTCCGGTAAACCAGTATAGTACGAGCAAAGAGTACTCTTTGATACGAGTATATATCGTATTACTAATTCTAAGGCTTCTTTTTGTAACAGTTCAACTAATTTGGGCATAAGTCTTTTGAAGTAGCAATATTGGATGTTGTACATCAACCGCAATTTTCTCGCGTATTTTGAATAAGGACATTCGTTGTGTCACAACCCGGTTGGCCATGAATTCCCAACAGGCAGGCGGTTCAAAATTTCATTCAATAAAATTCTAGATGTACATGGTACGGTGAAAATGAATGCGGGAGTTATTCATAATAACCGGTGACTGTGATAATTGAAGTAGGAAAATTTGTTGAACAGCCTCCAGAATGATTTTTTTTTAAATTCAATATCTTCGTAGTTTCCTAAATGGCAGTAGTTTCCCTTCCCCTAAAGTTTAAAAAGGAAATGAACCCTAAATTTATCACAATGACATTAATTACTTTCACCGTAACACATACTTTTACCAATTAAACGTGTGGTACCGCAGGAAACAATGCAAACTAACACTCGACAACATCGAAGATGTTGGATGGTCCATATAAAGTAATATTTGGATACCTGTCCATCTTACTGTGCTCACAGAAACTGTAACACTAGAAGTACTGCCAACAATAATTCAAAAAATTTTCCCGCAGAGTGAAGTTTATGTTGCACAATAATTGATTTATCGACTTTCGTATTTTTTTCTGATAGGTAATGTAGTTACATTATGTTTTCAATATAATATGCAGAACAGCTGCGCTTTCCATTTGGCATTATAGTTTTTGGCATGATTTCGCTCCACTACAGGTGACAAGCCGGCTATCCGGCCGGCGCAGATAGCAGCCAAGCAAGTGCGCTGCTAGGCGGACCGCGGACGCGCATGAGCTGCATATAGAAATATCATTTACTCGAAAACGGTAAGACCTATCACTAAAATTCTTTCACCAAAAACTTTTGGTGACTATCAGCTACAATTCGTACGATACATGTATAGACATTCCATAAAAAAGTTTCTCGCAGAGTGAAGTTTACGCTTCTCAATAATCGATTTATCGACTTTGATGGCAATTATGAGCATGTTTTCGATGTAATAGGCATAGTTAGAAGCGCTTACTATTTGGCATTATAGAACTGAAACAATTGTAACAATATCTCGTGCGGGAGCCGAGATATTCCGGGGTAAATCTCTAAAAACATAAATTTTTATGAAGACACTTTTGAGTGGTTTTTTGACTATAAAAAATGTCATGACCACCGGAAAATGTCGTAAAACACCATTTCGGATGCAGAATTACAATATCTACATACTCTACTAGGTCTGATCTTGTTATACCTTCAAAAAATTTTTTCCCATTTCTAGACGACTTTTTTGCCCGATTTCGCTCCACTATTTAGGCATTAGTTGAAAATTGATCGATGTACAATTTTTCGACATTTGAAAGTACAAAAAATAAAGCAGTTTCCATTTGAAAAAATCAACTCTTTAACGATTGAAGTCATTAAAATTGACCATTACTTTTAAAACATTCTGTATAGAAGGGCGAAATTTAAATCATCAAAGTTGCTTGATAATATTCGATACACCATGAAAAACTATGTTCATATTTTCAGATTTAAATTTATTAATGAGAGCCTGAATTGAATACTTTTAGGTAAAGGTTTGCGTGAAACGGCCTGTATATCATATAGGAATGATAAGTATGCGAGATGCATTCGTATCAGCAGCGGCAAAAACACCATTCACTTAAAAACTGAAACATTGAAGGGATACTTACACGCAAAAATAGTCTAAGAAAAGATTAATACACTTGGCGTCATTCTGGCAAGGGCGATTTTGACATGTTCCTATATCGTGCTCGCAATTTTCCCCTGTCCAGCCAGGTGGACAAACGCAATGGTAAGATCCCACCTCATCCATGCACGAGCCACCGTTCAAACAAGGTTGCGATTTGCAATCGTCAATATTTTCCTATAAGTCTTGTTACAAAGAGATTTATTCTTTAAATAATCGAGCTTACCTCACAAACTGTGCCTGAAAAACCTTCCCTACACATACACATGAACTTGTTGTCCATATCAATACATTTTTCAGTTCCAACCGGATTGCAAGGGTCGCTTAGGCACTCATCAATTTCGGCTTCACATTGAAGACCTACGAATCCAGGCCTGCATTTGCAAGCGAAACCATCGACTTGGTCTTTGCATGTTGCACCATTTTGGCACGGTTCGGAAGAGCAGTAGTCAATTGTATGTTGGCAACGCTTACCGGTGTAGCCTGGTTCACATTTACAAGTAAAATCATCTATAAGGTCAATACATTGTCCATCGTTTTCGCACGGTTCGTTTACACAGTCGTTAATGTTAGACTCGCAATTTTCGCCTAAAATATACAAAAATTACCTACCGTCTAAATCAAATTCTTCTATAGCTTACCGGTCCATCCAGGGTAGCACACGCATTCGTGGTAAAATAGTTTATCAGCACATATGCCATTTTTACATGGCTTGCGACTACAAAGATCAATTTTCTGTTGACATCGTTTTCCGGTAAACCCGGATGGGCAATTACAGTTAAAATCGGCGACGAGATCTGTACAATTGGAACCCAAAAGGCACGGTTTTTCCGAACAATCATCGGTGTTTATTTCGCAATGCTGCCCTTCCCATCCTGGTAAGCATTCGCACATATACCTACCTTGTTGTAAGGCAATGCAAGTTGCACCATTGTTGCATGGGTTACCATTCGCGGTACATGGATCTATCTGTAAAGCCGCGTAAATAAATAAGTTAGACAGTTACCAACCCACCGTAACATCACAATCTATTCCCGTATAGCCAGATCTGCATAAGCATGTGTAGTTGTTATAACCAGGTTCGTCTTTGCACATTGCTCTTTCTGGACATGTGTTGTTTCTACAGTCTGACCTTTCTTCCTGGCAGTTTATTCCTGAATAACCGGGAGCGCATTGGCATCTGTAACCTTGTGGCAGATCAATACAGGAACCGCCGTTGTAGCAGGGTTGTGACGAGCACTCATCTATGTCGATCTCACATCGTCGTCCAGAAAATCCGGCAGGGCAGAAACATTGTATGTCGTGACCTGTAAGAGCTAGCTAGCAAAATGATGACAAATCTTTTTTAAATACCTAAAGGAACGCATAATCCGCCATGTTGACAAGCGGTTTCTGTACACTGCACAGTTCCACACTCCTCCCGACCAGTTGCTCCTGGTGCTTCAGTCAACATGTTTGTTGGACATTCTGAGCATGTCGTTTGCCCGCTTTGGGATTGGTAGAAATTTCTGGGACACAAAGTGCAAGGGGCCAAACCGGTTGGCGAATAATAACCGGGATTGCACTTTGGTCGGCAAAGATCTTTTCGTGGAGAAGACGGTTGGTAAGTATAGCTATTGGCGGGACAAGCTTGGCAATCTTTAAACCCGCCAGCCGGAGGTTCGCCCGTAAAGCTGTTCCGAGGACACTCCAAACATGGTACCAAGCCAGTTGGTGAGTAAGTGCCATAACCACAAACCGGTATGCAATCATGAACGCTTTTGGAACCTTCTTCTCTTGTGTATCGACCAGTTGGACACTGTATGCAAGAGCCTTGACGATCTTGATTTTGATAGAAACCTCGAGGACAGTATGTGCATTCTTTTTGCTTCTCTCCGGCAAATGTTCCAGCAGGACAGTGCACTATAAAAATCAATTGTAGGTATCAAGTAAACGTTTATCAATATACTTACAGCATCTAGGTACATCGTTTGTGTCCATATTTAGTACTTCGCCTATATTGCAAGTGAACCCACGAGCGATTGTGGATTTTAGTGCTTTTAATGGTGGACATTGATTGCCAATGGACGATATGTTCAGTAAAGGTTCAATAACCGCGCTAGCATAAGGAACAGATAAATCGAAGATTAGGTTCAATGTTGAACCACACAAGTCGTATAGCTGAGGCTGACGAATAGCAGGTAAAATAGCGACAATATAGTCGATCTTAACAACATTTTCTTCAATGAGTGATGGAACGGATTTTATAAATGAAACGCTCATGTCGACGTTTACCGCTGAGCACCGTTGGGATAAAATCGCATTTAAGTTGGTGTAATACTGCGTGACTAAATCGGCGTATTGAGTTAGACAGGCTCTCGCCACAGCGCCATTAGCTCGGTAATTGACAGTGGCAGTTACGTGATAGTCAGCCTGTTCGGTATCTAAAAAATGAGTTGTGAGGCACTCTTGTGTCATTGTTACGTATCTTACTTTCAGAGACGCAGTCAGGAACAACCGCTGTGGGTTTCCAGTGCAACTTTGTACATGTGAATGTTTTTACCGGCTCTCCATCGGTAAATCGGTACCCAGGGTTACACGTTGCTATACATTGTAATCCCTTATCTCCTGGCAAGCAGTTTAAGGCGCCGTTAACAGGAGGTGATAATTCCCAATCCACACAAGGAGATGGTTGTATTAGAACCTGAAAGTAACACAATTAACCCCTGAACAGATCTTTCGCGTTTTGGAAACGAAATTGACGCCAAAAGTACTCTAGATTCTTAAGCACAGTTACAGTATCTATTCAAATATTGATCGTTTTTATGTGATGATGATTTTTTCAAATCCGTATAGATCTTTAAAGCAAGTGTTGCAAGAAGTGGGCGCATATTTTGCACTGTGATCATTTCAAGCGAAAAGACTCTCTAGAACCGTAGCGTAGCCTATTATGGGTGCATAGGGAACAAACAAAAATTTTTTTGGAAAATGTTAATTTGGAATTAATCGGAGTTATAAATAGCGCACTAACCACCAACTTTTGAAAATGAAATGGTCGTGATTTTTGAAAGTAATTTTTATCAGGTTACCCTATTAAAAAATGTCTTTAGATGTGAGCTGCAATTACTTATGTCAATAATCATGTGCTAACTTTGTAGATACCCTTGAAACTCACTCACTCACCGCATAAATACTGAGGATACTATTACTGACAAAGTTATTCATTTAGGGAATAAATTTATTAGGAAGTGGACATCTCGACTCTTAATATCAACTCATGAGGTAGAAAGAACCACAGCTTGATTGTTTTGCAAGTAGCGCCCTGAGCTTGCACACATGAAAACGACTTACTTGAAAGTGACAAGTTGCACGATTTCCATATTTGTCACTGGCAATAACCGTAACATTTTCAAATGATCCAACAGCGATAGTGGCCCTGTCGGGTTTAAACTGCAAGTGCACCTCCCCAGACGCGTCGGAAGCTTCAATTCTTCTACGTGTTTCATTAAAGTTCACCGAATAACTTTCCTGCTGATCGACTAATTCGATAACGTAGCTTTGAGGACAACTCAACATAGGCGGTGTGTTATCTGCAAAGCAATCATTAGCTTTAAGCATACCTAAATAAAGAATCTTACCAGGTACAGTTATGTTTATTTCGCAGATTGCGACATTCCCGTCATAGTCAAATGCTACGTATTTAACTACAAGATCTTCAAAGACATAGGAAGGTGTATGGAAATTTTGAGGTTTCACTTCCAACCGAGCTATTGTTCCAGAATTGTCAACAGCGCTGGGTTCGGTGAAGTTTACAGGAAGTAAACCTCCATTAGCGTCTTTTTGCACCAAAATAGGTTGCAGGGGACAGTTTTGGAATACGGGTGTTTCGTTATCTGAAATCAAATTAAGTATTCCGTAACCAAATAGCTTCCCTTAGTACTCACCAACACACGGAGAGTATCCGTTATCATATCCCAAAAGTGGCTCCACTGACGGTTCATCACAACCCATCAGTTCAAATTTTAGGCAAGCGTTATCCATGTAGCTCACAATTCCCAATATAACAAAGCGAGCTTGAACATATTTTGGTAGGGAGATCATAGCTAGCTCTCCATAATTTCCAGGATCTCTCATTGTCAAGTTAAAATTGGGGAAATAAACGACATAATTCTCATTTTCGGCCTGTTTATAGAAGAATCTGATTTCAGTGGGTCGCCCAACAATATCGTTGGTCACTACTCCTTTTACAAGAATGGCTTTGACGCGATACACTTTTCCCAAATCGACACTAACGTAAGTGAATGCTTCTTGTTTACCGCACCAACCAGTTACCGAGTTTAACCTTACATTGCGGGCTTCGTAATTGCGCCTGCAAAATAATTGCGGATAGAAATACGTTCACAATTTATTTACTGAGCGCATACCTCTCTGTAGTTGCGTTAATAGCTGAATCTGGAATTTTTCCAGACGCAAGACCCAACGGCCTGACGACTTTACATTCTGGCTCACGAATACATGTTAGTGGGCGTGGATTTATGAGAATATATCCCGGCCTGTTGCAACCGAAGTAAACCTCTGAACCTTGCTCATAACTCCGGGCAATTTGGTGACCGTCACTAGGACGACCTGGGTCATCGCAAACCGGTCCTTCGCACCGTAGATCTCCAAAGTCCCAGACTCCATTTGCCTGGCAGCGAACGATATTGTCATGTTTGCTACTTTGCCCAGCTAACTTAAATGTATTTTGGCAACCGAAATAGAAGGAGCTTTGGTATCTGGTATCGGCATATTGGCCATATTCAGCTCCTGGGGTTGGTTGAGGAACGCCACAATTAACTTTGGGGCATGAAGGTTGAGCACCACTGAGCCAATAGTCTGGCAGTCCCTAAAACTTGTTTGATAAAAACTGCTTTGTTAAGGACATCCCTTACTGGTTTAGGATCATAGACACACTGTCTGAACCCGGCTGTTGTAGTTTTACGAAGATAGCGTCCACTGCTTCCACAAATGAGCGTTACATTATCACGAAATGGAACTAAGACGCTAGATTCATCGGCTCGAATTACCGCTAACCCTTCGTTTTTCAGGTCTGGCAATGAGACGCATTGCGCATCTAAAAATTGTTTAATTAACAAAGTGGGTCTAACAGCGAAAGAGAGAATTCGTACAGTGACATTCTGGTGCAGATCCATTCCAGGCGCCTGTTGAAGTACAAAGTAAGGAAGATGAGCCTGACATTATGTATCCAAAGTTGCATTGGAACCTGACCAAGTCTCCAAAGTGATAATTATCCTAAAAATTTGTAATGTTAACCAGGAATGATGAAGTTTGCGATGTTCACCTTAGTTGACAGTAGTAATCCATTTTCGGGCGCGCTCAGACTGGGGCACATTACTGGCACGCAAGATTTTTTTACTTGGAATACATCTCCATCGCGTAATCCATTCTCAGAGGACTCAATGCTGTAGCCGGCTGTACCGTTTTGTGTATACAATTCGTAGCCAACATTGCAACTGCAAGAAAAGTCACCGGGTGTGTTAGAACATTTTTGGTCACACCCTCCATTGTTATCCGTGCATTCGTTTATATCTGCACACTCTAATCTGCTGCAACCCATAATTTCCAACTTCACGCACGGTGCTCCGACGTAATCCTGAATCTTAAACCGAATGTATTGCGCTTCGATGGGCACCGGTAAATTTAATACGGACAGAGTGGGTTCTAATATTCTAAATTCAACAGCAGTTCCATCTGGATTTCGATAGTCTTTGAAAATGTCGGTTAGATCGTCCGTATATTGAATTCTTACAGCAGAAGTAAACGCTAGCGTTCCATCGGAACGTTGTACGCTCATTGTACGGAAACCCCTAATAATCATTGGCGCCCTCAAATCCACTAAAACCCAGTTAGTACCAGGCTCTGCGGTACTACCGCACCAACCACTCCCACTGTTTAATCTTACCATCTGTAATGTCACGTTAACGACTGACAAACAAACATAAGTTTATACGTACCCCTTTATTATATCCACTTTCGGAACCCGACACCGTTATGGAATCGTCAGGAATTCCACCGTTAATTAGACCCAAATCGCCTACAGGCCTGCATTCAACGGTAGGTGTAAACCCTTTACGACATTTGCAGGAAAAAGACCCCGCTGTGTTTGCGCATTCTGTTGAAGCAACATCGCACTGACTGTTTACGCACTCATTGATATCTTCACATTTTGGAGGGCTATTAAATTGCTGATTTTCGTCGCAACGGATTACACCGTTTCCAATTAATTTGTAGCCTTTAAAACATTGAACTCTTGCCTCGTCGTTAAAGAAGTAATTTCTAGACGTGTCGGTAATAAACCCGTTCTTTATTTCTGGGAATGTAGGACATCTTGAGCCTAAGTGGGACATACGTTATGATGGAAGCATGAGTATTGAAATCACTTACGGGAACAAGTGGGAACATCACCAGACCACGTTCCATTACTCATGCAAAGAATAACCGGATGTCCGGTACGAATATACCCTGGTTCGCATTCATACCTAACGATCGTACCATAACTTCGCCCTAATCCGTTGAGTACTGTGATATTAGCGTGGGGTACCTCGGGCAGCGCAGCACATTGAGACGCTACAATTTAAGTTGATGTCAAACGGGGAAAAAGTGATATATACACTAACCTAGGCACAGTGGTTTCTTTTCCCAACGGCCATCAGCGAGACAAGAGATTTTTTCAATGGGATGACCAGTTGGGAATGCGAAACCGGCGTAACATTGATACATGGCTTCTCCTTTGTAGGTCACATTACTGGATCCGATAGAAAAACCGTTATCAATCTGCGGTACGGGACCACAGTACACCTCCTGACAATTTGGAATGTAACTGATGGACCAATTGCCTCCGGGTAAACATTGGGTGGTTAATCGCGATCGCCCGGTTGCAAATTCTTGGCCGGCGGGACAATTGAAAGTGATGATGGTACCAAAAGCTGTATCCCTACTTGAAGCTAGCGCGCTCTTCCCAGGTTGCAGTGATGGACAGTCTGCTGAAAACGTGGCGCTCCATCCTTTATCGCTGTGCAGGGCATCTGTCGCGAAACGAATCAGCATTTCGCCACTTGATGCGGTTAAAGTAATCTTTGGAAGAGAGTTTTGGGAAAAGCCTTCGCCCGAATGCAATCTTAAACCACTGGTTGTTGATCCATCGTACACCTGATCAGAATGCGTTAATAACTCACAAAATTTTGATGTAAAATACGCACTTGAACAAAATCGGATTTATCAACGTTAAAATTGTTGAAATTTAAAGACAAAGGGCCACCTGACGGATTCTTAACTTTATACAAACATTCTTGATTGTTTGGGTAATTGGTTAAACCGAAAGCTGGAGATGTCACAGTTCCATTTCTGGCGACTATTGTGGCTCTGCAACCTAATAAGATCTTAGTGTATTGTGTAAACTGGGACCGTCAAACCTTGTGCGTATCGAATTCTAAATCCTCTCTTTGAATCGCCCAGGCTAGTTTTAAAGTAAACGTATAAATGATTCTTTGTCGAAATTATAACCCTATTGTTACTCTTCAAGTCACCGGTTAGTCGAGCAATTGGTTGATTCTTTGGCGATTCCCCATCTCTGACCAAGATGTAATCCCGACCCAAATCTAAGTCTAGATCGTCGACCTAAAAATGCAATGTTTGATTTTTCTTCCATTTTCTAATGGTCCGTTACCTCCAACGTAATTATTCTTCCAACCTGAGCCGTGATTATGTATAGACATTCTAAGCCCCCAGGATATTGCTCGGGGTAACCTGGAGATGTTAGCACATTCGGTTGGGTAGCGGCTCTTAACATGCCCCCACACGCCTGAGGTTCAGTTTTCCATGAAGCTCTAAATCCCTTCCTTTCAACCGAAGCATCGGTGCTGAACTTAATTATCATAAAGTTGGATGCGGAGACAAATGATCGATTGGTTAGATCCTGTTTGCCGGAAAGTGTGGCTAAGTTCACGGAGGTATCTTCGGTCCGTCCGCCCACAAGGATTTGAACGGTATCGAAACTTTTTTCTGTTTCAAATTCTTGGAACTGAAAACACAGGTTGGAGTTGCTGCACGAGTAAAAGGCGCGGATTTACCTGTAGTAGTATATTGTGACCTTGGGGACCTTCTAAAGTCCACTTGCAGTTCGTTAAGGGTGAATATTTATGTGGATAATAGGGACTTTCCACTACATCGCCGCTGCTCGCCATATAAAAGTTACAGTTTGACGTACAGTCGATTTCATCCGACGAATCTCCGCAATCGTCCTGTTTGTCGCATCGAAAGGCTTGGTTTATACAGTTTCCGTTTGAACAATGAAAACTTCCTAAAGGACACGCTTTCGTCTTGCACATAAATGGCATTAAACTCTCGCAGGTTGTCAGCTCCCATGATTGAGCTTCGTCGGAAATAGCGACGTTGACGCATTCGCCAGCTTTTGGATTTGGCTGATTAAGGGACCAGAAGCCTAAAATTGCAGAAGTCACGTATAATTCCTTCGCAAACCTAACCAATTTGGGAAGGCACTTAACGGTAGAATAGTTTAACCAAACAATCGATATCTAATTAAAATTCCATAGTGGTAGTGATCTTCTTAACGGAATAGTTAAGTGAAATCGTTCCAACGTGAATAATTTTGATATCGCGGTGAAGTTTGGAAATGTTTACTCCTGTCTTACCTGAATATTGCGACACCAAGGTACCAGCCGCGGATTCTAACGTGTTTGTTCTAAGATCATCGAGTGATGCTAACCCTAACCAATAGTGATTGCTTCCTCTCCGATCTAATGGTACTGATGAGGACGCTATCAACGACGTTAAATTGTTTTCCGTGTAAGATTCCACTACTATTAAGTCACTTCCATATCTGCAAATGAAAACCAAAATTTTTCTTAACGGATTTTACTCAAACTACAGGTATTAGTGTAGTACGCCTGTTGCCTGTTGGTGGTTGTGTATTTGCGATATAGATAGGTACTTGGTAAGAGTGTTAACCTCATTTCTGAAACCAGTACTGAAGTTCTTGACCTTTATAAACGTACCTATGCAAGTATTAGTTTCTGTCTGTTGCGTTTTACTTAATCTGTAAAGATTAGTCATGAAGCTCTGATAAACGTAAAGCTCACATTTTTGAAAAGAACTAGCGATGACATCATTTCGACTTTCTAAAAGTAAAAATGGCATTCCACGTGAGTTGAATTTCGTAAGTAGGTTATGAGTATGACAAATTGATCAGAAATTAACGGTAAAATCGTATAATACAACTTACCTGTTCGATGGATTAAATAATTTGGTTAACAAATACCTCACAGACCAAGTCCGTTTCTAGCATGTATTAAGCAATCGCAATTAAAATCGTCAATGAACTTGTCGTAATGAATAATAAAAGAAAATTAGCCGGTTATGTATTATTTACGGTTTCTTGATCTCAACAAACATAGGTAATTTAAATTATTACCGGTAATGTCGTGTCATAAAATTTTAGTATAAATTGTAACACTGACCTTCTGCACAATTCCGCCGCCTTTTCCCATGAATGCCTAATATTAAAAAATTTATAACAATGTAGTTCTCTAAGTTCCCAACCTGAAACAAAAAGACACAATTTTAGATAGAGGATAAAAATAATTTGGGAGAATCGTTAATAACTAACTATGGAATTATTACAACTCATTGACCCAAAATCCAAGGTATTCATGTATTCAAATGTGCCACGAATGTGAGTTATGTAATTACGATTATATATGAATGGGATAGTGTATCATCCAATTCAGTTTATAGTAAATAGGTACGTGTAACCCAGGCTGATCATCATAATAGAAACAGAGATCGGAACTTTGTATATAAAAGAGTTACTGTTATAACACATGATACGATTTTGTTATTGCTTATTAAACTAAAAATCAGCAATCACACAATTAAAATAACTAACAACAATAATGTCAATAATGAAAAACCGAGACTACTTGGCGCATTTCTCGAGTTTAAATAGGGCGATAAACGGTATATGGCAGAGCTATGTAGAATAATTTCGTTTTTATTATACCTGAATCACAATCTCCGTTTTAAACACTCAAATGCGTGCGAAAAAGGGCCTTTAAAACACACGTGCTTTAAAGTTGCTAAGTAACGATACTTCAAGTATGACTTTTGAAACTGTCATCTGGATGAAATAAAAAATCCTCTTAGGTCGCTTTCTGTAAATGCAGAACATTTCTTTGGCTTTTGTACCTATCCTTTGGTTGAAGCTTTCACAAACGCGCGTAATTTAGGGTATGCTTCCAAATCTGTTCCACTTTTTAATCGCAGCATTGCTTTAAAGTTTTGAATGAATGCACCAAAATATAGAAGATTTAAATACCTTTGACATTTCCTTCATATATGCCAGCATTATGGATGCATTTAAGACTGTATTCGTAAGTAACTTCCTATTCATCCATGGAAACAACTTTTCATATTCTTTATAATAGGCTTTACTGGAGTTGGATTTTACACCTACCAACGTTTGTTTAGATTTTACAACAATCGATTTAATGGACGGTGTATTATCTTTTTCAACGGAAATCGTTTTAATTCACAAAGACGATGATTTTTATAAGCAAACGTCAAGTGACATTTCCATGGCAATCGTGAAATTACGAACACCCAGCCCACTTAATTAGACATGTATTCGAGTATAACGTCAATATGACTTCATTGTATTTCCTATTTTTAAATTATACTGCAGGTATAATAAAAAATACTATAAGATACACGTGTATAATTGGTCTTTAAAGCACTTGCAACGTTAAAGGCACTCCGCTTTGCGTCGTGCCCTTAAACTCGTTGCGCGTGCTTTAAAGACTTGATTATACACTTGTATCTTAATATACTATTTCGACATACATAATATGCCATAATGGCGCCGTTATGTTACAATACTATTATAGTCGTGATTAAGTTCTTCAATCTCAAAATTCGTAGTTATCGGGGATTTTCCTCTGAAGATTAATAAATAATTGATTGGTCAAGTGATCTTGTAAATCTAATCTTTGAATATAACCTAATTTTATATTCAAAGATCTAATGCATTTCATTATTTTGCAATGCGTACTTCTTATTTTACTCAAAACAAGGGATTTTTAAAGTCCCAATGTAAAAATAACCAGCTTTCGAATTCTACCTGGTCTTTATAGGCGCCTCGCTCTCCAGATATTTAGCTTTGCCAGTCTTTTTGCCTTGCGAAATGGTCTACCTCTATCCGACCGTCTAAGTTTGGAAGTGTGAACTTTATCGGTAGGGTGTTCATTTTTATATGTAAGGATAATTATTGGTTAAATTGGGGCAGAGTTGCTAAATATGAACCAGGCTTCATTGTCCTCCATTTTCTGGTGCAAGTGAGCTATTGAGGCAGAAGACACATTTTTAGAAGGATTTTTTAGTAGGAAGCAAAACTTAGAAAAGGGTCTATTTCGAGACCTTACTGTTTGTCCATCCATGTGTTTGTTTTGTTCACATCAAGTGTGCTGATGGTGTAATCCTAAACTTCAGCAGTTGAAGATTTGCTAAAAGATGTTACGGAAGTGGGTAGATCAATCAATCAATACTCTTCTTTTCTTGATGACTCGAAAAGACAGTACCAATTATAATCCGAGCGAGTAGGACAAATTATCTTGCTACCTGCACCATTGCGCAACAAACAAACGCACAGTTTTGTTTTGGCAAGGCAAAATGGAGTAAGAAACATTTTTTTTAGTTCAGACATTACAGCTATAAGCGCAAACGGATGCACAAAGAACATTGTGTCATCTCTAGGCCAAAATAATAGTATATTGAAAGACAAGTGTTACAATGCGACCTATTGTGGCACGAGTGGCGACGCGAAGCGTAGCCACGATTGTCCGCAAGATAGGAGTATTACAATAAAGCATTGTAACACGCGTTTTTCATACTATTTTTTCTATTTCGGTGCTTTAATTTAATTAAAAAAATCATTATCAGAAACTATAGGGAACATTAGAACTAACATGTTTTATGTTGGAAACACTTTTTATGCCGTTAAGTTTTAGGTTGGCAGCGTAGTAAGACTGACATTTTGAAGTTCAAACATGGAAGTACCCAACGAAGTACCTACTTGTACTATCTAGTAACTGCCAACTTAAGAGATGAGTTACCAAAAAAAACGACTATAATCACTGTCTTTGTCTTTGTACAACGCGGCCGAGTTTCAGGGTACGCGATTGTGTGGCACGTCTTTGCTGCGCTACTCACGGGCACAACTGCTAAGACGCCATTTTTTAAAAGAACGCCTGTGTGAGCTTTCCGCGCAAAATTTGTCTTGCCTTGTATGGTGGCGCTTCAGAATCGCGCCGTGTGATGGGGTCGCGCTACCAGTTCGCTAATAGTAGCGCAGACGTACAACAGCACCGCTCCGTGTGAAGTCGTCGATATAAAACAATGTTTCGCTAATCTACAGCGCATCAAAAATGGTACTTAAGAAGGGGCTCTTAAAATGTTCTATAAAGCTTTTGAATGTTCTATATTCCATTGCTGTAAAAATCACACATTAGTCGCCATTTCCATAACCAATCGATTACAAAGCTCGAGAAAAGCCTTAAGACAAACTAAAACGCTCAGGGTTTTCAAAGTTCCAAAAAGGACATAAACCTATAACAAAAGGTACTGGGAACCTCTGGAGGGCACTAGGAGATAGTGGGTATAGAGACACTGGTGCAAACATCAGTCAGTAATCAGTAAATAAGCCTTAAAATACCCGCCTTTGTGCGGTGTAAGTATGTCAGGGCCACTTATTAAGCGGCAGAGCGAAACGATGCATGCTTGATAGGGGAGTCGATGGTGTCCGTCTGTCCGTGAACACGATAACTGTCAAACGCTTGGACCGATTTGGTTCAAACTTTGCACAGTTGACCTAGGTATATGCCACATGTAATAAGCCTATTGAAAATGGGTCAAATCCAATGACCCCGTAGGGTCACAACGAAGTGCTCTGTCGCTTTTTTAGATGCTCTTTAGTGGTTTATTTTACCCTCGCCCGGCCGTATCTGGAATGAATTCCAGGGATGCAGTGTGTCTACCCCTACGCTTCTTAGTCACCTACTGTTACCTCAAGGTACTCAATTTAAGAGGGTGGACCCCACGGACGAGAAGGTGTCTAACATGGCCTGACGGGACCGGGAATGGATCTCTCATCCTCTCAGTTTGTAGTCGAGTTTCCAAACAATTCGTCCCCATAACCTAAACCTAGGTGCATTTTATAAGTTAGTGGGATACAGAAAAAGTATCTATTTCAAAGCAGTGTGAGAAAACTAGCATTTTTTGTGAACTAATTTAGACCACAACCCGTCCAGGCATTTTCGGACATCGAAACCTCAATAATAGTAAAATTAAATTACAGCCGGAATTACATCAGTTGCCAGTTTGCGACAAGGTAATAAAGCGGATACCTGAACAATTTAAGTTTCACTTTGTAGGTGAATCAATTTATCGCAGAACCATGTAAGACGTGTGCATACACGTTAAAATATGCGCGTAAAAATTTTACAATGACTAGGATTGGCACACTAAACCATAACGGCATATTTTGTTGATTAAATAAAACGGTATTAATGCTACTTACACATAAATTAGTGTTTAACGTATTTGCAAATTCTTAACCTACTTATGCAGTAGGTAATGAAAAACTGGTTAAAATGCACAAAAGAATGCAAACTGGTTTAAACGAAAACTATATAAGATTACAAAATCAACATTTATCGGCCTACACACGTTTCCCTAAGTCTTTTTTTAAGAAACCTTCAAAATGGTATTTTAATCGCCGGTGTATCATCTTGAATGAATTTCCAAAAGCATGTCTTTGACCCATATATTATATATAGGTAAACTGTTATAGGAAAGCTATATTAACTCCGTTTGAAAATGAACATTAACCAACGGATGAATAAACTGTGAAGGTATGCAGGTAATGGAATAGATTGATTCCGTTTCGATTACATGAATGTTTTAAACAATATTGCATAAGTAGGTAGTTCTCTCGTTCGGTTGAATAAATTAGAAATTAAAGTACTTTGAGTCTGATGTATAATTTATATAAGATAAAAAAGTATAAATATTAAATACACAATTGTTAACTGAAGTTTTTTTTATTAATTCACTCTTTGACTTTGGAAATACAAATACGAAATACAATACGATACTAAGTTTGAAACAGGGCTTGTTAAAGAAATTAAAAAATGTAAGAAGGCAGAATAATCTTGTTGGAAAAGGCACTCCTGCAATTTTGGGACGCAAGCAAGCAGATGATGCTATAGCAACTTCTTCTATATCTCAGCTGTAAGGATATAGTGGCTGATAGCCTAACAGTAAGCCTTTGCACATAAAATTTAACAGTATTCATCTCGTCACATATTCATCGCCTATTGTGCGTACTAAAACAAAGTCGGAATAATTGATCGTAGGAGATGACGTGATGCACATTAAATACTGCATTGCAGCTCAATTTGGAATCTTACACTTGTCTATTATACTGGTCGATCAAGAATTGAAACGATTTGTTTTCAAAATCTTATATTCGTTATTGTTATGTCCATTCCGAAATATCTCCGTGTCTGAAAAGAATTTGAAAAAGCTGTATGCAACATCGGAAAGAAATATAGAAAAAACCCAGGTAGGGTTTGGGTGAGATAAAAAATAAAGAAGGAGATGCCTTGACTGTGTTTGTTGTGGTGCCCTCTATTTGTGTTTTTTTAACAAAAAATCTACGATATCTTCACCTCAAAGGGACATGAGAAGAAAAGCTCATTGGCTCTAGATTACGTTTTATGTGTGGTTGATTGTATCTTTCCTCAGTTTTGCATTAATATATTGATTAAAAACCTATAGTTCGGAAGAAATGTATTCTTTCATGCGGTTCTGTAACATCTTTTTAGAGCGTTTTTGAGAAAAAAGTAACGCTTAGGGTGTTGGTCGGTCGGCTGCATAGGTTTTTTAAATATAACTCTCCAAGGAATCACCTTAGAATGTTCGGGTTTGAAGCATTGTTGAGCGTTCATTGATTGGAGTATTTACATTCTATGATTTCAGCTCGTAGTGCCTTGGTGGTGCTTGGTTTCCATTCTTTTTGCCAACTCTTTCCACTTTTTCTGTTTCTTCCTATGCTCCTCCAGTTGTGCACCTACTTCTGTTCGTGGCCTATAAAACCATCACTGGAAGCAAGGGACGTCCTAGTTGGAGACGACTGGGCGTTAGGTGCTCCCTAATACCGTTACTGAAGTCTGTACTTCAATGACTCTAGCAGGACGTGGCTCTGGAAAGTTGTGCAGTCTACAACCGGGGTTTTGGCTAGTCAACAAAGACCCAAATGTTCAAGGTTGAAGGGAAATCCAGGCCGAAGAGTGCGTAGCAATGCCATGTGGTTGGGTGGAAAGTCAATCATTACTGGGAAGTGGGAATCCATATGAGGTATCTGTCGAACCCCTGGTCGAACCCTATAGTGTGGGATTATGTGGAGATAGCTTTTATGATGCTAATTTGGATCAAATAGAAACAAAAACCTAAAACTCAACCCAACAGACCCCAAGAAAATCCCCATCATGCTGAACAAAGAAATGTGTGAAATGTGTAGCGCGGAATCATTGGTTCAACAATACTTGGACAACACATTTTTAAGGATACAACTGGCGATCTCTATCTTCACTTTCCGCAGAACGATTTTGAAAATATGATATACTCAAATTGTTTCAACACGATGGGGCACCATCACATAATCAAATGACAGTACTAAATCAGTTAAACGAAGTATTTCCTAATTGATGGATAGGAAGGAACGCGCTTGTTGCTTAGCCAGCTCGATTCCCGATCTTTCTGTCTTTCTGTTTTGGATTTTTATTTATTGAGAATGGTTAAAAACAAGTTGTAAAAAAATCGTATGACATACTTAAAAACCTTAGAGAAGCTGTGCGAGAAACTTTTGCTAATATTGATGGACGTTCATTCTGACAAGTAATGAATTCCGTTTGTGCATTTATCATCATGGAGAACCTTTTGAACATTCTTAATATTAAACAATGCTGCAATTCGTGTTTTTGAAACACCACTTTATTTACGTTTTAATATTCTTTGTTTTCGTTTGTCATTTTCTGCATAAAGTTTGTATTTTTATAATAATAATAATTGTAGCTATATTGTAATATGCAAATATAAACATGTTCATAGTTTCGTGATTACAACAATTTATTTTACAACTTAAATTATATTATTAAACACTATGCACATTTCTTCATTGTTTCTATAAACCCACTATTTAAACATTACAAACGAAAAAAGCCCATAATTCTATGTTTATGAAAATAAGTATGTGAGGTGACATGTTATTATAATCGCTAAAAAGCCTTTTTTATAAAGTCATGGCCAAATACGGTTTCCATTAGAAAAAAAACGCAGGTTTATGTCATAACTGAAAAACTAGAGCTTCAATAAAAAGTTTGATTATACTGCATTATTGAGCCCATAATTATCCCCAACTTTTTTCTTTACACATTTTTGCTAAAGTCAATAATAATAGAACTATAGGCACTAAACGATAAAATTGCTTTTTAAACATATACAGGGTGGGCCATTAGTGTGTGGGTGAAAGATTGTGGGTTTATTAACGAGCATATGTAAAATTCATAGTGGGGGAATGTTGAAGGACCCTTAAGGCTACAACGTAAACAACTTCAACGAAATTGCAATTGTTATACAGAGTGATTTATATCAGCTATATTTTTAGCGCATTTCAACAAAAATTTAAAAAAAAATGTGCTATTGTGGCCACTTTGTCCGTCCGTCCGTCCGGCTGTCCGTCCGTCCGTCGGTCCGTCCGCTCGTTTTGCGACGCTACTAGTTCTTTATCTTAAGAGCTATTGTTCTACTTTTTTCGCTATTTGGTTCGTTATGGTGTCGAGTCTTGTACCAAGGAAGGCATTTTTTCTGTACCGCTTACAAAAAAAGTTATTGTAAAAAAAACAAAAAAACCATTTTTTACATGTTCCATAATTTTACACTTTTGCCGTTTATTAACGATCCTAGAGATCGTTTATAATTTTGCATTGCTATCTGTCGTTTGCCTGTTGGTCTGTCCGTCTGTTCCTTTGTCTGTCTGTCCATCTATCTGTCCGTGTGAACGATAACTTTGTTTAGAAATGTTCGATCGCTTTTACATCTCCGTTAGTTATGAACTGAATTGCATGCAATTCAATATGGGCATAGCTTTAGCCATATAATACGCAATGCCAAAAGTTGAATCGAATCGATTCAAAATTCACAGTGCCCTTTTCGCATCTCGAGCATTTATAAACCGAATTGCAAACTTTTTTACTTATAAAAGTATTTGAATGAAATTTGATACATAGGCACTTGGAATAAAGGAAAATCAACCGCCAATTTCAAAATTTGGTTTTGCGCATGCGCAGTGCCAACTGTTTTATTTATGGAAGAATTTAAATGAAATGTGATACATAGGCACTTGGAATAAAGGAAAATCTAGCGCCAGTTTCAAAATTTTATTTTGCGCATGCACAGAGCCAACTTTTTTATCTATGGAAGCATTTAAGTGAAATTTGATACTTAGGCGCTTGGAACAAAGGAAAATCTAACATTAGTTTTAAAATTTAGGTTTGCGCATGCGCAGTTCCAACTTCCTTGTTTAGAAAAACATTGAAATGAAATTCTTCTCATAAACTGAAATTGAAGTAGCACGTCAAAAATGGATTGCCCATGTGCAACGCTATCTTTCATATTTCTGGCCGGATTTTTACGATTTTAATAGAAGTTGCATCTTACAAATGGGAAATGAATGCAAGTGGAAATGCGCTTTATGTAAATCGTTTACGATTACTTTTTAACTTGTTTTAAATAGAACCTCCCTATATTATTGCATATTTCGATTACTTGGTCAATTCTAGTGTCACTTTATGTATTACACATGATATAAAAAAATCAAGTTGCCTTTGATCAAAATTTTGAAAATTTGCGGAATGATTTCTTGAACACAAATAAAATAAAGTTTAACTTTAGCCGTTCGGCGTATGTTGTGCATTTCATGATTAGTACCACTGCAAAGTAACGGGCACGGCCTTCTAAGTTTTATGATAACTGCGATATTCATTTTTTACTGGACATCTACTTTTTGAAAAAATTGCGGCTAAACGGCTCATTTTAGATATCACGTGTAATACATAGTCACACTAAAATTGACCAAGGAATCGAAATATGTAACAATATACAAGGGGCTCCATTAAAAAAATGCAACTTTGATATAAATCACCCTGTATAACAATTGCAATTTCGTTGAAAATATTTTTAGGTTGTAGAGCCCTTCAACTTTCCCCCACCATGAATTTTAAATATGCGCGTTAATAAACTCACAATCTTCCACCCATACACTAATGGCCCATACTGTATAGTTAGCTATATATTCAAATTCAAAAAGGGAAAAGCCGATTAACTTCAGCTGGTAAAATAGCAATTTTTTTAGGTGTCGTTTTCTGCTAAATATCGAAGCAAGTGTAAATTAAATTACAATCCAATATGACGGCTTTTTTTATGAATATAAAAAAAAGTAATCATGTGATGAATGTGCCAAGAATTTGTTCCAAATGATCCATCAAAAGAATTACTGTTATTCTAAGTAAGGTTTTTGCCTTCATCGTATGAAAAGAATGTAGAAAAAATATAACTTTTCTATTAATGGTTATAGTTCCCTAAACTCATTTGATGATGTTATTTCATAGAAAATGTGGCCTTTCATATACTTACTGCGAAAGTAATTTCTTTGTGGCGTGGCCTTTGAAAAGGATGCCTGCGGCAAAAAATTATTGACTAATGAACGCACTAGCATTCGACGTCCCATCACATTGGAACCGTTATAGAGGACAAACATTTCGCAATGGGTTAGATTTGATTTTTTCATAAAAGAAGGAAAAATGGTGGTGACAGAACCATATTGGAAATTTATGCATTTGAACTGCACCTTTTAATTCGTAATTGTCATTAAAACGACACAAACAAAGTTTTTTCTAAGCATAGACAAATTTGAATATCCAGATTACTGTCTCGTAATTGAAAAGGTCAAGTATACATGGACGCTTACCTTTCACTTGAATTCTTCACTATGTTTAAAATATCAAGAATTATCATTAACCCACGTTTGTCACAACGTGTTCTAAAATTCTATTCCTTTAAAATAAAATAAACCCAAGGTCTCATCCATAGCCATAAGTAAAAATCCATTATCGAATAAACATTTTTCCTGCATTAGGTACATACTCATATATGCTAATAAAAGTGATTCATAGCAGAATAATTTATAAAACTTTCAAGTTCAATAGTCATTATGTCAATGCGGTTAACTTTCTATGTGGACAAAGAAACAAATTCCAAAAAAGAGAATTGTTACTTAAAACTAAGACTGTTGGGTTGGTTTGGTAGATCATGCATATGATCAAAGATTCTACTATGGGTTTCTCTTATGCTTTCAAGTTCAATCGTTTCAAAGAAAGGCGCAGTTATTTAGATATTTTAGGGAGCGGTTAAATGATTTCTTCATTAGCTTTCATTCTCACATTCCAAATGTAAATAATTTTTTAGTATAATCTTCTGGTTATATTAGTTAATTAACACGATCTCCTTCGTAGTCCTAGATTCGGTATGAGAATAGTGTAACTTGGTGCAGGTAACAAATCCTCGCTTAGCAATTCTCTTCGGTTAACAATGTCTTCGTAGCCCATTCGTACGATGGTACCTATCATCGATTATTAAATGGCAAAAAATAAGAAACGAATGAGTCACGATTGCAACATTGCAAAAGGTTTCTTCATTGTCATTGTTGACACGACCGTTTGGGAAGTGTAGTGGTGGGTTGTAAAAATTCTCATCCACACACTTGAATTTAATTTGCCATTCAAAATTTTAAGCGCACCAACACTGCTATCTTAAAATAAGCAGGAATCCTTGCAGATACCTTGAGGATTGAAGAATGTTATTAACTACAGTAGTGACTCCATATAGTACACTTAGGAGGGTGTTTGATTTGCATTACAATCGATCCCCTTTGTATGAATTTTGTTGGTAAGTTTTAATTAAGTGATTGATTAAACTATTAATGTTATTCATCATTACAAGAGATTTCCTTGGGGGATTCTATAGTTCAACGTGTCCCATTCTTGAGCAGTGAGGTCATATGCAATTTAGAATGTTTGTACTCGTGCATACCTAGTATTGATAGAATAGGTACCTATTGTACCTATGGAGGGGGATAATTCGTTGGCTCATTTTATGAGATATAAACATAGGTCCGCAAACGCTTCGCGATTTTTAAATTTTTTCTTTATACCTCCTGTAGTTCTTGGAATATGTATCTCAGATTTACAATATGTTACACCGAAGGGCTTACATCATTGGATTGGTCATGTCAATGGTAGTAAGAATCTACAGGGTGATGGTTTTTTCAGAGGCCATGTTGATGTTTCATTTTCTACCCCTGGACTTTTTTTTGTGTACACCGATGGTAGATTGTAAAAATTTTTCTTCTGGTTTATTTAGAAACTTTTGGGTCCCTTGTAATTTTTTCGTATTTGCGACCGTTATCAAGAAAAAATATTAAAATTAATTTTACTTAGGTAGCTCAATGAAAGTAACATTTTAAAAAGGTCCAGTAGGCCCTGGCTATATTTGGATAATCTTTTGTTTATATTTGTTTTGATAGTTCGGATTTGATATATCTTGTGTTTGCATGTGTTTATAAATTAGAGGTTTAACTTGTAAAGTGTACGGTGAAACTATAACACCCTGTAGATCGGCAACGAAACGTTCTAATTCTAATGTAAGCCAAAAAATTAGTCCCTTTAGTATGTACATCATATTAGGAGCACCCTTTATAATACTAGTTAAATTAATCTTACATTAAATTTAAAGTCCCAAATATTGCGTTTCTCAATTAATTTTATTTCTCTCATATTAAATTGTTTTTTAATGAATGATTCTCTGCACCCATGACGCATATAATAAGGGAACTACCGATCTTAGCTAGGCTTTAATTTCGTCTTCGACTCGGACCAGCACGCATAGTTCTTGTTAAAATATTACATGGCGAAGTGTTTTTCCGATTTTTTTCGGAAAAAGTAGATGTTTTTATGATATTGTATGCGAGAATGTAACCTAAATGATACTAAGTAAAAATTTAAGCAAGAATTGATACTAAATTACTTTAAATTACGCTAATATGATAGGTACAAATCTTAACAAGACTAAAGGCGACTAATTTACGTTTCTAGCATGACTAATAATTAGTCATGCTAGAAACGTAAACAATTATTGTTGTTGTTGTTCTTAAGGAATGGATATTTAACTTGTACAGAAAGACCCTGGAAGGGGGGGGGGGGAGACAGTCGACAAGATTTCGTACTGTTGGTGTGGTCAAAAATGAGCCTTCATATTTTTGGTTCTGTAAAACGCAGGAGATTACATCCCCTAATACCAGTTACACGTTCCCGTGGACTTTCGGTCTCGAGTACTGTAATTTATCGCTCGTACGTAAGGAGACCTAAAATTAAGGGCTCCACACCGCCCGAGAAACATAAAATGGCAAACAAAGTCAATAAAATCTGGCCCTAAACATGGAGAGTTCGATGTCGTTGCGGTCGGTACGGTCGGCGGGTTAATATATCAAGCTGGTGTGAGCAGTATAGGCACCTACCTAAATAAGTTACAGAAAACCATTGTCTACGTTCGACGAAACCTAAGACGGTTTCAGGTACTCAGGTGAGTTACTATCACGATAATTTAGAACACGTAACATCCGGTTATATTGTCTGTTAGGTTGCCTTTACTTAAATGCAAGCGTGTGGTGTGTCGCCTTATGGAGTTTAGTGGCAATTTGACCAAAGTAAAAAAGTTTGCAAATCATTTTTCTTTGCCAATTGAGGTTTCGACAAAAATTATCACAAAATCTTACAAAACCTCTCAAAACAAGGAAATAAAAGTACACGAGTTTCTAGTGGAAGGAAAGGAAAGGTTCATAAAAACAAAGCTGATTATGATACAATACGATCGAATCGTATGAATCCAAAATTTACCGACTCAGTAATTTGATAATCACGTAAGTAAATGCATTTTATAGTCCAGTAGCTCACAACACTTCTGTGTGCAAGTATGCGTATAGAGAAAATCCTTTTTGTGTAATCGGCTGCGAAATGGGCAGTTCGAGAGAAGTTTTGCCTCGGCTTACGCCTCGCCCAAAACTTGTTCTCTCAGTACACCAAACAATCTTTTCGCAGAATTAGTAATAAAATCGAAGTTGTATAACGTTTATATATATATATATATAGATATTTTATATATCCTGTGGATGGATATATTATAGCTAGGCCTGATGATGCCATTTTGCCGAAATGGATAGCCACAGAAAAATTTAAAAATAAACGTTATACAACTTCGATTTTATTACTTATTCTACTCAAAACGTTTATCGACAATGGAGATGTCCATCAATAATCTTTTCGCAGCCCGCGTATACAAATACTATTTCATTATTCAGTCGATAGGTGAAAAAAATTGTCAAGTAACTTTTTTTTATATAACGGCTAATTAAGCCTGCAGGTCCATTATTCCTTACCCCATGGGGTGCTGTGTATATATACACTGATAATTTAAGTATAAGATCTACAAAGTATCACAAAGCTTCTCAAGCTGGATAATGAAACGCACCATTTCAGAATTCGCTTACAATAAATAACACGTAAGCTATGCTTTGTAGTCCTGTTCTTTTAAAAAAGTCGTAAATTAGTGGAATTAATCCCTATACCTTTCAGAAGCATCTGTTGATGGTTGGAGATCCATACTTAAATTAAAGGCTACGCACTAGTTTTGCACAGACATGAATATTAATGTTGGCTGAATGAATTGAAACTACTTAACCCAGTTCCCACAGCGATCAAAACAAAATTGTTGTTTCCACTCAATATAAACATAATAAATACCATATGTTACTTCATAGATCATTTCTTCCTTAATTTTTCTTTCATTTCTATCAGACACTATTATTAATATTTTACAGTTATTACGCAACATACCTACTAAAATTAAGGTTATGACCAAGTAGTGCGTAAACATTACCAAAAAATGATCTAGATTAATATTACTATAGTGTTACAAGTGTCATTAGATGATTCAGCAATAGGTTCTGTACCGTAAAAGAAAATAAGGTTATGCGTGCCCATGATCGAGTTATTAAAAGTGCAAATGTTGAGATTAAAAGATGTGTACGAGATTATCCAACTGACTACATTAATTACTTATTTAACCTAAATATAACATAATATAACAAGTTAGAACATTAAAGATTGTACATACAGCCAGGAAATGTGTCAATATAACTTCCTCCGAAGAAATAGAAAGTAACGTAAGCTTTTTATTTTGTAACGTTATGTAAATTATGTACTTACCATTTGGACATGTGAATAAACTATTTGGATCCTGAAATTAAAAACAGCATGTTAACAAGTGAATAGACCAGATTTGTGGTAATGAAGTGCGGTGTCCTACATTAATGCATCATGCATTTGTACAAATTTTGAGTTCTGAGTTGTTGGTTACATACTTTTTCAATTACCAGAAATTAAACTGTTCGTCTTTTGTAAGATCGCACACTACATTACCATAAACGACAATTGTAATTTGTAAGGTTAGGAAAAATGAAATGGTGCTCATATTCTCGCTTAGTTGGTAAATAAAGCTTTTGGAAAAGTAGTTTTTACCGAGTAACAAATACTTCAATATCTTCAAAAATGATTAAGTAAACAGCGAATATTTTTTGGTACCTTCATCTTATGCGACGCATGGTCTTATTATTTCATGCTTACTGCATACGCAATTAAAGAATTTAATTATATCGGCCAAAGTGCTGCCTACTTGCCTATAACTACAACCTATTTGTCAAGTAGAGGAAATAATAATCACATTAGCTAATTACTTTGTAATTAAATGTTTTATGAAATTTGAAGTCTCCATCATCACGTAGAAATAGGTTACATGCAAAGAGAGCTATTTACATTTTAATAACGTTCTACTTTTGAACGTGGTTAAGCGAGTATTTATGCACTGTAAACCACTGACCCGTGTATTATTGTGACCTGACCATATAGTGCAATAAAACAATTTCTCTACATTAGTAATTTTTTACAGCTATAAATAACCATTAGTAACACTTCATTTGGAATCAAATCATGGTTCATTAGTCACCTAACAGTTTGTGTTTGGGTATAAAGTCGCTGGTTTATTCAATCTTCAAATGGTTATGAACAAAATTCCTCTCAATCCAGTTGATAAGAATTTATTCGAAAAAAATATTGATACCATTTCGTTGTTTTCTAGTAGTTCAGTAAATTTTGGCGGCTTTTCCCGGACAAACCTCAATTTTTTTACCAATGAGGGGGAAACAAACGACGATTTTAAGAAAACTTAACACCATTCAATTGCAAATAGTGTATTCAACGAAATGCCAGGGAAGATTTAATTTTTTTCACAAGGAAGCCAAACTACGGTTTAATGAAAACTTACAGAAACTTACACAACTTTATGGAAAATCACCTCTGAACTAACAATTCAAGCAAATGTTACGTGAAGCACGCCCGGGAAATTTTTGATTTTGAGATAACATCAGTGACAAATAGAAACTAACGTTAATCTTGTCAAAACTAAACTAAACCAACTAAAAACAAACAGGTACATTGTAAAATAACACAATTGGCTCAACTTTCAGATCATCTTCACGGACCTAAAATAGGTATAGTGGATCAAATACGCCTAGAATATTTTGACGAATCCATTGCATTGCATTTCATTGTTGAATGGGAACTAAATAACTGAAATCTCAATATATACCAACATTTTCTTAGTTGAGACTGCTGCGGGACGAAATCGTTTGGTACTGTGCAAAACTCGACGAAACTTTCGCAAAGGCTCGTCTCGTTAGCCTCTTGGGAATCATCAAACCAAACTAAAAATGTTGAAAGCTACGAATAAGGTTTGTTGTAGGTAAGATGGTAGATGTTATGTAGATTGTAGATTATCGGAATAAGAGGCCAGTGCGGATTTAAAAATTTGTAAATTTTTGGCGAATTTTTTTGTAAATGTGACTGTTTGAAAATGCAAAAGAAGCGCTGGAATATTGGCACTGATTATATCCGCGCGTTTTTAACGCATTTTTGGAAAAAAATACGCTATTATATTCGTTATGGCTGACTGCCTGGCTGAGATCTCAGCAATTACAATTGCTAGAGATTTTAAATTTTCACTAAAAGCTTTCTGTTATTGCGTAGTGCAGTGTAGTGCAGGCTCTAGTCTATTTTGAGTTAGATTACTCGTGAGATCGATAATTTTAAACTTTGCTAATGAAATACTGATCTGCATTACCAAAAATGCGCTTTCATCATGCATATACTGATTTACAACTTGTTTCTCACTTTGATGGAAGTGCTCATTGATGCCAATGTTTGCATTTTGTTTTTTCGCTTTACAGAAACTTCACCAAATGAGTTGCCGTGATTTTTTAAATTTCTATTTCTATAGTCATGTAGCAGCTAATCTCAGGGCTACTACCGATGGATAGCAGTTTGTTTGTCAGTGGGCGTGGAGGGTGGAAAATAAAGTGATGCTCCAGTTTCTCCACATCATCGGTGTAGTGTTTCTGCACTGCCATCATACCAACTGATGGTACACGAATGTCTCCAGGCGCTGTTTTAAAGTAAACACTTTTTTTAAAAACTAAACTGAGCAAATTTGCCATAAATACATTTTTCGAATTTTTAAGATTTGCGAATACAGTATATCAGCTACCTGATTCTGTATACTTCAGATTTAAGGGGGGAATCCAGAAGCCAGAGGTTTAGAATTTGACTTCTTAAATCCGACCGTCAAATTCCTGAAATCATATTTATCTCTCCGTAAAACAAGAGTGAAATTCAATGGTGTGAATTCAGCCGAATTTTATCCCTCATCAGGCGTTCCCCAGGGAACAGTTCTTGGTCCTTTTCTGTTTCTCTTATACATAAATGATTTACCCCGAGTGATAAAAAACTCGGAAGCACTACTATTTGCGGACAACCTAAAACTTTTTAATAAAGTGCAATCCGCAAGTGACTGTTTAAATATTCAAGAGGGCATATTAACTCAGTAATTAAGTGGTGTATCAAAAATAAACCGAAACTAAATATCGATAAGTGTAAAGTCCTAACTTTTACTAGATCGAAAAATCCCTTACTTTTTGACTAGAAGATGAATGGAAAGGTCTTACTAAGAGTCACCTCCGTTAAGGACCTGGGCGTGTTTTTCAATACCAACTTACACATTGAATACCTAACAAATGATTTTTACAAACTTCTTGGTTTCGTTATCAGAAATACACTCAATTTCACGAACATACAGACCATGCTAACCTTATATAATGCGTTTATTATAGATCCAAGCTTGAGTATGCTGCGTGAATCTGGTTTCCTCCGGAAAACTGACGCAAGGTGTCTTGCTGCTCTACCGCAATGCATCCAGTGCACAAGTTCAGACTTTCAAAAGCTACTGTAGCTTCGAAGAAAATGAACATCCGCTTCATAGTCCGGATCTAGCATCCAGTGATAATTTTTTGGTCCCAAATCTCAAAAGAAACAAAATTTTGGGACAATGACGCAGTTATAGCAGCTGATGAGGGCCATTATGAGGAACTGGATTAAACATGTTATTCAAACAGCGTTATACCTGTATTCAAAAGCAGGGGAACTACATTAAAAAATTAAATGTTGTTGGTATGTCTTTGGTTTTCATGCCTAGTCCAGTAATGTAACTCGATGTAATTCGAAAAGAGGTTGTGAAGGTATTTTAGAAGGGCGGTGCGGCGGGTCGCGACTTTTCTACCTTAGATTTCGAGATCGCAATATCCAACCTAATTATAATTTTTTGAGACGTTATTACGGAGCGAGAGTGTTTGAAAAAAATTAGATTTATTTAAATTGCTCACAAAAATTGAGGACTTTCGTCCATGTCATTGTTAAAAAGGAAACTTGAGGTTGACGGATCTGGAGCTGAATTGTTTTTGATTGATGGACCTGGTGATGCCAAAAACTGTTTTATGAACTCGCTCTAAAGTTAATAAAATTCGTTTTCTTCTCAATATTATTTATTAATTATTATTAAGCCACTCATAAAACACAATGTGAATGAGAACACACAAAAACATCAATTAGATTGAGGATTTTAATCAAGCTTGTGGAACAGTGAACAGTATGCATCAGTTCAGCTAGTTTCAACATATTTGTATACCAAATGGTGTTTGCCACATTTGTAACAGTGATTCTCAAAAATTCCAGTTCCCGGAAAAGAAAAAATCAACGCTTGTAGCTCCTTAAAATGAAGGATCGTCATAGTCGCCTTTAACCAAATCTAATTTAATTAATCGCCGAAAAACTAGTATTTAATTAAACTAAAATGTAGCTAATCGATCTTCAACTTAAAGCGGTTTCCCACCTAATAATTTATATCCAATTACCATGGTTTTTGTTTACAGAGATTTTTCGATGCAAGCTGGTATACAGTTAGTAAGTACAATTATCTATGATATCAATTTTTTTTATAATTTAATATTCGATACAGTGGTTAACCACTTGTTACGTATAAGGTTTACTTATACATACTAAGCATTTCAGTTTTCAAGGTAAGTGTTAACGGCTATTCTATAATAAAAATATTCTTATGATTCACCATTTTAACATTCTCCGCGTTTATTGTAACGGGTTTTTCTCGTTTTTATTAATCTTTTATACTCGACTAATAGGTTTGTCAGCTTATTTACTTTTTCTTATGTTATAACTAGTAAAGGTTAACTGATGACCCAAAAACCTCTCTTTCACCATTAATACATAACAATGCTTTAGCTAAGACCTCTTCTTCTTGAGCAATTTACATAAAATACACGCGGCGCTGTGGTTATTTTTCATATTTTTATCTTAATCAACTCACATGATGTGACATTTTTGAACGATTAGTAGAATAATTTTTCTATGTTTCGCATAATTATAGAAAGTCGTTCTTCTGGGAACGATTTTGATGCTGGAATGAGTTTCATTCCCGCATTATTTTTGGTATAACTTATTTCATTCTTTTACGATGAGGAGTCATGGATTGGTATATTTGCTATACCGGATTGATCATACAAAACAGTGATGCAAGGTATCTACTAAAGGAGGTGTTTTCATTTCCAGATTTAGCATTACTTATTAAACGAATAAACGTAACTAAACAATGGTAATATTATGTAAATATTAATTATACATTACACACAAACACACTAAACATTTTTTTTTTGTATTTCTCGCTCTGTATTAAATACTGCACGAAGGTTTACGACAAGCTTGGTGGGCAAGGTCAGAAAACCAGCAAACTTTCAACAATCTAGTGGAACTTTTGACAACGGAAGACAAGCGACAAAGACAGCGAATTGAAAAACAAGATGAGTTAGTTGCACTTATGGCTAGTAAGAAAAACCACGCTCTGCTACCATGTTGAAAAAATCGAGACGACGAGAGACGATGAGATATTCAAGATTATTGACTCTTATAAAAAACTGTACGTTTATTTTTTATTAAAATCATCTTGAATATCTCATTGTCTCTCGTCGTCTCGATTTTTTCAACAGTAATGAATTCACCTCTTTTATTGCACCACATGGAATTACCGACTGTCATAATTTAAACCTAACCTTAAAGCTTTATTAAACCACAACCATCTATATAAGCTCTATATTTACAAGCCGTGCTGAGAATTATGGTAACACTGCAGGTAGTGCCGATTTCCGAAATCAACTTGACAAATTTCAGGTGTATTTTGGGTGTAATATTCCTATTTTGGGCTAGTTAACGATTAGTAGGTGATTTAAAAAAGGTCACCGGTTAAAAGACGCAATCGATGTAATAAAACAGACAGGCTAAAAAATTATGAGTTTGTTTATTTCCAGTAACTCGTTGGGAGTGTTAATTACGGGCGTTGGTTTACTCGCGATATAAAAACAAAATGATCAGAAATTTGAGGGCTTTTTTCGTAGATATTCACGTGGAGCGTGTATATCGCCGCGGAAAACGCGGCTACGGGCCACTTATAGACTTGTTTGCAGATATTCGCACGGGCGAATGTCGCTGCGGAAAACGCGGCTACGAACTACTGAAGTAAAAAGGTCGAATTAAACTAAATAGAATTGTCGCGCGTTTTGATTTTGAGTTAATGTATTTTGACCCGAGACAAACCTAGGTCTCTGAAATAGTGAAAAGGCGAATATGTAATTGCGTGCGAAATGGGCGTTAGAAACTGAGTAATTGTGCTTGTCTAAAAATAGACTAACGTGTCGGAGCCACTTTTAATTCACGGCAGTTTTTTATTTGATGTCCATTACGAGTGTGGGAAAACGAACTGCCTTTGTTATACGATAAAACGGTTCCTATCAACTATATTCAGAAGTCACCTATCTGAGGCAACATAATCTAAATCATCATCCACTACTAAGCACCCCATCTCAAAAGGAGAGGAATACCAATGTATAAATTGCAAGTAATTTTTCTCAAAAGTTAGTTAACTATAGGAACTGATTTATATTCAATTTTTGATTTGTCATTTTATAATTGTTTTCGGCGAATGGATTTATATAGGTAGGCTAGTTTAAGTTAGTAACCATTATATTCATGGCTGTAGATATTTAATTAAGTAGTAGATTAAGTAAATTTAAATCGTATTCATATTCAGGATAGTTGTAATTTTTTGATTCATATTAAAAAGAAAAAAGTTTAATTGTGAGTGCAGTGGAAGTTGAATTTATTTTATTTTTACTTCGATAGGGTCATTTTGTTCACCGATTATTTTCTGTCAAATTAGATACCTGAGGTATAGTAAATACAAGGGATATTACAAGAAGTTCACCAATTTCGGGGATCTCGACGGAAGAGCAATATGATGCAGTTACTAATTTACAGCGTTCCAAATTTTAAAGTCAAATAAAAATGTTATTATCCATTTTTGTAAATGAATAAAATATATGTGCAATTGTAAGCTGCCTAAGTATCTTTCTTCGGTATTAAAACCACCAAGGCGAAACACAAAAGAAAGGAAAAATGCAATTTTTCAAGAGCAACAAGACGCCATTAAAACTTTCATCAGCGCACCGATTGACTTTCGGACAATGCTGCCAAACTTCTCAACATGGCTTGTAATTATAGACGGCTGTAATTAAACGCACAATTATTATAAGTTTGTACAGCACCGTAGAGTTGTCAGTAGCATTTACATAACCTTCGGCTGAGCACGTGGGGTCTTTTGGGACCCCTTCCCTATATTTGTCTGCATATGATTAAGATAACAAGCTATTTCGGGCCAATACTTTTAAATGTCTTCCCAAATGATCTATAAAATGTATCTATTACTGTTTAGTTCCACAGAATGAAAAAGTAACTCGAAAAAAAAATAAAAAAGTAAAAATTTACGCGCATAGGCACTTGGGGTCTTTTACGACCCCGCCTATTTGCTTTTCATTTCAAGGTGGTGGGAGTAGGTTTACTTGCAGGGGGGTGCAACTGACTTCAGTAACACTTGTTGCGCGTGTTAGGTAAGACGGCAGTGGAGATAGTGTGTTTTTTGTAAATTCTATCAAAATAGATTATACTATGTAAGTATACATTTTGTGCTTCTTTTTATTGGCGGGATTATTTATATTTATTGAATATGGAAGACAAACAGCATGTTCCGTGAATGTAAGTTACATCTTTTTGTTTATATTTAGTGATGGAAGGAAATACAGCGTCGAGCAGGCGAGGCAGATATTGGAAAGCATGATAGATGAGGTATCGGATCAAGAAATTGAAATAGGGGATGAAACAGAATCTGTTCATGAAAACCTTGGCGATACTGGCGACGACGAAGATTATGTTCCTTCGATAGAAGAGGATGACAGTGATGAAGACGTGGTCGAAGAGGAGATACTTTACGATGACGTGATTGCGAATAGCGATTCCGACGAAATTCAAGACGATGATAATTGCTGTGATGAGTATTTTACTGCAAAGAATGGGATGAAATGGCATAAACATCCACCAACAAAACGACAAACTCCTGCACGTAATATTGTACGAGAAAAAGCGGGCCCAAAAGGAAATCGTCCTAATTCACTAAAGGATTCTATAAAAATATTCATCACTGAGCAAATTATGGATATTGTAATTAGGGAAACCAATAGGGAAGCTAAAAGGGTTTATGCGGAATGGAACAGCTTCAACAAGGATAAACCAAGGAAAACTTGGCAAGAAACGGACCAAACGGAAATCGAAGCGTTTCTTGGATTGCTTATAAGTGCAGGGGCTTATCGATCAGGACGAGAAGACCTAAGTGAGCTATGGTCTGAGGTGCATGGAAGGCCTCTATTTAGAGCAACTATGCCTCTCAAACGCTTCCAGGCAATTATGCGATTTATCCGTTTCGATAATAGATGCACAAGGGCAGAACGAAAATCCATCGATAAATTGGCAGCGATTCGCGACATTTGGGATATGTTTGTTCAACAACTATCTAATAGTTACACTCCAGGGTTAGATATGACTATAGATGAGCAACTAGGCTTCCGTGGAAACTGTCCTTTTCGTCAGTACATCAAGAGCAAGCCCTCAAAATACGGCATCAAGATCTTTTGGATATGTGACTCTGTTACAGCATTTCCTTTGAAAGGTCAAGTATATTTGGGAAAGCAGCCACAAAATCAGAGAGAAGTTAATCAGGGTGCAAGGGTAGTAAAGGATTTGATGGCTACGTGGACCAAAAAAGGGCGCAATGTAGTTGCTGACAATTTTTTCTCAAGTATACCACTCGTGCAGGATCTATTATCAATGAGAACAACATACGTGGGAACTTTGAGGAAAAATAAAGTCGAAATTCCTAAGGAAATGCAACCTCATCGTTCCCGTGAAGTATTTTCTTCTTTGTTCGGGTTTTCAGGAGAGTTAACGGTGGTATCTTATGTGCCAAAAAAATCAAATGCGGTTATTATGCTTTCGACAATGCATCAAGATGCCACAGTTATTGGTGAAGAAAAAAAACCAGAAGTAATTTTGCATTATAATTCGAACAAGGGAGCAGTGGATACAATAGACAAAATGGTTGCTACATATAGCTGCAAGAGAAATACCAAAAGCCTTTGGTACTATTTTTTAACATGCTCGACGTAGCCGGCATAGCTGCAATGGTAATTTGGCTGTGCCATAATCCCGAAAGCTTTGGACGAAAGGCTCAGAAAAGACGCTTTTTCTTACTAGATTTAGGACGTGAATTGGTAGAAACTTATATTCAGCGACGTTTACAAAACAAGCGGTGCATACAAAAAGGGGCAAAAAGTGGATTGCTTGCTTTAGGGTACAATCTTGACACTCCAAAGCAACATCAGCCAGAAAAAGTGAACACCTTGAAGAGAAGTAGATGTCAATTGTGCCCTCGAAGTGTCGACAAAAAAATAAAAACACAGTGCAATAATTGTGGTGTACATATTTGCGGAGCTCACAGCGATAAACTTATTTCTTGTAATTCTTGTGAGGGTAAACTATAACTGTAAACTTGTTATATGTCCAATATAGCCTTATTAAATAAATAATCTTTTTTATATTTGTTATATTTGCCTAAAAACGTATATAGAAGACAGAAATGCGCAGGGGTCTTAAAAGACCCCAAGTGCCAAACCGTGTAATATATCTGAAGTGCCCAGCCGAAGGATTCCCGGTACATTTTGAAGAGAATTTATAACAATGGTGTTTTTTCCAATGGTAACATTAAATGGTCTTGTGGATAGTCCTGTTTGAGGTTCGTCCTCTCCACTTCTATTTTTTCTTTTTAGATTGCTCCACATATCCCTTTGCAACAGCAGTCTTCCATCCACGGGCTACGTGATTGTAATTAAATAATACGCACCACCGTTTGCTAAATATGATGCCGATAAATGTCGAAAGCAATGTCCGTAATATTGACAAAAACGTTCTAAATTGAAATACTTCGCATTTGTAGCATCTCACTTATTTTGTTTATGCCTATTTAGTGCAGTAAAATAAGGCAAAAATTCGACAAAACCTCAAACTAATTTCTACGAAAGGTTTCTCGATGGTTTTCAAGATGGTAAATATTAGAAGTTGAAAGAATGGCTAATTATCCATGTGCAGTGCAGGTACGTAACAGACAATGATGTGATGCCGTTTTTTTAAATTTTATATTTTTATCATTTATATCGTACGAAATTTCGTATTATAAACTGCTGGACACTTCAAATGGAACGAGCAAATTTCTAGGTTAACTGTAGTCAAATATTTCGAAAAAGTTGTGTAACGAATCCCTTCATTCTGAGCTTCCACTTCTTTAGCGCCCAATTCTTCTCTATTGGACCAAACTGCGGACAATTTGGTTGATTCGTCTCTTTTGTGATGAACTGGACTGTCGTTGTACCATTGTAGCACCTCCTTGCTGTAATGGCAGCTGGCTAGATCCAAACCATAACTGGACCATCATGGGACTTAATCAAGGGCCAAATCCGTTTGTTGAGGCACTCCCTTTTATATACCTTCGAATTCATGGTCTTATCGGTCACAAAAACCCTGGTTTTCTTGCCAGAGAAACAGATCCCGTGTCAAATTTGAATTTTTTCGCGTAACGACGATAAACAAAAGGACAAAAAGGGAACGATTCGTTGTTTTAAATGTAAAAATCCAGCACACAAAGCAAACGTGCAAGTGGTCGTGGATGATGTCTGTTTCAACGTCAACACTGAAGATAAATGACCCGAGCAGAAAATGGTGCCTGGATAGTGGTGCGATCACCGCAGTAGTTCGATGAAATTCAGTCGCGACGTGAGATTCGCTACATCCGTTTCGAAAGAAGGTAAGGTATCGCTCGAGACTTTACACAGACGCCTGGCTCACGCCAACGTACGAGATATCCAAGATAGTATTCGTAAAGGTATCGTAAAAGAAGCTAAACTGATAGATGACATTGAAAAATGGAACTGTGACACCTGTCCAGAGGAAGATGATGAACGCCCTTCCGCGACAAATCAGAGCTTCTGACGAAGATCTTGGAGTTAGTGTACTGCGGTCCAATGAAGACGGCAGCTTTGCAGGGGCAAAATATTTTATCGAGTTCATCGACGATTGTTCGTATTGGTTTAAGGTAAAATTCTTGAAGTCGAAAGCAAGAGACAGCCAACTGTAAAATGTTTGCAATCCGATAAATGGCAGCGAGTATACCAGCAACGAGTTCAGCGATTGTCTGAACAAACGAGGAATTGTCAGAAGATTGACAGAACTGAATGATCCGGTGCGGCGGAGCGAAATAATCGAACCTTGATAATTTCGCTAGGTGCGTTCTTAGGGAATTCTATGTACTTTACTCTTTTTGGGCAGAGGCAGTGAACACCGTAAATTATCTGAGAAATCATCTTCCCACTAGTGCATCATTCGGAAATTTCCATGAAAGAAGTTTTGAGCGGGCCTGACGAGAATGAATGGCACAATACCATGGTATTCTAGCGTCACGAAACGGAAAGAAGGTAACTGAACTTATTAATGGACTGGCTAGCAATTTTAAAATTAAGGATTTAGAGCACCTCAAATATTGCCTCGGGATAGAGTTCGAACAATCGAAGGTATCCAGGCTTCAAGCTTCAAGCAATTTTGGTGCCGATCATTGCAAGACTACCAAGCGGGTCCTACGGTACCTGAAAGGTTTTATTAACATGGGATTAACATGAGGCCTGATGATGATGGGGAATTGTTCTAAGGATAGAAAATCCTACACTGGTTACTTATTCATGCTGACACGGTGGGTCGGTGGCCTGGGATTCTCGGAAGCAATGAACCGTTGCCCTGTCAACGATTGAAGCTAAATATATGGCCTTATCTGAAGGTGTCAAAGATGCTATAATTTTGAGAAATTCCTTGCCCAACTAGGATTCAACATACGATTTGATTAGCCACGGTGATAATTATGGTTCTTGGCTGTAGCAGGGAATCAAACCTATCATTATTCCATAAGTAAGGATCACATTGATATTCGCCCTCACTTTCTGCGAGAGGAGCTAAGATTAGTCTATGTTCCTACCGTGGAGCAAGCTGCAGATTTTTGGACTAAATGTTTGCTGTATCGATTTGTCATGACTTGGTAACAATCGACTCGAGGGGAAGTGTTAAAAAAAATCGTTGTTTTTGTAATTGGGTCATTGCTAAGCGTTGCCTCTACCCTAAATATTCCAACATCAGATCAGATACCTACAGAAATGATGAATGAAGGTTTTCTAATAAAACAGTGTAAACTTCCAAGTTGTATTTTAGATATCTAATGTGTTACACTTTCGATCTAAGCGGAAACTTTCGTTCGATCGGAAAATCTTAAAAAAATTATCTTGAATGGTTTCTCAAAAACGCATAACTGACGTTCGTCGTAAAAGACCATGTATATACAGGTTGTAACAATTAAGGTGTACACGCCGATGTCGACGAAGTTCGCTAGGGATTCGCTAGGTAGCACCAAAAATGTATTCCATTATTCTAATCGGCGATAAAACGCGCCTAACAACTTTTTTTAAAGGTAGTGTCAGGAAACTGTTTCACAGTTTTATTCTTAGGAAAACAAGTGGTTGCTAGTTAATAGGATACGGTCTATTTCCTGTGCCCACTTTGATCACTTAAAGTACCGTCACAGATATACGTGGTACCGTTTATGTGTTATGTAACATCTGCTGCCACATACCGATACGTATGTTTAAAACTTGTTAGGGTGTGTTTTTCACTAGTGTCACTTTTCTGTCGGCATAATGTGGAACTTTTAATATTTTAATAATTAAACTAGGTACATATTAAGTATATACATATACTATGAATTTTATTAATCTAATATAGAGGTATTCTTAATAATTTCGTTTGTACACACATTTTTTTGCATTGAAGGACATTTGCGAAAGGATATCCGCTTTTTTTTGCCAATCAACCTCTTCCTACGAAACAGTTGAACGAGTTTAAAATGGGCAGAATGAAAATTACCAACGCGCCGCGTCCCGAAGCATCGATTTACGCTGATATTCCAGAATCCACCATTCCAGTATAAATTGCAGAAGTAAAAGCTTTGCGTGCGATGGGTGCGCTACAATTGCTGATCCCGGCTTTTGGTATTATCTTATTTGGTTTCACTACTACACTTCTAAACCAAAGCAGCAGTCAAAGCAATGGGCTAAGGTAAGCAAACCGGTTGCGAATAAGGCGAAGACGGTTGTGTCCGCCGGGAAGCTGATGGCAGTTTTCTGGGAGGAAAAAGGCGGTCTGCTACTCAACTGCCTATACAGGGTGGTGACTTGCGTCACGCATCATAGGGATTTCAATGTAAAATTCATAACATGCGATTATTGGCTCCCCAAATTATTTTAAAGCAAAAATGTATGAAGGTTTTTTGTAGAAAAAATTTTTTTATTATACTTCATTGAAATCACCTTATTTACACCTGTATTAGAAATAATGGTATCTGTCCTTTTCCAGGCTAGCGCACGGAAAAACTTTTCCCGGTCCCTTTGATTCTTTCCGTGCGCTGAATATAAATACCCAAAATATTGCTTTAAAATACAAATTTACAGGGAAGGAAACTAATTTTCAGAAACTCTATATGCGTTGTAATGTTTCATATGTAAGTATTTTGTGTTTTAATTCGTAGATGTTTGAATATTTAGATAAACTTCTTTGAGAATTTGTGACATTTTTTGACGTTTCGTCAACCTTATCTGAAATAAACTAATTAAACAAATCGCCTTTGAAATGATTTGAGAGTAACCATGAAAACGCATTTTCTATAACTGTTACAAAATAAAAATGTTAGCGAGTTTGTTGTTTTTTATGTTATCGATTTAAAAGAAGTATAATAAAAAATATCGTTCATTACACGTCCAGAAATGCTTTTTCCGTGCTTGCATGACTTCCCGTGTTCGGCTACGCCTCACACGGGAATTTGCCACGCGCGCACGGAAAAAGCCTGCTTTCCGGACTCCTAATGAAATATACTATTTTACGTCAATAAACCGTATTAGTTTTCAATTTTTTACATAGTAAAGACGGAAATTTGAGAAAATAAAACCCGCATCTTTTTGAATAATCTGCGATGCCATGGAATTTTCTAAAATAAAAAGATGTCAAGTTGTCACTTAGCAGCTGGATTTTATGATCGACTTGGTTACTGTCTTGCAGTTAATGGTGCCTTATTCGAACATTTACTGTCAATTGTTGTATTAGGAAACCGTTTTTAGTAATTTGGTCTTTCTTTATGTTGAATTCGCTGTTCTAAATATAATACTTTTTGATAGAATTTGATTTGTTTTATAGCAGACATTCCATGGCATGACGGATATTGTAGTTTTTGTATTATAAAATTCCATGGCATCACAGATTATTGAAAAAGATGCAGGTTTTATTTTTCCAATATTCTGTCTTCATTATGTAAAAAATTGGAAACTAACGCGGTTGATTGACGTAAAAAATTTTTGTCTATAAAAATCCTTAATACATTTTTGCTCTAAAATAATTTGGGGAGCCAATAATGGCATGTTATGAATTTTACATTGAAATCCTTATGATGCGCGACGCAAGTCACCACCCTGTATGGAATAAGAAAATCTTGTTTTATCCAAGTTCCAAGTGACCCCCTTCCCCTTTTCTATTCGCCTCATTTGGTCCCGCCAGACTTCCAACTGTTCCCAACAGTAAAAGTTTATGGACTGACTGGAGGCGGGTGAATACCTTTTCCGGAGACCGAGGACCAGCACTTTCGGACGGGGATCGTGGAGTTTGAAGCGTTGACTGAAAGTGTGTTGCGGTTGAGCCTCGGGGGACTACGTCTGCATCATTGTTATTTAATATTTATTTCAAAATAGATTACTTATCACCACTATCTGTACCTATATGCAAAGAGACTTTGAAACACTGGTGGCATTTTGGAGACCATTAAATTTTAAGTTTACCCCAGCGCACATTTATAGCGGACGCGTAGGGTTCATGTTCATTCAAACTAAATGAGATTGCATAAATAATCGAATTTAATAGGCCATTTCTTCACTATTTGTATGAGCGGGTTGGTACACGCCCCGAGTTATGCCCAGAGCGCCACTTTGTGTGCTAAATTGAGAATGGCAATAAAACATTTTTAATAATTTTTGAGCTCATATTCAACAATAATTAATAAGGCAACATTTGAGGTTTACAACGTTGTGCACCCGTCTTACAATTACAACAAATTACAAACTTTACATTCAATTTTGAATGGAAAGTGTTACCTCGTGTAAACAACTTGAAAAAAAATACAAAATATATTAATATTTATATATATTTTGGAGGTGCTCAAATAAGACACTAGCAGAGGAGGTTAAGAATCAAACAATGTGACAATTTACCCGCGTATCAAAACACTCGGGTACAGAAGAATTTTGAATTGTTCCGTTTCTAAATTTTTGTTGTTTTGTAAACAATATTATTATTAACCCAGTAGTACAGCTACTGGGAAGTTTACAGAACTTCATGTACGTTTGTGATTAGGCACGTAATGGTAACTCATTACTGACCTTTTTGTAAAGAAGAAAAAGAAAAAGAAAGTGTTAAATTATACAAAGGTATACATTTTCTTCGGAAGGTAAGGGATACTTCTCATTCCCAAGGTTAAAGAAGGAGAGAATTGCATTACACTCTCTAAAAAGATTACCACCTTCGTGTGCATGGTAAAATGTTCACTTAGAAATAATGTGAGATAACATGGAAGCTGTTTGGAATCATAACATAAAAGATTCTTCACCGTAACCTATTCCGCTATGGTGATGGTTTACTTGCTCTAACTGCTGCGCTAATAACGCGAAGTGCAATTTTTTAAATACGAGCAATTAAGAAATTGAACACATGTTAATCTTTCATCTAACTTATTGCATAATTACAGTTTAAATTACTTACCTGAGCTAAGGTAACCTTAATGAAGCCAAGAATGGCGACCGCAAGGGTCGCCTGTAACCGTATCAACATTCCCTGAAACAATATCGTAAGTTTAGTAACTATTAAATAGGTATGTACACATAAAAGTTTAATTAGGTATGTATTGGTATGTAAGTAGTAGGTAGTAAATATGTCGGAATTTCTAACTGCAAGGCACACATGTATGTTCATGCGGCTACACACCTTAAGATTAACAGTTACGAAACAAGAATTTATTTTAATAATCGAATGCTATAAAGCGTATTGGTTATATCAGTGAACATTTGCATATAATTAACCCAACACTGTAGCGGTTTTTGTTTATAGGTCTTTTTCATCTTTACCTGAGATCTGTAACAATAATCGCTAATTATTGTTACACCATATGGAATACAGATCACGGCATTCACACATGGGAACAAAACATTAATTGTATAATATTACTAAATATTTTTCCCAAACCGAATTTGTGGTGTAATATAGTGGCTTTCTATATTGTAAAAAGGAACTACTTTTGTAAGCAATTCTCACCAATAGGTGAGTACCCCAACAATAGAGTATTATAGCTGCGATTACTTATTATATAAACGCAATCAATTCTGGAACTGTTTCTATTACTGCAGACGACAACAGATCAAAATAAAAGCGAAAGTTTTAATAATGCGTTATGCACCATTGCGGTAAATTTAATTTTTAACCGCCTTATTATGATAAAATGGTTTTTTGTTAGAGTTTTTAAACATTAGAAAGTAAACTTAATGGTCACAAATTAATCATAATAATAGCTGCACCGTACTGAAAAAATGAATTAATTCAGATAATTGTGCTGAATGAGATAAGATTGAGCCAGAAGCAGTTAAATTGGCTACTATGGCTTATATAAACAAATTAGACAAATACATTTTCGTAAAAATGTTTAACCAACCCAATATATAAAAATCTTGAGTCACGGTTTTTGTGGTCACAACCTCCGAAACCGCTAGACCGATTTTTATGAATTTTTTGTATATTTGGTACATATGAGAATAGGTCGCAAAGTATATTTCATACGGCTAATAATAACAGTGGACGAGGTGCCTCAAGGTTATGTCCCATCCTGGAGCGAGGTATGAGAATAGGTCGTAACGCACATTTCATAAAGCTTATAATAAATATTGGGCGAGGTGAGGCGGCGCAACCGCCTAAACCGAGTTTATGGTTCATCAGGGAGCGGGACTGAGTTTCTGCCCCATCCGGGTGTGGGATATTGGGTTGAATGGGGCGATGCGGCCTCCGCAAACCGAGAATATCTCCCATCCTAGAATACGAAATTTCCCAAAGGCGGTACAAACTTCGCGGGGTCTGCTAGTATTCTATAATAATAATGACGTTTCGCGTTCAACTAGGATTATAATTGCTTGGTTATCATAAGCCTCGTTTCCTTTGGCACCGTGGGTGATGGTTTCATTTTATGAACTGAAATTATGGCGATTGTCTTGTGAAGTCGCAATGGAGCTGCTTGTACAAATTTGAAGCTAATTATTATATTATCAATACTTAATGGTCAACTTGATCGTGATCAGGTAATGTTCTTTCAAGAGAAAAATGCTGCGAAACGAAAATGAGTGCTTCTGAAATGAAAATGATTTGTGATTGGTTTACGTCAAGAATGTCCGAATTCGAAGTTAGAGCATAGGGTAAATGCATTTTGAGCCATTTAAGTAGGACCTCTTGAAACTGATTGTCCATATGCAAACACATCTGCATTCAATAGATTACCGAATGGACCACCTGGAAAATTACTCTCTTTGGTATAGCCTCCTTTTCCATGGGGTAGATGAAAGAAATCGTTTCCGTAGCTTTCATCAAATGTATGTTTTAAACATCTACATTTTGCATCATCTAATTGAAAAATGTCACTGTTTGAGTCAAGCTGACAAAAAACGCCCCAGGACAATGATTGTTCAATTTCTTTCTTATAAGGATCGCGCGAGTGTTTGGAGCGGGAAAAACCTGCCCAAAGGGTCTTCTATGTTAATCATCAGAATCCGTAAGTGCCTGTAGATATGCGATACTGAAGGCTGCTAAAGCTACATTTATGTTTCAAAAATACTTGGACAGTAGATAGTAAAACTGTGGTGCTATTTCCAAATAACCTTAAAAAATGTATCACAACTCAAGCTCATTTGAATGTTGCCACCACTAGATATACACAAAAAACAGATTGGATTTCTTGGGTAACACATTTATAATACATATTCCTAACTGGAGTGGCATCACCCGTACACAATGGTTGCAAGAGCACCGTGATGAGAGAAATGGGTAGAGGTAGATTCACTCAAGTGGCGTTTATTCGTTTTACAAAAGAACGTGCCGGACAAGGATGATTTATATGTATTAGCTTTCCCGTGCAGAACGTTGGAATTGGGCTCACTTCCGGCGTCAGCGTCCTGAAGGTAAGACTTGTTCTTATTAGTCCAGGCTATATATTTTTTTACAAAAAAAATTACTTACCGGGCAAAACCGGGTTTTTCAGGCAGGCAAAATGGCCAAATGAATAGAAATTGGGAAAAAATAATTAAAACAGCTGAATTTTTTCGCGGGTGAAATCACGGGGGTTGAAAAGGGGGAAAGTGGTGTTTTGCAAATTGTGGCAAAACTATTAATTTTAGACGAAAATGTAAAATGTAAAAGTTATAGAGATTTAAAAAATGAGCAACTTTTGTATCTATACTGTATAGTATCATTGTATTTCGTTTATAAATACATTGATAGTATATAATTTATTTTCACATATCCTCCAATTTTCCTAGAAAAACCGGAAAAACTGTTTTTTTCGTATTCTTATTTTTCCGAAAAAAAGTCGTAGGGGTTTGAAATTTGGAAGAAACAGCTTGTTTTATGATAAAAAAGAAGATAATTGTTTGAGCCCGTAAAGTTGAACCGTTTCCAAGATCTCACGATTTCTGAAAAAAACCACCTCTTTTTCAAGGGGATGAAAAACTTATTTTTTTTCATCGTAAAGAGGTGCGCGGGGTAGCAAAATTTTCGGGAAGACATATTTTAATAAACAAAAATAAAAAAATATTCCCATAGCAAAAATTCGAGAAAATCGCCATAAACTGAAAAAACAGTTTTAAGATATACATGGTTTTTGTCATGATAAATCAACATGTTGGATGTTAATAAAGATTTTTTCGAAATCTGTCTTCTTGCTTCTCTTTAATGTTTGCTTAAATTATCTCTTTTGTTATCTTATGCTCAACTGGTTTAGTTAAAACATCTTTATTATTTCTTTTTTCTGCATTTTTACCACAATAAAAGCAATTCGAAATAAAATCGGATTATCTTGCTTCCTGATGATTCCTGAACAATTTCTTTTTGTTCACTGACTCTTCTTCCTGCCTGTTTTATAGCTGATGCAATTGTGTTGGGCCTGTTGATAAACTTGCAAAATCTGCAATAAGAACGTTAGTTTTACCGGCCAAAGCAAATGATTTGAGATGTAAAACCTGGAATAAACTTTATGAGGATTTTATTCATCATTCCTGTAAATTAACGATCAACAGGCCCAGCTTAATCCCATCAGCTGTAAAACAGGCAGGAAGAAGAGTTAGTGAACAAAAACAAATTGTTCAGGAAGCAAAAGAATTCGATTTTACTTCGAATTGCTTTTATTGCAGTAAAAATGCAGAAAAAAGAAATAATAAAGATCTTTTAATTAAGGCAGTTGAGAACTGGGAAACAAAAGAAAATATTTTAGCAGCATTAAAGAGGAGAGAGAAGACAGACTTCAAAAACTTTTTATTGGCGCGGATCCAATACGTTAAGTTGCAACAAAAGCTATTTACCTACTGTCAAAAACGGTATATCTTAAAACTGTTCCCCCAGTTTTTGCTGCTTTTCTTAAAATTTTTCTATTGGAATAATATTTTTTATTTTTGATTATTAAAATGTAAGTCTTCCCGAAAATTTTGCTACTCCGCGCACCTCTTTACGATGAAAAAAAATAAATTTTTCATCCCCTTGAAAAAGAGGTGGTTTTTTTCAGAAATCGTGAGATCTTGGAAACGGTTCAACTTTATAGGCCCAAAAAAGTTTCTTCTTTTTTATCATAAAACAAGCTGTTTCCTCCAAATTTCATACGCCTACGACTTTTTTTCGCAAAAATAAGAATAAACAACGAAAAAAACAGTTTTTCCGGTTTTTCTAGAAAAATTGGAGGTTATGTGAAAATAGTGTAGATACAAAAGTTGCTCATTTTTTTCATCTCTACAACTTTTACATTAAACATTTTCGTCTAAAATTAATAGTTTTGCCACAATTTGCAAAACACCACTTTCCACCCCTTTCAACCCCCGGGATTTTACCCGCGGAGAAATTTCGCTCTTTTAATTATTTTTTCCCAATTTCTATTCATTTTATCTACCTGAAAAACCCGGTTTCGCCAGGTAACTAATTTTTTTTGAAAATAAATTATTTTAGAGCTATTTAACCTGGACTATATATTGTTAGTGCATTTGGGATTATCGGTGAGAATTTTTGCTCGGAATTTCATTTTACTTGTTGGGAATCGTTGTGAGATTCGGCAATCAATTTATGCGATCATTATTGGATTAAGGGATTCATAATTTGGGGGAAGTTTGAAGTTTAACGTATGTCTCGACGTATGTATTATTTTGGAGAAATTTAATTTCAGTTTATTTAAGCAAGGTTCGTTGGTTGTTAAGGAAAAATAAACCAGCATTTCCTTAGCCAATTTTATTATTACTTCCCTCATATCTCCTCAGTTTTATACAGGGGGAGTTAAGTTAGAAACGGAGTGAAGCTCAACCCTAGTACACTGCAACGAAGTACACGCCCAGGGCGAATCAACCGAAGTGAAAGTCTTTGTGTTTTACCATCCCTGAGCTAGCTGGTCGTTTATGACGCCGGTTTGAGCTAAAGCAGTGCTAGCTGAACCCCCTGTTAGGTATAATTCGCGGTAACGCCAGAGCAGAAACTCAAATTTGTCAAGAAAACGCTTTGGAAGAACGACGATAGTTATTTTTAACTGACTGTCACGGGGGACGAAACATGGGGGTTTCACTGGGATCCCCTCACAAAACAGAAATCAATGCAGTCTGCTCTCCCCTCCCAAAAAAGGCATAAACCCTTCGTCTAGTCTAGAAGATGTATGGTGATTATGGCGCACGATTGAATGCTGAAGCGCGCCTGTAAAGCAAAACGACCTGGCCGAACAAAACTGCTCTGTTGAATGACAAACTCAATGACAACTGCAGAGTCCACAAGGCTCGCCATGTTCAAGCCATTATGGCAAACGGTGGCTTTACAGAATTACCAGATTCACGCTACAGTTCAAATTTAGCACCATGCGACTTCTTTTTCTTCAAATACTTAAGGGACCACAAATTTGCTTCAAATGATCACCTGATAGCGCAGTGGCGTCACTTTTTGAAGTACAAATAAATGATTTTTTTATGGACTGAAGCATATGGGAAAATGCTAGGCTAAATGTTAGTATAGTTACGTAGAGATACACATTGTTTTAAACATTGTACGGTTTCTTCATAGTAGAAAATAAAAATAAAACGCCCTCGTAATTTGATGCAATTTGAAGGTTTTTGCCAGTATTCATCACCTTGACAGTGTTAAACTATGATGAACCTTGGGCTTCATCTAGGTTGGGGCATTGTTTAAGTACTGTTGGGGTGTTCCTAATTGTTGAATTCTTCCTACGAAGCGCTTAAAGCTGTAGGTATTATGTCACACTTCAAAAGAACCAAATTTGTCCTGTCCCACTCGATTTTGTTGCGTGGGAAACACACGCAATGACCTCTCTTTGTCGATTGGTCGGTATAAGTTACTATTGTTCAAGATCAAACTTGTATGCAAAATAAATAATAATACGGTAAATACGTATGCACACTACTGTCATTATATCAGAAATATAAGGAATAATGATGCTACGTGAATCTGTTAATGATAACTTTCTCTAAAATAGGGTGCGGATGGGTACTTTAAACGAAAGGGGGAAGTACAAAGCGTATTATGTTTCTACTTGGAATATTCACCGACTAGTAAAGAATGACATATTTGGCTAACGTGAAAGTTATAAGACAAATAGAAATCAAACTAGAAATACTTAACTTACACCCTACTTTGTAAAATAGCTATACCTGTTTGGTTAACTTTTAATAATGTTACACAAGAAATTTTGTAAAAACGTTGGCATCTCAATATCCATCGGCCAGCAAAATGTGTTTGTTATTTAAATGTAAATTAATTTTTTAGGAAAACCGATTACTTTGAACACGAAAGGTAAAGATCATCACAAGTATGATGTAAGTTTTGTTTCGCTTTTAAATGACTACCCATAAATAATAACATTCGTGTCGCAAAATGACATACATAGGTGTGTGTTGTCCAGATTATGTAGATATCCAAGCAACGTGCAATGTAAAACTTCTAATCCAGCGTTGTGTAATGGAACTTACAAGTCACAACTGGCAGTCAATGGGATTAACATCTAGACAAAGACAAACGTAAGAATGCACAACATATAAATGAACATCATGTGAACCAGCAGACAATTGGTTTGGTACAATAATGGTAATCAGTGTAGTCATGTGATTCACTTTACACACTTTGGCTAATTCGTTTCATGCCGCTCAAAATTTTCGCAACAACTGGCTTGTATGGCTGTTCTAATGATTGGTTATAATATCAGGAAAGTTTTAATGGTAAATAGTTGACATCAAAACGCGACAATTTCATGTCCAATAAATAAGGTTACGGTAATTCTTAAGATGACAAATGGCAAAACGAAAGTGATGCTTTAAAGTGATTTGTAACGAGAAGTGAAAACTGTATTGTCACATTCATCTCAAGAGACATCATTTTCTCCATTCGTATTAATCTTACACGGCGTTGGAAATTACGATTGCAAACGATCCATGACGGGGAAACGGAAGAGAAATGAAGAGAATCTAGACTACGAACGTCCTAAAACCAAAAAATTTGACAAAGTGTAGCCATGTTTCTGTGTTAAAAATTGACAAATAAAATTATGAAACAGGTAGATAAAAAGTCGTGATCGTATGATTTTCGAATAGCAGCATCAAAACCACCCCACTCCAGTAGTAGGCACTTCACTATAATCCTATTTTTGTTTTTGATCATCATTTTCAAATTTAGCTTGACCTCGAGAAACCACATTTAACAAACAAACACTATGAATTACCATGAGATTCCATGTGAAATTCAGAATTCTATATGTAGAGATGCGAGGACCTGGATTCGTAAGATTAGAATTTTCGATTGTTCTTGGTCTAGTTTCTTGGGTCTTTTTAATTAATAAAATGATTTTAATAAAATATCTATGGATAGATACGAAAAATTACTTTTTTGCTAGTCATCTTCGAGTAACTTGAAATGTATTTTTAAAAAAACGTCATAACATTTTATGTATATGGAATTAAATATAAATATTATGAATGTATTTACTATTATACCATTGGAATTACAGAGCTTACTAATGAAAATTAAAACTTTGCCTAATTTATTTTAGTCCAAAGCATTGAACACCAAAATGGTTTTCCAAACTTAATTACTAAATAATTACATCAATGATTTATTGAGATTTAATGTATTTTAACTAACCCACTGTATTATTAAATAGAAACTTGTAAGTGCGAATAATACATCACTATTTTGCACTAAAAATTAAATGTACCTTTTTCCGGAGGGGAATTTTTCGATGAAAGCTTATCTGAGCAAAGAACAATTTGTGAGTACTCTGTAAGTCTGTATCTCGTTCTCCAAAATACGTCATGTCTCCGTTGCTAATGACACGATACGATTCGGTGATACCGTTGGATGAATTCCCCGTATGAGAAGTTTTGATCGTCTTATGTCTTTTAAATATTTGAGAAAGCCCAAATATAAAACCCGAAACTTGAAAGCCACATCAAAACCGGGGGACATTAAAGTGCTACTTCAAAGAATTGTACACTCATTTAATTTTTCGAATGAAATCCCAAAAAAAAGGATAAGCGGGAGTGGGGGTTATGGGGCTACTACCACGAGAATATGCACGCCAATGTATTTCAAGAATATTTTGAACAATTGCTGTTTTTTGTTTCGAGAGTATGGGGTTATGGGCACAGGAAATACCTACATACTTCAGGAGAACCTCCTGAAATTGGAACTTTTGCGAATTGTAACGCAACATATACCTCCAGCCGCCTTAGATGTGTTTGTGGAACTACTACTTATCTAGTTATTAACGTAATTACTGAAGACATCTATACGGATTAAGAAAAAATCGATACATTTGCTTCAGAGGCGTAGCGAGAATTGGGCAGGACCATGCGCCCCCCCCCCTCTCATAAATGCACAAAATAATAATAGATAATGTTCAACATGGCGCCCAATTAACTCTGTACAGGTGAGTCCTCCAAAAACTACATGTAAAATAATATAATTTCGGGCGGCATCAGCATCCCTAATAGAGGACTAAGGCACGCTATACTATAAAGAAAAACCATATTTGTAGAGATCCTACCTAGGCTACTACTTTTTTTTTACAAAATTCCAACCACAAGTTGTGTAGAATGATGAAAATTTTGATTTTGATTTTTGTGAATAAGTAAGTACTCGAGATCGATTTCATTCATGTTGGTACAAAAGACAATAGCTGGTAATCCTAGATCAGGTCCTAGATCAAGGATTCAACATCTCTCCCCCAAGTGATGCACACATGAAGGCGTCGAAGGTTTTCGATTACTGTGTTTAGGAGAACAACATATGCCACCCTTCGATTCGCCCCCATTTTTACCATCAATTCTTTTTACCACCAACGTGTTTACTAATCTATAACCTAATCAAAAATGGTAAAATTTATTAGTAGTGAAACAGAATAGCGGTAAAAAAAGTATGTTGGTGAAAATGCAGTGGTAAAAGTTGAAGTGGAATATCCATCTCTAGAATATTGTAGATTAAATTCTAATGAAGTTGCCTGTAGAATTCCACAGAATCTATTCAGTGCAACACGATCAGAAAAAAAACCAACACTCACATCACAAAGCTTTACGAAAATAACGTTTCGACAGTAAACTATCATCGTCAGGGCACACAGGTTCATAAGATCCCAGATTTTCTATCGCATGGCGATCTTTTAGTGTTCAAAACACTTATATGATGTTAGTTTCGAAGTTTATTTGTAACGAAATCATGAAGCGCTCGAATGTTATCATCTTGAATGGTTGATGGTTATTTGTGGTTCACATATTATGGCGTTATACTCTTATGCATTGCGAATTCTGTGAATTTTTGTATTAGTTATTGGCATATTCATTCTCATTTTTTAACGTCTTGTTCATTATATTATGTAATAGTGTGTTTGTTTCCTACACCTTCCGATAGTTGCAAGAATTGCGAGATCTGTGAATGTTTAATTTTGTCGTAAAATGAGTTGAATAATCTATAATAAATGGAAATGCGCCTTTGCTGCCTATTTCAACACATAATTAATCAATCCCTGCAAATTAAAATACGGTTTGTATTTGAAAGTAATTAGAATAGTGGTTGATAATATTTTTAAATTAGCATCGTTACTACGTTCCATGTTCTATTAGAATGCGCAGCTATAACGGGGACCCTTTAGGGAATCTAGAGATTTTAAACTACTTGTTTATCCGTCACTCTCTTTTTTGTTTGGCATTTACCTTTGTAAGCATAGGAAAGAATCACTCTATAACGTGACTGATAGTGGACGTTTAAGCAGTAAGGTGGTTTTAGGGTTGATCCCAAATTTGTCGGCTGTAAGTTCTTTGGTGAGGGATGTGTAGGAAGTAGAGATGCTAAGGAGGTTCGATTCCGATTCCGAAAGTTCGGAGTTTCTGATTGATTTTGCACTTTCGATTTCGGTTTTGGTTCCGGCAAATTTTAATCGAAAGTTATATCGGAGGTTGATGCACAGCGGGGGTGCGAGCGCAATTAGTGAGTCGACTACTCTTTAACTTGTTGTTTTGTTCCTTAAATAGAATTTTCTTCTTTTGAAGTCACTTCATTTGATTTAATTGACTACTAGCACCTACTGTTTAAGATTTGACATCTCTCTCCTGCTTCCCATTCCGGTTCCGATTCCGATAAACACGATTTAAAAACTCCGCTTTCGAATTCGGTTCCGATGTAGCAACTTCCGTAAAATCCCTGGTAGGAAGGATGTCTTTTATCCTGATACGCACATTGAAGCATTTGTACGTTGTTGTGGAGGGAGGATGAATGTTGCCACCTTTTTTGTTTCATTAAGGTGTATTGTAACGTTTCGTGCTAATAGAGAGTGTGAGTTGGTACTATTGGGATTGCGGAAAACTTTACTTTGGTTTTTGTTGCTGCAATGACAGGTACTTTGCGAAAGATGTTTAAATCTTATGAATTTTCTGAGGCATCAAGCTAAAATTGTCGAAATTATTTATCTAAACGTATTTACGTGAATGGATTTTGCTAACCTTAATCTATTATTTTTTGTGTTCACTTTCTAATAATTAACCTTAATCTAGGTAAGCATATTTTTCACGGCCATGGTCATCCCGGCGATGACCATCCCGGCACCGATTTCCCGGCGACCATTCACTTCTCGGCTTCGGTTATTCCGGCGCTCTAAACCCAGCGATGAGCAATCCTGGCTTCGGTCGTCCCGGCAATTTGAACTCTGCGATTAGAGGGATGGAAAACATTTAAGACGCGGTAAACATATGAAGCAAATTCATGTTTATCATATTGAAACCGGAATTAAGTTTTCTGATTTGCTATTTTATAGAGTTGATTTTTCCTTTTTAGATATAACACAATTTAAATATTTAAATATCACATGTTCCTGGCAAATTCGAAGTTGATTAATATATCATCTATTCTAGATTATATTATCTTTCTTTTTATCGATTATATTCCAAAGCCAATTCCGTTACTGTAATGGTTCTCTGGAAACAAAGTCTTACAGGAACAGCTGTTCTGATTATAGTATTGATATTACTAAGATACGGACACTTTAATAATTTTTAGTTTCAGTTTGGCAGGATTTTGTCTGGCGCCACCCCGCCGTACGGGTTTGCTCAGGATTGTTTTACTCGGAGGCCCAAATCTTCCCTGGCTAGCCGGTCAAGTAGATAGATTAATGCTAAAGCTTGCGTCATAATTCCAGGAATGGAGACGCCATTGCTAATTTCTCGACACTTGTATTTGCAGGTACACGAGTCAAAGTCAAAGTTAAAATAAAACTACACGAACTCGATAGTGGAGACACAGGCGACCTAGAAGAATCTTTTAGTTAGAACGTGAAAGCCGAATGGGACAAAACGTGAAGGAAAGGATTACCTAGCAGCTGAGTACAAGTAATTATGTAATTACAGCAAAACTTGGGATTCACTAATTAGTTGCATTGAAATTACGCAATAATAAAAGAAAAGTGGACTCTCTTAGTGGCCCGAAAGATACCTAATTAGAATAGCTGAACACTTTCTATTTTTTTTAGTAACTTAGAATTATACTTACACTTTGAATTGCATCTAAATAGCTCAGAAGTTAACTACGATATTATATCCGTTAAGTCCTCCATACAATAACCTTATACAAAGACAGGTAGTCTATTCATAAAGAATAGAATGCCCATTCTTCCTTATATGTAGAATTCTGATGGCTAGTTAGAACAGTTCCACATGGTGTATTTTCGTTCTGCATGCTGCATGTTCACGAGGTCATTGCAGAAGAATTGGATCGCGAGTAGCTTTTTTAATATGTTACTCTGTTATGTGGCATGCATGCTTAGCGCCTATTAACAAATTAGAGGGGTATGAGGACAGTTCATTAAATCGAGGCTTGAAATAAAATGATAATTATAGGCAGACTTTCGTGTGTATGAATTTGATCAGTAGAATGGAACGTAAATAGCGGAACCACACAAGTTCTTATAATGAATGTGTTTGGCGGAGAATCCAACCCCAGACTCAACGCTCGAATTCACAACCTTGGAGTTTTATTATACGCGGATTCTTGAATTATCAAGGTCCATTTATTCGGTTTAAACCAATACGAAAAGATGTATTTTGGTCAAATGAAGCAGCCGTTGATGTAGCGTTAATGGTGTAAGGAAGGTTGTGATTTGTTTACGTCGTCAGTTTTTGCTGGTCGTGCGAAAATGGCTTGATTGGTGCTATAAGGGCGACGGTCACTATGTAATGTTTCTATTTAATGGTAAATGGGTAGCGAGAGTTTCATTTTGATGCCCTGGTGCTGCCCAAGCTGAGGAGTGAGAGTGTGCCTCTTGGTCTTTCCTGGGATTCAGGGCGGGCTTGTATACAAAATACCGATACAGCATGCACCAAACTTTTTCGGTGTATTCTCACATAGTCGAACTATTATGATTCTTCTAATTGCAACAGGTGTGAACCCCGTCGTAGATGACCAGGACCCGAAGAGGCCCCGGTTAGATACTTAATTCATTGTAGGTAATGGTGCATGGTTGTTACTGTCCGAGATACCCATTCGTGTCCCCTAAAGCGAATACGTTATCTCGATATAGATTAATAATTATATCATGAGTTTAGATTTAGAGGCTGATATCTGACCTATTATAATGCGTTCCCTATTAATTAAATACCGACCCAACGTTACATGTCCCTCCAAAATCTACCTAACACTACTTACAAAAATTTGCAAATGGATGACGAATGTTGAAGATGAGGATAAATGGCAATACACTGAGTACCTTACATCTATCAATTTCTTAGAAGGGAATAGTTCTTGTTAGAATTCAGTGTAACGATACAAAACAAATATAAAAAGACATTACCGCCGTCCCCCCGATTTCGTAAACTTAAAAAACTGCCCGTCTGATAATTATTTACGACTCTGGTTTATAAATTACACGTTAGCTTTGAGTAAAAGTATGTAGGTCAAAACATTCCTCTGGTATTCTTTCATTTTTCACTACCTGTTCGCCGCCTTAGGCATCCTCGCAAATTGATATGCGGCTGCAATGTGTTCTCCGAAAAATGGCGAGAGCAAGGCAAGGCAGTCGTCCGTTTCGAACACGAATAAAAAAGAGATCTTGTTTTGGGCGAAACGATCGGTCTACGAAGGCAAGATCCGGGAAGAGTAAAATGTTTAATCACATGACCCACTGACATTCGCTCAATTCTGGTTTGCCGCGCACCCGTACCGTAAACATGACTCAAGAAGTCAACAACTTGTTGGACTTAAAAATTAAAAGAATTTCCCTCGAGCGCTTTTTACCTGTGATTTAATAATCGAATCATCAACAGCTGCGTCAAACTGTATGGTCGTCGCTAGTAATAGTTAAAAATAAATCTTACATTTATGTGCAATGAGAAAGTTTTTGCATTCGATTTGAGTCATCGGAGGAAGAACAGGTCCAGTTGAGTGTGATCATGGATTAAACCGAAAAGTCTCGTAAGTGAGATTAAAGAAATTCTTTGAAGATTTGCACGATGTACCATAAACCACATAACCAGCTGCTTTTGAATCCGCTAGGAAAATAAAATTGACCGGTTTTATTATTTCATTACTAGAGAATTCTGAACGCTTATTGCAGCAGTAGAAATAACAGTGTTACGGTAACAAAGTGTGGAGTGAAAAAAATATGCAACTCGATACCGAACTTATACTCAAGATCGTTTTTGGGCTGTAATTTTTTGGCTCGGTAGTCTACAATACCGTTATCGTTATTGTGCACACAGACAGGCGGAGAGACAGACAGCAATATAAAATTATAAACGATCGAGGATCGGTAATGAAAACGCGGAAATGCATTATTAGATATAGATTAGATATTATCTGCAATGGGATACTGTGCTATTATTACTCTTCCGTGTAAGGTTTTTGGATTTGCGATTGGCCGTATGCAGAAAAGTGTGAATATCTCCAAAAATGGTCATCTCGCCAGTGGAAACCGGAAGATCATATTTTACGTGCGGGATTGAGTTAGAACAAGCTTTACCGCACATTGTTACTTCTCAGTGAAAACGCCTTCGAGTTCGAACATTTGTACGTGTTTAAGGTGAATCTAACAAATTTCAAGAGACAATTAGTGATCAATGGAATATGGATGCGGTACTATATAGGTACTAGAAACAAAGATGCAGTCAAATCAGTGTATTGAATGCGCTTATACTGGAAATGTAGTGGAATCGGTTTTTCAGACGCATCTTGCTAATTGAGTATCTTGAATAATAAGTAAGGAAACCTCCTATTAATCTGATATAGAGTTACCTCTTATTAGTTAAAATAATACGTGACTTGAAAACTCCTTAATCCAAAAAACTTAATAATTGAGTTGATTTTTCAGACGTCATGTAAAGTTATTTCAAGTGACTTTATCACTTGATACAGATGGTAACCACAGATACTTCTAGTAAAGGCAAACATATATAAAAATCAGATGTGCACATGGGCCTAGACATGGGCAGTCTGTGCAGTGTGCAATGCCAACTTTCTTATTTATGGAAATATTTTTTGAAGTTTTAACAAAAGATGCTTTTAGTAAAAGCAAACGTATCGCATATTGTAAACATCGGATTAATGTACGCATGCGCAATATCAACTGTCTCATTTATCGAGATATCGTTTTGAAATTTTAATCACAGCTTCTGTTAAAGGCAAAGATATCTCGTATTGTAAACATTAGGTGTTCGCATGCGCAGTACATGCACATTCTGCGCAGTTCCAACTTATTTATGAAGATATTTTTTTTGAAATTTTGGCCATAGATGCTTTCTACTTGTTTGAAATTTTAACCATAGGTAGTAAAGGCAGGTAACTATCGCATATTCCAAAAATCAGACGTGCGCATGGGCAGATTGCGCAATGCCAACTTTCTAATTTATGGAGACATTTCTTTGAAATTTTAACCATAGATACTTCTCGTAAACAGAAACATAGCTCACATAGGTATTGCTTTTTGGGGATACTGGTGAATTCATGGAAAATCCGCTCAAGTTACTTGCCTTAGGGCGAAAACCTTTTTACTTGTTACATCTTATGCCCGCGCTAAATACCAAAGAAAGAAATTTTGCTTTACCACGACAAGACCGCTCATTGAAATGCAACCGCTTAGTAAACATTGACAGAAAAGAAACAAAGATCCCTCACTTCAGCACTAGCTGAATTTGACTGACTTGCTTCTGTCGTCTTGTTATCGAAACTCATGTCTGGGGGTTAAGCGAAAGAATTCAATGGCGAAAGTAAGAAATAAGCACTATAGGATGCCATTAAAAATTTCATGCTATATTGGGCCATTTGTTATCGGGAAAATAAAATTTTAGTGCTCCCTTCAACAACAATACAATTAGATTTACCCATTTCAAATTAAGCTTTATACATAAGCTAAGTTTATTTCGTCGAACCCCCTTTCTGCATAACTTTTATCCATTTCAATTTTATGCGCGAATTACGAGCTCATTAGTAGCTCTTACGTAAGTACAGTCATTGACAAAAGTAATGATCGCCGTATAGGTAAATTCTGCAGCATACGTAACCAACATTTGAATATATTTCGCAATTTGGAAATGCGAACCAACAAATTAAAGTATCTCCTCCGGGAAGCAACTGTGGTAGCCCGATGTGAGAGGCATATGTTGGTTGGGAACGGATGGAACGGAGGGAGGGTGCTGAGGGAGAAGGGTACTGCTCCAGCATTCGCCTCGTGCTTTTATAAAGGATCCTCAGAGCATTTATAGTTTTGTATAGTCCGTCCGATTTGATTTGCGGGTATCTACTTGGGAAATTATGGTAGGACGCTATTAATTTTCAGGAAGCTGGCTAACAGGAACAAAAGTTATGACTTCGAGAGAATCGGGAACAGGAAAAACTGTGGGTTCAATATAGTAGAAATCAACTATTTCACCCTAAGTCATGTATCGGGTTCGGACTTTCGCTAAATTATACCCTATGACTCTTAGATGTGTAACAATTCAACATAACTCCTTTCTGTCGTCTAAGGCAACAGTTTTAGAGTAAAATGTACTCAAAATTATTCTTTTCACATGAATTTGGAGCTTTCAAATCCATTAATCGCATTATATTGATGCCGAGAGACTGTATCACATGCCCATTTGATAACCGTGTATGATTGATTCAAAGATGCATTATTTCAATGTTCAAGACATGAATTTGCATTTTTGCCGTTGTTTGAAGACCCTTGAGAAGAAGACCAAAAGTATTATTTCAATACTCATGAATTTGATGCATTTTTGTCTCGATTTTTGTAGATAAATGATATAGATTATAGACAATACATGCAGGACATGCAATGTTTTGCAAGCTTTCATTGTCAATAGGCTCCAAAATGGCGGATGAGCTTACAGACTAATCTTACGAATGAGTCAGCTGTTGTATATACACTATACAGGTCCCATGATGTATGGAATATAGTATATATCTCCGTAAACATCGACTGCATACAATATTTTCTATACAAAAGTTGTTTACCATTTTATTTCTCATAATAAGGCAGCATTCAGTTATTTTGATTTCAGAAAACAAATGAGTAACGAACGACAATTAAATTTTTTTAAATAGGAATGCACCCTTTCATTACCCTCATTTTATAGAATTTTTTGTCTCTTTTCCATGATGTAACATGTTAATACGTATCCACAAGATCGAAAGACAATGGAAGGAATTACTGAGACACTAACTTATTGCTGTTGTGTTGTTGCAGAGCATCAGGGGACCCTGCATTGTATTGGGGAAAAAATTATGAAGATCGTTTACGGGAAAGGTTTTATGAAGAAATATAAACGTTATTTCAACAAAATGTACGCCATTTGCCATTTTTTACTTAGTTTGTGGTTTAATCTGGCTTGTAAATTTAAGTTAAATTAAAATTTGTCTAACAGGGTCTGCCGTTTTAAACTTAATGTGTCAACTCTACTTAAATTAAACAATTACCTAACTAAAATATGTATTGCGAACTTGTTTAAGATTATAAGAAAACGTTAACCATAAGCCAGTCAGTACAATTTTCGTGTGCAATTACGAGGAAGTTGAGAAACATTAATTATATTCCATTAGTTATTAATTAGGCTGCGTTCAGACACGGCATTACCGCCGTATCGGCATTACCGCCGTATCTGTCGTAGCCTTAATGCGTAGTCTTTGGATCAAAATATCCGAGCAAATATCTTTTCTAAAATGCAAAGCTAACATGAACATCGAGATGAACATCTGATGAATTAATACGCGGAGTCTTCGTTTACACAATTTTTATTTGTAGTGGGAATTTTTATTTACCGTGTGTCATTAAAATTTGTTTTAGGTAATAACCTTAACCCTGAGTTGTCTTTGAATTTCGTGTTTCTGCTCATTATTAACGAGCTCCTAGCGAGTTTATAATTTTGCGGTGTCTGTTCGTCTGTCTGTCCGTCTGCCCACCCGTCCGTCGGTTAGCATGACCACGATATCTCATAAACAAATGGACCGATTACGATGAAATTATGCAGGTGGATTCTTTATCAAATTTGTAGATCGCAATTTGTGAATTGGTATTGTAGGCCAAAAAATAAGAAAGCCCTTTTGACATCTCCGTTAGTTATGAACCGAATCGCATTAAATTTAATATACGCATAGCTTTAGCCATATAAAACGCAATTCCAAAAGTTGAGCCTAATCGAACATCATTCACAGTGCCCTCTTCTCATCTCGACCATTTGCAAAAATGAAAACTTTCTTATTTATGAAGGTATTTAAATGAAATTTGATACATAGCCACTTGGAATAAAAGCAAATTTAACGCCAGTTTCAAAATTTGGTTATGCACATGGTATAGCCATACTCAGGAGCTCGTTTTCTATATTTGTTTACACGTTTATTTATTATCACACTAGTGTCTTGCTATCATCACTAATGGAAAGCCCCGGAAAAGCCTATTCGCTGGTTTGAAATTTTTTGAAATTGAAATTGCAGATTTTTGTACCTGCTCGTCAGAAGGTGAAACATGGCTTTTTTCGATCACGCAAGGGTATTAATTTTTAATAATGGGATATAACATAATAGAAATCTACACGCAAGTTTTAAAATAATTCCCTCTCACGTACTGTCGAAGTGATAGGTGACAAAGATAGACAAAATTATAATGGAGCATTGTACCTTTAACTAAAAAGGATTAGTTTTACTCAAGGTTAGGTACTATATCAGTCTAGTACCATCATTTGTTGATACACAAGGGAAAACACTCCAAATTATTGTTTGGATTCCAATTCAAATTTTGTTCCTTTTGAGTTGCACTTACAAACAATTAAGGGCAGTTTATTTAAAATACGCTCTCGTAATTACCTCAACATATAACACTTCAGTAGAATTGTTTATAGCACACCTAAATGGTGTCATATGGGTCATATCACTTAAATTACTATTACAATACGGGATTGTCCTCAACGGAATCTGGCAAAGTTTGTTGCATTCTGAAACAGCTAATTTAGAATATCTGTTTTGTTTGGTGGTAATGTGGTAATAATTGTTGTACCTTGTACCGATAGATGTTGGCATTCAGAAAAGGGTTATGTTGCAGTACAAAAAATTGAGATCGTTTTTGGCCAACCTTATAATACTGAAAATAAGCTTTGAATATAAAATTTTATATTCAAAGAAATAAGGCATGTATGTCTTGCAAGACATACAAGAAGTAAAAAACCCTGAATCAAGTTAAATGAACTGCAAAAGAAATCGTATCACGCCAATGTTGACATTTTAGCCGCATTCTTGGGCCGAAACGCAGCTTGAAAAACAAATTTTTCACATTTGTAAATGTGTATCGAATGAAAGCAGTTCGCATTAACGGTTTTTCTGTCAAGAATATTAATTACTCATTTACAATTGGAGAAAGCAATGTTATAAATTTCCGAGTAAATTTCATAGAAATCGCAAATACCGATTTCGACGGCATTGCCAATGGTGTAATTTTTATTGTGAAAAGTGAAATGTTTATATGACGATTTTAGAAATTTTGAACGTTCTCCGATTGACGTCTGCCATTGTGCCTAGTGGATGGTCAAGTCGAGAGATCGATTGAGCTAAGCTTGCAATCCATTGTGCACATAATTATATGCAAATATTAAGGATCAATGGACGCTAAATTTTCCTAGCGAAAAAAAGGCGGGGAACAATTAGATTAGATGTAGAAAATTGGTACCTATAGGTATAAGTTTCACGTGAGGATACACGAGTCCACAAAAAAGTAGTAATTTGTTCTAATTATAGTCCAATTTTTTACTAAGCAAAACACAGTTAAACCAAGTTTACGTTACTCGCACTACATTCCCCCAATTCTTTTGTGCGAAAGTATAATTTCTTGGCTAAGCGAAAATACATGTTACCGTTCGTAATTAACCATTTAAAAGGACAACCTGAAAATAATGTTACTTTTTAATGTAATTGACAATTTGTGTAGACATTCGAGAAATTAGAACGTTTGTACGATCAGTTAGATAACCGGTTGGTTAAAAGATTAACCTGGCCACTTTGAATAATTTATGGAAATTCCTTGTCTCGAAAAAACACCACGTTGACCCTGGTAACAGTTTCACAGAAAGAGGTCAAAGTGACAGCCGATATTATCGAAAGCCGCAAAGTGCCGTGGAAGTCTTATAAAACAGGAAGCTTCAAGGAACGTGATTCTATCGCCATTCCTTCTATTTGAAATGGAAGTTGTCGTTTAAAAACAATTACCTTCCGGTCCCCATATGGAAGTTTTACTTCGAATACCGTTGAAAACGGAAGACCAAGGAAGAGCAATGTCCGTTTTTTAAACGCCTACTTTTCGTGACAGTATTTTCAATTTTATTACGCTTCAAGAACTGTTCTTTCTTATTGCATATTATCACCAGGTGCTTCAAAATTTTGATGATTAAAAAGAGCTTAGAAACAAAAATCTCTCAAGAATTAATTGCGTTTACCCCATGAGTCAGAGATGCTCAACAAAATTATGGATTTGCAACATGGTTCATTTCAACCGTCTCATAAATTTGTACAAAACTACCTTCAACAAGAAAACCGAATTGTAAACGGATTACTAAAACTTGTTAACTTGGGATTTGCAGGTAGAACTTTCATTCAAGCAAATAACACCTTTGGGTTGTATTTTAAAGGCCTGACCGTTGAATTAGTCTTTGCCCCAAGGGATGGCGATACAATTTCGATCGAAATTATCGTGGAAGATCGAACGAATTCTGACGAATAGTGGTGAAATTTCTCTTTATGGACAAGACTGACAACTGTTAAACTGACCTGCATTAAGCAATCAATAAGCATGGCAAATTGGCGTTTTAAAATAATTGGCGATCTAATTGACGTATAAAGTAATTATTAATCGGCAAGCCTTATAATTAATCTAACGTTTCTTGTTAACGCAAGGCTCGGTTGTCAGAATTTTGAGTTATTGAGGTCAGTTACGACTACTTGAAGGAAAGGTTTTTCCAATTTCTTTGCAAAATAACTCACCGTTTATTATTGAAAATGTATGGCTAATTGAAATCCTATTATTCGCACAAAGTGATTAAACTGGTAGTCCCATGTACTTTTGTTATTTAACGCACAAAATGCTAAAGAAAACACACACTCGCGGCAGTTCTTAAGCTTCGGCACCTTAACTCAATACTGGGGTTTCAGGTGGGCATCTTGTCTACCGGTACAGGTAAGTGGGAGAAACAAGTTTTGTCTATTTCTGTATCGCGAGTCATTGAGCTACTACTTTTTCTTTTAGTTTTAAGGTCGAGAAATACATTTCCTATATTAATTCACCCCAAGAATGCGAATTCTTTATGTAACATTTGTATTAATTGCCGATAGGTAAAAGGTTTTATGCAAAATACTGATTCGGTTTGGGTACGCTCGGTATAGGTCCCTATTTTGTATTCTTCAATCATCAAAATAACTCTCCTGAACCTTTTGGTATAAACCAAATAATTTCAAGATTAAGGATGGTGCTGAAACTAGTCAGTGTGGTCCATTTAATCATCTTTTAGGTGCTATACTTAAATCATATAACGAGCGCCGTATAGTAGAGATTTCAACGATAGGTGCGACGAAGTACTTGTTCCTTCTTCATTACACAATCTCTTAACCTTAGACATTAAACTCATCAACGAAATATGTATGTACATTGTACAACATAGAAAAATGCACGATTTAACGTTTTGGTAAATCCTCCATTGGATCATACTGATTAGACCTCCTCGTTGGTATTTGTATTTATATAGATGTGCGTGCATGAAAAGGAAATCTATTATGTCATTTTTATACCAATAGGCGTGAAAACTCTCGTTTGCTATGCATACAACATTTAAATATTATCAGTTATCGCAATCAGATATTTTGTTGTAAATGAGCTGTCAAAAGTAAATTCCAAATTACCGGTAATTATATTTTGGAAGGTCTAGAGCGATTTTAGATAGGCTTTTAGGTTCTAAGTAGCAGTAAAAAACTAAAAATCTCCAAATGGGGTAATAGAGCATATTTCAGTTTGAACATACAATGGCCGAAGATCTATTTCGCGTAGTGCCCACTAATACAGTAAATATGTATCTGCATTTTATAAATGAACGGAGGTAGAAACTTTGGATTTTTCAACTGTAACCGCCGCGCCGTAACAAAAGTCAATGGATGGAATGGTTCTGTCTAAAAACGAACTCAGACGACGTCATTTAACAAATACTTTACAAATACTTGCAACACTGGTCAAAGGGATCGCATTTGTGTATGCTTACGATACGCTCATGTAATAATAGTAGGTATATGGTAGGTATATCATTTTGAGTTCGCAGAGAAATCTGAGAGATCGATCTTCGATGACAGATTTGAGACAATTGTCATGCATCATGATCATGTCATGATAAATATGTTCAGAATGTAAAATCAAGGGGTACCTACTGTGAGTGGTTTAACTATAATTATGATCATAATCAACTACCGACGTGTAAAAAACCAGATGATAATGACATCCTTAAACTATTATAAACTGACGTTTCAAGATAAAAAATATTGTTTTTTCTGCGACGGGAAAAACATTTGACATTTTATCTCTGTTGATAGGTAACAAAATGTCACTTTTTACGAAATTACTTCTTTTCCGGGGAAAAAAGTGAGTACTTTTTAGCGCATTTTTGCAAATTTATTTGTAAAAAGTAGCTTTTAATCTCACTTTGGCTGGCTGGCTGGCTGGCTGGCTGGCAGCGAATGGGGGCGCGTAGAAGAACTCTTGTAGAAAGGCAACGGGTGTACGTGTATCTACAAGGCCGTGTAATTTTACAACCTTAGGGACAGGGGTACATGATGTGGGGTTGGCGACATCTGGGCGTCATCCTCGAGCGTAGTATACTAACGTGAAGGTTTTTCAGTTTTTTTCTTATCTTCTACTACAGTTTTGGTCCGATTCTTTCCAAATTGGTGTCGTCGGAAAGATGTTGTAAACGCGCAAAACTCCTACGTGGTGGAATTTTGTTTTTTGTCCTAGGGGCGAAATTAACGACCTTTTGCAAGGCGCGCGCGCGCGCGTCTTCGAGAGGTAGTCAACTTCGGGCACCTTTTACCTTCCGTTGCGAATTCTGTCACGCGTTTTAACGTTTCGTAAATCTCGAATGGCTGTCTCTCTTTCTCGTGTCGCCAATAGAAGCTCGAGCAATGAGAAGTGCCCCCCAAAAATTAAGTATAAGTATATATCTTGTGGAAGGTTTTTAGCGAAATCCACCAAAATGTGGGTGTAATATAAGTATGCACCGAAAAAGGAAATGTGGTAGCCCCCGACACGATCTTACTGATGGTGGAGTCAAATCTTCAAACGCGAATTGCGGGTGAACGGGGCGTCGGAAGTGGGTGCCGTCAAAGGGAATGTGGTAGCCCCCGACACGATCTTACTGATGGTGGAGTCAAATCTTCAAACGCGAATTGCGGGTGAACGGGACGTCGGAAGGGGGTACCGTCAAAGGGAATGTGGTAGCCCCCGACACGATCTCACTGATGGTGGAGTCAAATCTTCAAACGCGAATTGCGGGTGAACGGGACGTCGGAAGTGGGTACCGTCAAAGGGAATGTGGTAGCCCCCGTCACGATCTCACTGATGGTGGAGTCAAATCTTCAAACGCGAATTGCGGGTGAATGGGACGTCGGAAGTGGGTACCGTCAAAGGGTATGTGGTAGCCTTCGACAAGATCTTTTATTCATGGTTGAGTCAAAAGTGGCTAATAGAATACTGATCTGCCACACAAAAATGCGCTGAAGTCCCTTCGATCTCACACGAGGACTTTCATAATTTTTTCCCGGATATACTCGCATATACACATAAGTACAGATAGATATTCAATTTTTGTGAAGCTACTTTCACTGCCTCTACTAACTCAGGTGACGTCAGAGAAAATTCAGAATCAGACATTTTGGGTGCACTTTCACTTAAAAAAAATAAAAAGTATACTTTTCGCTCTTGATGTCTGCCTGTCTGTCTGTCGGTCTGAGTCACATAGGTTTCGGAACTACACCATTTACAGACTTGGTATTGGTGTGTCATTCGACTAAATTAAAAATAATTTCATGTTTGTATTCTTGTGAAGGCATGAAATGTCCATAAGGGCTATTTAAAACGAAAAAACAAATTTGAAAGTCCACTCTTCGCCTCTTGCTCACAAGCGGCTTAACGAATTTTAAGTTTGTATCCTTCAATATAACTACTAAACAATTAGTAAATTCGAAATGTTTAAATCAAATGACAAAACTGAATTGACAGATATTTGAGTAAAGGTTTCCTTAGCAACGCAGTTCGTATTGTCGCGAGAAGTACAACAGCCTATCTGCAGTTTAAAACTTCAAACTTCAATATATCGTTTTCCCCGTCACAGAAAAAAATAATGTATTACACACGGGAAAAATGTTACTTTTTTCCCTTGTATGATAAATAACCATTATGATGCTGTGTACAACCTACACAAAATGTGGCAGGTTTCAAACAAAAAAAACTGAGAAAAAAAAGTCACAGTTAAAAACTAAAATTTTTTTTCGCCAAAACTAACTGAGCCCTGTGTTAAGAAAAAGATGCACAAAACAATAGAATGAATCCAAAACAAAACAATTTTCACCAAACCAATAAAAATTGACCGGAATTAATAATCGTTTACCTTGACTTCTGTAAGAGATTAACAACAATTTTCCTGTGAGAATTTGAACAATTTAGTTTTTAGTAATAAAACGGTAGATACAGCAAATTAATGTGACTGCAGGCAGTGTATATTAGGCATAAAGGATGTAAGAATGTTAAAAAAGTTTTTTTTTTATATATTTGCTTCCAGCTAAGAAGCTGTTCAGTCAAGAATTTGGCAACTGGTTTATTATTAATTTAATGATCTTCCAGTTTCTTAGTAAACCTCTAGAAAGACGTAGAGGCAAAAGGGTATAGAAACCCTAGAAAAATAAGTTCGAAAGAAAGTTTTCGAACACTGCACTGTATCCTGCTCTCTATGATTTTGCAGGACTGCTTTTATTTTTTTGCAAGCGCACTTTGAATACTTACATACACCATAAATAGATGCGTATAAAAAGCATTGAACGAAAGTAGAAAGTGCCATAACGGTAAATGCCCCGAAAGCCCTCAAAAGCCGCTACACCGGCTAGACTGCTCTAGTAAGGGCCTAAATAGCACCAATAGCACGAGAAAGCGTCCCTTAAATGCTCCTTACACAAAACTTTATTTGACTTTCCCGGTTGCTAGGCATGGCTAACGAGTTCTGTAAAGGCCCTAGAATGCTCCTATAAAGATTGGCCATCCATCAGAAAATCGAAAGTACATTTCAGCGTAAGCTCTCAAGAATATTGTGTGTAGGTACTCTTCAGAATTATATAAATATACAGGGTGGACTTGCGTAACGCATCATAGGGATTTCAATGTAAAATTCATAACATGCGATTATTGGCTTGCATTATAAAATTCCATGGCAGATTATTGATAAAGATGGAGGTTTTGTTTTTCCAATTTTCCGTCTTTATTATGCAAAAAATTGAAAACTAATACGGTTGATTGACATAAAAAAATTTTTTCTACAAAAACCTTAATACATTTTTGTTCTAAAATAATTTGGGGAGCCAATAATCGCATGTTATGAATTTTACAATGTGTTACGCAAGTCACCACCCTGTATACGTCCCAAAAATTCTAATGCTCTCAAAAAACACAGGAAGACTTGGCAAAGCCTACAAAGTGCTTAGAAAGTTCAGGAATGAACGTCGAAAGCTCTGTATAGAATCTAAACATTCTAGCGTGGCCTTTAAAACTCTATGAAGGAACCGAAAAGTTCTAGAACATCAATAAAGTACTATTGAGCACTGGAAACCGCCGGAAAAGTTAGGAAAAGCCTCAGAGTGCTTTCCAGTATTTTCAAAAGCCTTGATAACCACGAACAGTGGCCTAGATACTTCGTATAGAAGACTAGGAGGGATAGACAATTTATTTTTTGTTAATTTACAGATTTAATCTTGAAATCTACACTTTATCTGGTAATTCGAAGGAGATGCCAACTCTTGCCAAACTGTGTATCATTAAATAAGTAGTTTGTTTCAAAGTGTGTAATTATTTGATTGGCCAGAGCTTTTTCAAACTTTGATATTGCTGGTAAGATCGCAGTGGTCTATAGTTCGAAGGAGCGTTGATATCACCTTTTTATGTAAAGGAAGAATTGAGGCCACATTGAGACCATCAGGAAATGTACCTTCAGTAATACACAAATTGATTAATTTGGTCATAGGAATGATTAAACTCGATACATTTTTTTTTATATAATCATAGAACGAAGACCATGTATGTCTTTAGATTTAGTTTTTGGTAGTTTGAACTAGGTCTCTTGCTTCAATAAATGAAACTTCTTTGAAGTTAAAGATAACATTATCAGGATAAATGGTATTAATATAATTGAAATTGTGTATTGGTGGGCAAACCTTCAAAATTTGCCTTGATGCCGTCACGAAAAAATTCAGCTGTAAGTAAACCTCGAAGTAAACTATGGCATGTGTTGTTTTTTTTGGTTGGAATAACTGTTGATGATTCCAAATTCTTTTACTTTGTTGTTTGAACTGGGTATTGCCCTGAGGTTAAAAAATAAAGCTCCGATATTCAGGTTTTTGGATTCGAGTTTTTTATTATGAAACTAGAGAGTAGAGATTGTAGGCACAGGAAACGGAAACAAAAAGTAGAAATGAGACTTTTTAAAGTAGACTGTCAGTTTCAATATTCGAAAATATACGGTTGAGGTTGGGGTTTCTGTAATCAAAAATCGCAGTTCTAGATTTGAAGAAAGAAATTGGAAAATTGCGCTGGAAATTGAGACATGCATTCTTGTTAGTAGCTGTACAGAATGTTGCACTAAATTGACTAATCCCTATAAATTATCCTTCAAAATATTTAAAAATATAAATAAAAGAAGGCGATCAAGTCCCCTTACGTATCACAGCTATGAGCTTCCCACTAAGAAACACATCAACACAAGTCAATATCTTGAAAACTGAAGAGTAGTCAAATTTTCTACCTCGAATCTTTCTTCAACCCATGGAGATGTTTCGAAATTACGCTTTAAAACATTTTTTAGGTAAAATCATACGGTTTTTGTTTGGTTAGATAAAGTAGGTATATTTTGTGTAAAAGTATTCTTTCAGAACCATTAAAATTTTCCATGCAGAATGCCATAAATTTGGCAATTTTTATAATTGAAACTCACATTTAAAAAAAAGCTCAATTTTCGCCCCTCATAGTTATTAATCTAATCATGAGAAACGGAATAGGTATTCTATACAATATACATGTTGATTCACCCTGCCACGAAGGAAACATTTTTACTTTTACCGCATGGTATTGGAAGTTAAAACGTAGGTAATAACTTAATAAGCGTCAATCATAATGTAAAGAGATGCAAAACTTCCAAGGACTGAAATAATTGAGTTACGACGTAAGTAGTGTGTGTAATTGGTATGCGAAGGTAACTAATAACCATATATGTATAGTCTTTTATACATATATGCTAATAACACTCACTTCTAGAAAACAAGCCTGTTTATTGAACGCGACCTTTCTGTGATGCTAGCTAGCTATTAGAAAATGTTTATATTCTCAATTAAACGTTAAATTAACTCGTTTTGTAGGCAAAACGTTTAAACAGTATTACATTTAAAGAGAGTGAAAGTAATGACGCAATAAAAACTACATAGAAATAAATCATTAACATTTTTTAAATAATTTAAGATGATTGCGGTTTACGATAAGCTGAAGTATGAACATGAAGCAACAAACAGCAATAAATAAACTTAATTACTTTGGACCTACAATGCAGCTAGAGTAGTTCTTCGGTTAATTTTTGATCAGTTTTATTTTTAGTAGGCAGATATACAATTTATAGTAATTTTTTATCATTTAATAGCAATAAACACGGAATAACGAATTTGTAGTAGGCTAGCTACCTACAGGTCGAATCATGTGTTTTCACAACGGTTTAATAAACATTGTGGCGTTTACACTGAAAAAGTGGAAATTTGTTTCCACAATAACTTCCTTGTGGGTATACAGTTTTGCTTGAAATAACATTCATTCAAATATATAATGTTCCGAAATTTACACGAAACAAAAATGATTTAGGTAATTCCTGTACTTTCACCGTTATTTAGGAAAGAAGTTCTTAAAAAACTCCCATATAAAATATATATCTTTCATTTTTATCACACACTGATAATAATTTGTTATCACAATTCATTCACAAGCTTAAACCTTTAGCAACCATCGGTCGTTAACAGAAGTTCATTTTTTTACCTCGAAACAAAGTTATTGAGGAAATCGCAAGGCAACTTTTGCACTTTTTGTAAACGTAAGCTGGCGTTTACAAAAAGTGCAAAAGTTGCCTTTCGATTTCCTCAATAACTTTGTTTCGAGGTAAAAAAATGAACTTCTGTTAATGACCGATGGTTGCTAAAGGTTTAAGCTTGTGAATGAATTTTGATAACAAATTATTATCAGTGTGTGATAAAAATGAAAGATATATATTTTATATGGGAGTTTTTTAAGAACTTCTTTCCTAAATAACGGTGAAAGTACAGGAATTACCTAAATCATTTTTGTTTCGTGTAAATTTCGGAACATTATATATTTGAATGAATGTTATTTCAAAGGCTTCCCCTAGTGACTGTGGTTCCGAGTCCATGGAGTATTCTTCTTCTTCGGAAAATCTATTGACTGTTTCGGAATAGTGATTTCTAAATCTGCTGTAAAAATTACAAACTCCCAAAAATGACTGCAATTCTTTTCTATTCATTGGCGGTGTACAATTCTTAATATTATTAATTCTTCAATATTTCAGTTGCTGCTGCAAAAATTTTCATTTCTTGTAATTAACGGTCATGTTTGCTGGAGAATAATTTATGGAGTTGTTCTTCATATTCTTCTAAGGTATTCGATGCTGTAAGGATGTCGTCCATATAGGCAGTAGCAAAAGCCAACACTTCGGGCCCCAAAACGTAGTCTAAACACTGATTGAAAACTGCTACAGAAATGTTTAATCCGAAAGAAAGCACCTTAAAATGGCAACTTCGTCCATCGAAAAAAAACCGGTATATTTCGTGAATTGGGGTGAAGTAGCACCTGTCAATAGTCCGCTGTAAAATGAATTGAACTCAAATATTTAGGATTTCCACATTTTTCTAGGGTCTCTTCTCTTCTAATAACGGTGCTGCATTCCTATTTTCTTCGATGATTTTGTTAAACCTCCTCGTATCCAAACACAATCGGACCGATTCATCGGCTTTGGTGACTGCAACCATGGAATTTGAAAATGGAGAATCTGAACGTTCGCTTACGTTATTTTCCTACAAACTCTTGATTTCTTCCTGCCCAGCTTCTTTCTTGGATAATGGTATGGGACAACTTTGCGGAACGAATGGAATTTTTCGTGTTACATCAGAACTTGCCGTAGTCGAATTACCTATGAGCGGTATACCTATGGCTTCCTCATTTCTAACCTTATCACGCCATTTTACTTTTAACAACCTCCACCAAGTCCACATATCGAAAGCGGGCAGTCTTATTTATTTAAGGTACATACCTCACACCCATACAACAGACACTTCAAACAAGACATTTCACTACCCTTTTTCTCAATTCTAAATCCATCCATATAAGCACAACTTTATTTTTCATATACGCCGTCTTATTATCTCCTTTTTAGACAACCAATCGTGTGATATTACCATGCCTAAGTATTTACTTGTTTTTGCTTGTTCCAATTTTTTTCCCCTCGACTTCTTGTGATTAATTTTCGTTTTTCCGCGTGCTTTCCACACATATGAGCATATCATCAGCAAACCTGATACCACCCTTACATTTTTGCCACCTATGTTTACTAACCTACTCTGAGAATACTAACCGATCAACAATAAAAGAAGCACATCACCATATAACACAATCTAACAGTATTATTAAGTAAAATTGTTATAAATATTGCTGTGTTATTTTGTCTGGCAGGACGAAATTTTGGGATTCTTAACTAGAACGGACTGAGAAGAGGAAGGGCTTTTTGCCACAGTTCATACGCAGAACTACGTTTCTTTGAAGTGTTGATTCGCTTTTTGCCACAGTTAACGCAGAACTACGTTTCTTTGAAGTTTTCATTCGCTTTTTGCCAAGTTGAGAGCAGATCCACATTTGCAGAAGTTTGAAGTTTGTTTTGGGAGTTTTGAAGTTTTAATCGTCAGTTTGTTGCCAGTCAGGGCAGTTTTTGAGTTGAGTGAAGTTGTTTATTTCGCTTCGGCGAGTTACCGCAGTAGTTTGGATTGTGTAGAGGCCAGCCAGTTTTGGAAGTTGGTGGAGTTTCCGTTTTACGGAGTGGCAAGCCGAGTTGCGGCAGGTTTGTGTTGCGGCAGTTTTGGAAGTTTGGACCTTCAGTAAAGTGCGTCACTAAGGTGTGGTCGGCGCCGACTTGAGTGTTTTTTTGTGTAATTTTGAATGTTGTTTTTTTTGTGTACCGTATTTGGGATTAGCAGTTTTGGACATGTACCGAATGTAAGTAAGGTTAAGTTTTAATTTTAGTTTTTTTCTTTGTAATAATTGTTTGTTTTCCTTGTTGTTTTTTTTATTTGTGTAACCATTAAAACTGAAATTTGTAATTCTCACATTAATTTCTGTGTTTGTCTTTCGAACGATTTCATTTCCTTTAATTTACTGTTTTCTTTGGATACTTGCCCAAGGTCCATTTTATTTAATCAAAATTCTTAAGATTGATTTGGAATTTAAGGTATTTGGTCTAACCCACTATCTGGTAGAACTGAGAAAAGAGTCGAATTCCTCCTCTGTGCTGGGGAGAAGTTTTGTCCGAGGAAGATAAAGGTTTGAGGTAGCTAGGTCTGTTTAGGTGTTTTGTGTACGGTCTTTTTGGCCTACGGACCGGTGCACACAGCATTTTTTATTTGGCGCCCAACGTGGGGCCACAGCAATATTATAATAGTGGAATAGCGAATTTGTAGCTGTATACGAGCGATTTTACTGAGTTGTACTAGGGAGGTAGTGGATCTAGGCCTGTATATCTCGAACGCCTCGGTTCATACTTCCCGATGCAGTGTGGTGATTATGGACATATCGTATATGCTTGCCAAAATTATTAACAAACGTGACAATGACAGCACAAGTCAGTTTGGCATCATTGCGTTGAGCAACAAGAATAGCGTTAGCGAAGAATGATGCAAAGTGGTAAAAGAGGCATTTAGTCCACAAGACCCCATATTGCATCTGGAGGTACGAATGCGCTATAGGCACAGACTTACAGTTCTTCCTCGTTCTATATATCTTTCTGTCTTCTCCATCATCCTCCTCAACCTCCTATCTAATACTCGCACCAAATCTTTCCAACATGAGCTATAACACTGATGGTTCTGTGTTCTCGCTTTTCTTTCTTCCCTGATTTTCTGAAGCGGTATCATAACTGTTCTTCGGATCACAATCTTGTAAATCCCACACAAATACTCAGTATCCTCATTCTCTCTTCCTCTGAACCCCCTTCTAAACACGTTATTAACTCTACCGGTATCCCGTCTATCCCAGTAGCCGTACCATTTTTCATATCTCTTATCCCGCCTTTATTTCTGATCTCAAAATACTCCCATCCTTATCTTCCTCTATTACTTTCGATCCTTCCTCTATTTTTAAGTGTTCAGGTTTTTTATTTGCTTTGTATAATTTTGGTATGTATTCTTTCCATCTATTCAGTACTTGGTTATCCTCTGTTACCACCTTTCCGTTCTCGCTTTCGATCCCAATAGGTATCTTGCTTTGAGTTTTTCCTTTATCCCACACCATGTTTCTTACTTTATTGAACACGATGTAGTATGCCTTCCTGTTCGATTGAGCTCTTCATCTCCTTGCATTCATTTAGCATCTACATATTGCTTCCTTTTAGATATTATTCGATCGTCGGTATTTCTTTCTTTCCTTTGCTGCATTTTGCCGCGTATACTTCCCCGTTTCCTCCATATTTTCAATCATTTCAAATGTTATCCATGGCTTCTTTGCGTCTTTTTCCTCTCCTATACCCCCCCCCACCTCCATCGCAGTCACTTCTGTAGTTTCATGTGTCATCATTGCAACGTTCCTTTGCATTTCAATTCCCATTGCCCTTACTATTATATTCCTTATCCATCTCCCTTAAGTTTACCAGATCCAACTCCTTTACCCTTTTTGCGACTTTCATCCTTTTCAATTTTATTTCCAACTCTGCCAATTAAAGAACATAGTCACTATAAATATCCCACCTAGCTATCAGTACCATTGTTTAACCCATTTCAGTAGCTTTCTTGTTGTTTTCATGTGCAGCAGTTTTTAGACATTCTCACTTTCTAGCTAGAATATGTTATACGTTTAACGAGTTAATTGTACTTATTTTTTCTCATTCGCCCATTCTTGCCATTTCGGCCAAACACTAAAAAGCATTACAAATGTCGCAACTTTGCTTGTAAACAAGGTGGTACAATCGAGTGAAATTTCTAAATTTGCTCCAAATTGACATATCATTAAGTTCTTTGTTATCTACGAAAGTTAGAAGTACCTACACTACATTAGGATCGTGGATACCCACTAATTTCGGGAGATGCTGGCTGTGTGTCTTCCCATTATAAGCACATCAAGGCAATTTGTGATACGTTTAGTTATGCTATGCTCTGACTGTTGATATAATAATTTCTTACTTTTTCCCAAACCACCTATGATGATAAACAGCATATAATCTGTGAAAATGTTTGAATATTATTAAACTAATGACGCACCTAATTTCTTCTTAAAAGAGCATTTTATTCTATACCATTACCAGCAAAGAAGACCATTACACAAATAGCTACGATTCATTAAATATTTTAGAAAGGAATGAGTCTTTAAATTCTTAAGAATTGCCTCGTTAAAACCACTTATTTAAAACAGGATTTACTAAGAATTCACTAATAGGAAATTACACTCTTTCATTATTTCAATTATCCGGTATTGTCAATAACTTCATGACGTATTTTTGTATAGCTAAAAATTAGAATACCACATTTACCTACTTCCATTTACGACAACCAGTCAGGTGTATGTTCTGAAAATCTCTATTATTTTATTTAACACTTATTTAAACGGCGATTTAGCGTTGCGAGTATTGGGCGGCCGTTGACCCAAGAAAAACCGTTCTTCAACAGTCAGGACCAAGAATGCATGTTCTGCAAGAGGCATACTTAAGTGGTTACTACTAGAAAGCAATTTCGTTATAATAAGTATTAATTGGTCATATTTTCGACATTATCAACCCATTCGGAATTGTATATTTTTACAAAGACTATTGTTATTTAATATAAACAGAAGTTTAGAACCACTCATTTAGCTGGCTAATAAAGTTGGATTCATTTTGGTATTTGACTAGAGATAAAAAAAATGAAGAAATGGAATATTTTATATGATGAGGGAAATATCCGTTTCAGATACGATGGTTTGGCGAAACAGTTTGGAATTAGGGATTCGGCTGCTGGATAGCGAAACTTATCCGTTCTGAATGACTTGATGAATTGACTCACATCACGAGACGATGCTTTTAACATGCAGTAATACTACTTTTTAGGTGGTGAGGGAGTTTAATCCTTAACCAAAGAAAGTATCACGATGGTAAAGTACCTACCTGCGTACCCTTTCTCATAATTATATTATGGCATAATAGGGTAGGTAACTCCTGTATTTCTGTTATCTCAGTAGTCTCAGCACGTAAGTTTTGTAATCAACAGTTTTTCCACCGTTCCGGTAGGAACATTTAATAAATCACCGGAAGCTCTCGAGCCAGAGAAGAAGAGAAATAATTAATATTTTGATATTTCAACGCCGTTAATTAATTATTAAGCATTTTAGATTCCCATAATAAGCAAAAACCAGGATAGAAACTAGTTGTTTATAAGTTATCAGTCTTGCAGAGATACCGGGGTGTAGGTAACGGCAACAGTTGTTGCGCCGGAAAATTTCAATTAAGACTAGGTGTTGATTGGATTCATGAGTATTGAATTTCTAAAGCTGGGCGAAGGCCGCTAGTGCCATCTAGTATTATTCTATATTGTTTATATTTTCTATCACAATAAAAAACATATAAAAAGCTATTACTTTCATAGAACATTCAGAAGAACAGGTCTACAAATTTATTAAATGTATTGTAGGTTTATAAATTTCCAGTTTCAATGAATAATAAAGATCTAGAAGTACTCTTTCGCTGATGAATACGAATTTTTCCATTGCGCTTTAGTTTCGAGGCAAGTAGCAGAAATGTACGAGTGGTCTCAGAGCCGAGATGTCTTGGAGCCGAAACATGTTCAAGTGTGAAAAGCTGAAGTATACTGCATCTGTTTTTAGGGACGCAAAGGATTTTCTACTGCTCTACTACCTTGAATGGGGTAAAACAATCAAGGGAACATTTTTTTGAACTGTTTTCAGGATTAGCGAAAAAGAAAGTCTAGTTTCATCACGATAATGCACCCGTTCATTTATGTCGTCTTGTCACCCAGGAATCGGTGGATTCAAGTTTTTAATTCACTTCCCATCCCCCTCAAAATTAAAAGTTTATTTGACTGGGGATACATTTTTGTTGACAGTAGTAGGTTATCGGTTAACTGGGGGAGCTAAATTGTAGGAAATGGAACCAAAAGCTGCAGCATTGGACAAATTTTTAACTCAAGATAACCTTGCCTCTGTTGCTAATTAATATTACTCGAAAAGTACTTTATGTAGGACTGCTTGATAATACGGTGATTAAAGTCGCAATTAGCGGTTATAATTTGCAATATTATGGCCTAGTCCATAATGATAAAGTAAAAAGGCCGCCTGTCAATGTGACAGTCGTAGTCAGGTGTCGATCCAAGGTACATGCAAGCATTTAGAAATACTTGACAAATGCTTGACATCTGTTGTCAATGATATATAGATTTTATCATTTTTTGAATTCCATGAAATTTTCTTCTTTAAGCGTTGTTGCAGTCGTACATAAAGCTTTGTATATATCGCGTACATAAATAAGCTTTATGGGAACTCACCTGGTTTATTTGTGCCTCGCTCGCAAGCTCGCTCGGCTAAATAAACGGCTCGTCCATAAAGACCCAGTTTATGTACTTACTTGATATACAGGGTGGTGACTTGCGTAACGCATCATAGGGATTTCAATGTAAAATTCATAACATGCGATTATTCGCTCCCCAAATTATTTTAGAGCAAAAATGTATTTATAGTTTTTGTAGAAAAAAATTTTTTACGTCAATCAACCGTATTAGTTTTCAATTTTGTGCATAATAAAGACGGAAAATTGGAAAAATAAAACCCCCATCTTTTCAATAATCTGTGATGCCATGAAATTTTATAATACAAAAACTACGCCAATATCCGTCATGCCATGGAATGTCTGCTATAAAACAAATCAAATTCTATCCAGCGAATTCAACATAAAGAAAGACCAAATTACTAAAAACGGTTTCCTAATATAACAATTTACAATAAATGTTCGAATAAGTCACCATTAACTGCAAGACAGTAACCAAGTCGATCATAAAATCCATTTCGAGTTGCTGCTAATTGATAACTGGATATCTTTTTGTTTTAGAAAATTCCATGGCATCGCAGATTATTGAAAAAGATGCGAGTTTTATTTTTTCAATTTTCCGTCTTTATATGAAAAAAATTGAAAATACTAATACGGTTGAGTGCCATAAAAAAATGTTGTCTACAAAAAACTTTAATACATTTTTGCTCCAAAGTAATTTGGGGAGCCAATAATCGCATGTTATGAATTTTACATTGAAATCCCTATGATGCGTTACGCAAGTCACCACCCTGTATAAATAGCTATTTTCTTCAAATGTCAACAAAACATGACACTTCTCAACTCAGTGTCAATAGCAACGAGTACTTTTTATACGCTGCCAATAGACAGACGTCTAAAATGTCAAAGAGCGACGCGCTCACGGCTACCTATAATAGGAGTACAAGTAGAACGCGACGAACTAAGCGATCGCAAACCATCACAGTATCTTCGGCACTTATAGAACCTATAGCTGAAGCGATAGTCTCAAATGAGCGGTCACGATCCATTTGGCCCAGTCAACTGCCAACAAACATCTAGGCCATCCTCGTCACACAAAAGGCAGCCATCCTGGACGACACACCCGAGCTTACGGACGTAATATCCAATACAATCCAAACTACACATGTTCACTAATCACAGCAGACTCCAACCTCCAGGAAACCCTACGAAAATTAGCACAAGAGGGGACAGGCTTGAAACTGAAGGTGCACGAGAGGGGCAGGTAACGCAGTCGGAACCAACATACCTGCCGGTATCATATGAAATTCGGCAACAAGGCCTGCAAATGTGAGGCACCGTGCAAGAAGAGTCAGGGGAACGAACAAGTCCGTCGTTAACGGCCATAGATGAAATGAACGCACACGCTAATCAAAAATAGAATTTTTAATAGACACCGAAAACGATGTTTGCACATTCTCGACGAGTAAAACAGCCCACAGTGAGCTCAACATTTCTCCAGTACTATACGTACCTGCCTCAAGACATATGGAATATTAAACATGAATCTCAACTTATATGAAAGCAGTTCTCTTGAAGATTCATCATAGTAGACGTCAACAAAAACCAATCATTGCACCAGATTTCCTATTATGGACTAATTGTGGACATCACGTGCAGAACCCTAATACACCCGCAGACTCAATTGCATACCAATGGGAATAAAATTAAATTCCGCCAAGGGAGTATCCACACCTATATCCACACGAGCACTGGAAAATAAAGTGGCACGAGCTTCTGAAACATTTCCCAGGGATAACCATACCAGCCCACAACTCCGCATACATAATACCAAGCACTTCATAAAAACAACGGACGGCCGGCCGGTAGCACATATACCTCTGCGTTTAACTCTAAACAAATCGCCAAGCAAATCATCATTCAACAAGGAATACCACGTCCACCCAGCAGTCCTTGGGGAGCTCCGCTACATATGGTACCTAAACAATCACAGGAATGGAGACCATGCAGCGATTACCGCGCACTCAACGCAAGGACCGTTCCTGATATCCGGTACGGTAAATATTTTCCACAATCGACCTCGTCAGAGCCTACTACCAGATCCCAGTGGCAGACGACGACATCCATCCAACGGCGATAACCAAACCTTTCTGATTCTACGAGTTTCCGTACATGACGTTTGGACTAAGGAATGAAGCCCACACCTTCCAAAGATTTATCGACTTCACTCTTAGAAATCTACCATTCTGCTACGCATAGATCGACGACATACTAGTCGCGTCGGAGAGTGACGAACTGCTGTTCACAGAACATCTCAAGGCAAGGATATCAGGTGTTGAGAGACGGAATCCGTCCACTAAATGATAAAACTGAAGCAATCCGAAACCTTATACTCGCCGACATAACAAAAAAGGCCCTTCAATCATTCCAGCAGCAGCGCGAATTCAGGCACCGATACATGATCTTTTATAAGGATATCCAAAAGTGAATCACCCCGTCCGCAGAGGAAGGCTTTAAAGAATGCAAGGCCCAACTGGCCAAAGTAACACAACCCGTACATCCCAAGCAGGGAGTCTCACTAGCTATCCAAGGTGCCATCCAGCAACACGAGTACAAGCAATGGAAACACCTAGCATTTTTCTCAACAAAACTGTCCTTAGCGGAACAGAAATATCGCATGTACGACCGTGAGTTTACACAATTCACGATTTATACAGATCACAAACCACTAACGTACGCTTTCCAGCAAAAGCCAGAGAAAAGTACGCTTAGAATCTAAACAATCACGCCACCTGGATTTTATATCACAGTATACAACCGACATTTATTTATTTATTAATTATCCCTCTCTTGTCCTGGGCCCTCAACAGGCTTGCGCCCAATTACAGAGTGACCCGCATAATGCTTTTCAGAGGTTATAACGGTGATATTAAAAATAACCACGTTATAATAATTTATTTTTTTCACTACTAGCGTCTGATGACATGATTATTAACCTTTTTTCCACTTGTAAAGTAGGCTTTCTCGGCATTTGTTCAAAGTGGCTAATAATGTGGACATTATTAACTAGTGGTCAATAATGAGAACTGTCACGCTGTCACTTTTAGAAAACACAACCCGAAATTTCGCTCAATAAACGTTTAGACAAGTTCTCTAAAATGAATAATTGCCACCATCCGCCATTTCCAGAGAAATTACATACCTAAAATTATCACATTTTGAAAAAATTTTCAACGAAATTACTCTTTAAAAATAACTCAATGACAGAACAAAATACGGCCTGTAAGACTTGTACTTCCACGTACTTGATTGACATGTTAAATTAATAAACAAAAAATTCTGTCCAACCGTTCACTTTCTTATCAATATAATATGTTAATTTAGAGGACTTCAAGTGCTAGTAGTGAAAAAAATAGTATATATACCACGGTAGAGAAGTCTATTATTGCCTTCGCACCTTACACCCCTCGGCGCAAGCGCCTCGAGATGTAATCTTGGTGCTAAGGCAATAATACTGTACTTCTCTACCTTGATATATAATGTACTATTGAACAACACTTTTACATACTTATTAATGGCGACGCATTCTTAATTATTTGACAATTCTCTAAAAACAAAACATAACAATATGGGACAACTGTCGTAGTTGGCGGGAACGCGGCCATGCCTTCTGCGACGACTTTGATTCCCAGTGCGACAATAGAAGTGGCGTTACACCCTCCCCCTTAGGATGGCGTGAACCGTCCCGGACGACATCCTAAATCATTAAATTCTTTTTGGGCGACCTTTTTTACGAATAGGTTGAACTGGTGCGGGGTCCGAATTGACGGAGTTATTAGTAAATGGTGTAAGTGAGGAAGTGTGGTAAGTTCCCAAAGGAACATCTGGACTCTCAAGGGAGGATATTTGGAACGCGGAAGGAGAGACCTTCTTCATGATCACATACGGCCCATCTCGACGAGGAGCAAACTTTGCGGTGTATCCTTGTTTCACATTGCTCAGTGCATGGGTGGCCACCAGTACCTTATCTCCAACTTTGTAATTTGGACCAGGGATTCGTTTCGTATCCGCATAAGATTTTGCGTGGTCTTGTTCCTTGTAGACGTTGTAACAGTTTAGTTTATTTATATTCAAATTTCAAAATTACCGCTTGCTACGTTAGGCAGGATATAGGTGAGATGGCGTCACTTGTACGCGTGCTTCTTTCCTCGCGCAGAATCGCGTAATTTTTTCACTTCATTTCCGTTTTAAAGCCAACGAGGTTGTACTTGTAGAGCGTGGCATTGTGAATTCTTCTAAAACCAGTGGGTAATATTTGCCATCATTCACGTAAAATCTCTGGCAATTTTACCTGTTTTATTGGCGTTGTCGAGTAGAGTAACTCAGAAGCCGTTTTCTCCATTGTGAGGCTATTATCTGGTGGAAGTTCATCGCCCTACCTACATGTAAGTGAAATGGCGTTGGCTTTCTTTTACGTTATGTTATCTAAAATTCTTTCAGATTCACAACCTCTTGGATAATTTCCATATTTCATTGATTTAAGTATTTTTCATTACCCTCCTGACGATTTCAGGTATGTTATTAAAAATCTCGTTAAGGGAGTTTTACATCTTCATTACTTTTAGGGGGTCCATGTAGTAGAGGGGTCAATCCATGTAGTAGATGAATTCTTGTACCGATCAATCCATGTAGTAGATGAATTCTTGTACCGATCAATCCATGTAGTAGATGAATTCTTGTATGTAAATGAATTTGCATCTTGCGAATATTCTGGAGTACGAACACCTGTTGATTGTCGGCAGCTATCCGGCGTACCACCGAGTAGATAAGCGTTAACACCTAAACGATACCGGGAGCGACCAGCTGATGGTGGAATTTTCGGAAGATACGAATTTTTACGCTTTTTTTTATTTGCTTTAATAGTACCGTTAATCTAGTGTAACCTTCCGACGATTTATGATCGGAGCTTTGTATTTTGTTCGCATCAAGTGTTTGAGGTCGTGACTCTCTTCAAGAGCAACGCACCTGTATTTAACGTATGGGTAAACGAGCCGGCTACGAGTAAGCTTTTTTTTTGGCCCTTCTGGCTCATATAATCGTTCCGAGCGTTGTAGCTTGGGGTTTGTTTTTGTGTTACAGAACTGGAACTTCGAAGGAGAGCTCTTTTTCGGAGAAGACAGCTTATGTGTTATTCAAGGTAAGATTTTTAATTTACTTGTACCCAGTGTTGCCTATATGAGTTGTTATTCGGGTTAACTTAATTCAATCTTTGAATCCATTGAAATCTTAACTACATTTTTGCTCGATCATTGTTGTAGGGGCTGGTAACGTAATTATTAGGGAAGTGTTCATGAATTTATTTGGGGATTATTTTTGTCATTTAAAGTATTTGTTATTGTCGTATTGAAGATACATTTTATTTGCCGATCCTGCACCGTTTTGTCAGGATTAATAAATCAGAATTGCTCGTAGTGAATTTATTATTTGGCTCTCTTGTGTTTTCCCAATTTCTATACAGGAGAGGTCAGAATTTGTGCAAAATTGGGTGGCGCTCAACTAATCATTTCTAGTAACTACCAAAGATCAAAAACTTATGTTATATGCCCAAACGAACAAACCGCTGTGGAAGATTCTCATCTCGAGCCCTTCTTTTAATTAAGAATCTGAGCTAGCTGGCCGTTTATGCGGCGGGGTTTGAGTTTTACAGCGCCGAACTAACCTCACGTTATAACGTGGTCTCGAACACGAGCTAGTACTTCCGAAAAGGTTTTTAAATATGGGGTAATTTGTGGTACAAAAGGAGCATTCAGAATGATTCCTCGAAGATCTCGTTGCACATCATCCGGAGTACGTAATTCCCTTCCAAAGGTTAAAAAGGCTGGTGTATATCCAGTTCATCGCAAATCGTATGCTGGGCAAATGGTCTTTCCACCCAGTGTGGGAGTTGGTCGTGAGTATGGCAAGTTGCGTCTTAATATCGCGATTCTTGCGCTCAACAGGTTTGGCCTCAGGATGATAAGGGGGAGTCAGAACTTGCTTAAACCCAAGACAGTACGATACGGCTTGCATAACTTCTCCCACAAATTGAGGACCATTATCACTTATTACGCGGTTGGGGGTGCCGTAGCGCAAAATTACCTCATCAACGAGCATCCGAGCACATGTTTCCGCAGTTGCGTTACGTAACGGAAATAATTCCAACCAACGGGTACTGGTATCTTCAACCACTAAAATACACTTGAAACCCTCGGGCGTTTCTGGTAGAGGCCCAAAAAGATCAATGGACAAGGTTTCGAATCGTTGATTTTGTATTGGCGTCTGCAGCAATCCCGACGGTTTATGATTGCTAGGCTTGAAGCGCTGGCACTCGGTGCATCCTTTAACGTGGTGAGTAATTGTCCGGCGTATTCCAGGCCAATAGTATCGACTCATTATCTTCTGAAGAGTTTTCTCTACTCCATAATGTCCTGCAAGCGGCGAGTCGTGATACTCGTACAGAACCTTAGCGATTTGAGATTGTGGAACGAGTTGTTGAGTTTCTTCATCGTCGCTATCCGGAGAGTAACGAAAAAGAATACCTTCACCATAACGTAACCACGTTCAGACCAGTTTGTAGTATTCAAGGGATCATCTGTAGACTCCAAAGCTTTGATGATCTTACGCAGGTCTGCATCTTCCAATTGTAGAGATCTAATTTTACTGCCATCTGTTACCGAGAGATCGACTGCGTCCGTGCAAATGTCTGTGGAATCCGATTGGCGCGGAGGACGGGATAATGTATCCGCGAATTCATTCAACAATGGATTTATACGATCGTGTTCGTTGTTGTGTAGCGTTTCTCCCTCGTGCGCTCTAAGCGATAAATCGGAACCTTGTATTGCGCCTATGGGCACGGAATTCGCGATTTCCTTGGTTAGAAAACCATGCCGGGTTTCCGGGTTATTCGAAAAGAACCAATTATTCTGGGCGAAGTCCAGAATCATACCCGCGGCCTTGATAAAATCTGCGCCTAACAATGTCCGACTATTAACAAATTCAGGGATAGCTAACATGGATGTTTGAATTTTCTTTGACTGGAGGTGAATGGCAATGTTAAACTGTTTGGCGATCACGCGTCGTTCATTTCCGTCCGTAAGCTTAATCGTGACATATTTGTCTATGAATGGCTCTCCACATGTGATTAACAGTTTATACAATTGTGCTCCAGCAATACTGGTTTTAGAACCAGTGTCCAAACATGCTGACCCATGAAATTGATGAATTCTGATGGGTAACATTGGCCGTTCCTGGTCAGTAGTTGAAGAAACGTTGAGCATATTGAATGTCATCATTGAGGACGTTGAAGAATGTGATGACTCTTGTTTTGGACGTACACTTGGGGCAGCCGCTACGAAGGTAACCGGGACTGCCGCAGCCAAAACATACCAATTTAGGATCCGAGTGGTGATCGAGTTATAAGCGTCGTCTTCCACAGGTGGGGCCGACGGACGTGTATTGGTAGCAAACTTCCTGCATTGGTTTTTTAAATGCCCAAAGTTATGACAAAATTCACATTTAGGCCGAGGTTTATTTGGTTTTTCCTCAGGAATAACAGACGGGTTCGATGTCTTAATCAAAGAGCCAGAGATACTCAGAAAGTTCTCTTCTATCGACCGAACTTTATTAATTAGCGCGTCGAGACGTGCTAACAGTGAGCGAGCATTTGCTACGAATATATCGGTTTGTTCCTGTTCCCCCAGCTCTTTAGAAAATAGTTCGCGATGGATTTTGTGTGGAGGTTTATTGAACCCGAACGCGTGGCGAAGAGATTTTTATGCGTCTTCCCACGTAGAGACTGTATCTCGAACTCCATGCCACCAAGTAGCGGCTTGGCCATCAAGAAGCATTGACAAGCCCTTAAGAGCATTGTCCTCAGTAATCATTACGCATTCCTTGTAAACCGATATCGCATTAATGAATGCATCGCAATCGTCGCCTTTGTTACCCGAAAACCGAGACGCGCATTTTGAAAAATTCCCACCGAGTCCTGGTGCAGGTGAAGGGCTTGCGACTTCTCGATTTGTATTAGTGATAGTAGCAAGGAGTTGCTGCAACTGTTCGTTCGTCATGGTAACCGTAGTTGGATTCATTGTTTGTTGCGTATTTGATTGATCAACGGAAGTTTCTGCGACTTCTTGTGGCGTATATTCGCGATTGCGTAGCTTACGCGGCATCAAAGTGAGATTAAGCACTTCCGGGAGTGTGAGCACGTTTGATGAAGATCCAGGAGCACGTGTGTAAATCACGTGGGCAAGTAATTATACGTAAGGCGCGAAGTAATGCCGTGATGCATGCAGCAATACAATAGAAATTAGAGTTGTGGTACTTACAGTTCTAATTTATGCACTACACTTAGGTTTAATTATAGTTTTCACTAAGGTTTTATTAGAGGTTCGGTACACTTTTTTAACAGTTCCAGTCATTTTGGATTTTGAAAAAAAATGGCACTAAGTTGGGCGCCACTTATAACGCTGATATTAAAAATAACCACGTTATAATAATTTGTTTTGAACAACACTTTTACATACTTATTAATGGCGACGCATTCTTAATTATTTGACAACTCTCTAAAAACAAAACATAACAATATGGGACGCCTGTCGTAGTTGGCGGGAACGTGGCCATGCCTTCTGCCACGACTTTGGCTCCTAGGGGAACAACTGCCCTCGAATAATAGAAGTGGCGTTACAAGGTGCCTCTGCAAAAGGTCTTAAGTTGTTCTACACTGCTCCGGTATTTACCTTACGAATTAGGAAAACTGCAGGAAAACCTAATTCGGAGTAGCCGGCAGAATGCTCGAAACTGGTCTATAGTAATTCCCATCTCTGCCACAGATGAAAAATTCACCTCAACCCAGGTTCGAACACCCGACCTCCGGATTTATAGTCCAACGCTCTACCACTGAACCATAAAGCCGGTCATACAACATGTAGAAAAAGAAAACGTCGTGGCCGACGCAATCTCACGATTCCCAGACTCTACGTCACAGAGAGATTTCGGAAGCCCAACTCTCACACCCAGGCGCACAAGCAACTACCAAAACAGTCAAACACAAATTCGTGTGGCCAAAAGTGATAAGGATTGCAGAGCATGGGTCAAACAATGCATGCAATGCCAACGAGCAAAGATAACACGACACCACCACGACGCCGTAGGCACATTCCCACGTACAACCTTCAGGTTCGAACACGTCCACATCGACCTGGTAGGACCGCTTCCAGTATCACAAGGAAAAAGATCCTGGACATGTATCAACCAGCACACACGGTGGCCAGCGGCTATCCGCTATACCATTAGAAGACATTGAGGCTGACATCGTTGCCCAAGTGTTCCTACTGTACTGGATCGCACGATTTGGGACACCGCTTCGAGTAACCACGGACCAAAGAAGACAAATTGAATCTCGCTTGTTTTAACGGTGACAAATATAGCAGGCCCACACAACAGCATATCACCCAAAAGTTAATGGAATGGTGGAACCAAAGCCCTCCTGTGCCACAACAAACGGAAATGGACATAAGTTCTAGCGATCCGGATAGCAGGGAAAGAGGATCTCAAAACCACAAGTGCAAAATTCTTCTACGGTACAGCTCTACCCGGAGAATTCCTAGCCACACACACCGGAAATCAAGATGTTGAACTAACCAGACAATTACGTAGCATGACTCACAAACAGCATTTCAATTCAAAGATTTAGATATAGATTTTGATGTATTCGTTCGAACAGACAAGGTAAAACGTTCGCCGCAACCACGTTACGGAAGGCGAAAGGAGGAAACTCATTACCATACAGAAAGCAACCAAAGAAGTCACCATAGACAGAGCTAATCCCGCATTCGTAGAAACTCACGAGTGAAACCGAAATCAACCAAGCAATTAGCACCTCAAATCAACAATACAGTACCACAGATAGTAACCCCAGTTACCAAGACAGCAAGAAGCGGAAGACAAGTGAAGAAAGTTGTCCGATTTTGTAACTCCGTCACTAGAAGGGGGGTACTGTAACTGTTTATGATCAACTGGCAGATACCCAATCGCCTAGATAATTGGCCCGTATGAATAAAAATAAGTAAATGCTTATACTTGCAAAATTCAAAGTAAATACTCGTAAGTGCTCCTTCGTACTGGGCGACTTAGCAGCGCTTCTAAGCAGAAGGACAAGACGCAGTGCAGCGCTGCTAAACCATGCTAAACAGACCAGTATGAAGGGGCACTTACGAGTATTTACTTTGAATTTTGCAAGTATAAGCATTTGCTTACTTTTATTCATACGGGCCAATACTGCACTAGACTGCAATGTGAAAATTCGATCAGCTGACAGTGACATACCCGACCACGTCGATGACATCACAAGGCTGCTTTACACGGCACTAGTAACTCGTACGAGTTGCTAAAACGTAGTGTAATGTTCTCTCTGGTGGAGAGGACATTTAGGGAAAAGAACCACTCTTGAAGATGACTTAAAAACTTAATATTCTTATTCCATTACAGTAGTACTAAATTGCCACTCAAGTACCAATGCGAGTCGAGTGAATAGAAAACAATCCTATTTACTGGCGCAAGTATTAGGTACTTGTACCTACAAGTTACTACTTTACTAACGCATAAGAATACAGTCAACTTCTGTTCACCCATAGCGAAGAAGATTCTCCTAGGTCCTACTGTTTACCTATAAAGTATGACTGTTTGCCCGTAGCGTAGGTGCCCCAGGTCCTAATTTTCATTCATAGCGTAGGGTTCTCCAGGTTCGATTGTTCACCCATAGGATAGGATCACCTTACAGCTGAATTTGACGTCTGCGGCTGTCACTGCACGCAGTTCTGTCAATAAAAGTCGCGGACACAAACCTCTATACCTCCTTACGCTCATCCTCGCTCCCCAGAAACGTCAAGCGTCATCGTCCACAAGAGGTTCTGCAGGTTTCACAGTTGCCTGCTTCACTGTCACCGCTGGCCGCTGCCTGCAACACTTACACAGTCAAGAGAAGGTAGCGTGGAAGGTGTCACCGTGGCCAGCATTACCGATTCTGATATGTCTCAAATGGCTAATGGTGCTATGATCCGAAACGCGTATTAAAAAAGATCAAACCTATTTAAATAGGAGATTCTAGTTATATTTTCATTTGCATATAACAATTGAATTTCAAAAGGAACTATTGTTCCCATGGTTTGTTTTTTTATTTTATTTTTATTTTTTTTATTTTATTATCCCTCTCTTGTTTTGGGCCCTCAACAGGCATGCGCCCAATTACAGAGTGGCTCGCATAATGCTATTTGTTGCGCTATGTGTTGTGTTGCCTGATGTTACTTTATAGGAATCGATTACCTAATCTTGTCTGCGTTTCGTTAAATAATCTCATTAATTGTTCAAACTGTGCTCCATCCATATTTAGCGATTTTTCTTTTTATGTGGCTTGTATTCCTCTGTTTACAACTCGTCGCCAAATGTTGTGTATTAAATAAGCGGTTCCAATTGCTTTGAAAATAGTTATTTATTATACAAGGGAAAAAAGTATTAGATTTTAGCTCGAGGTTGTGTTGTTTCCCGACGCGAAGCGACGTCAGGAAGAGTTTTATGCTTTTATGTGGTAATGGAATGATTCAGAATAAAGTATGCCGCGCCATCTCTCACCGTTAACATACACTTCAATGTGCTTCGGTTACAGTGCAAGAGAAAATCGATTTAACCTTTCTTTTTTAACCGGTGTAGAACCGAATTGCAATTGCATGAAACTGTCAATAGATGTAGACGTACATTTTACGTGGAAGACAAATTAAAAATTTCTGGTTTAATTATCAAATTAAATTAACAATCATCATAAACATTGCAGAAACAGTCTATAACACTTTACGTCTGCCTTTAATGTAACATACGGTTCATTTCCGTACCTAAAGGCTAATAAAAACTTGTTTTTTTCATTGGGTCTGATCCAAATATTTTCGAAGTTGTGAGTTATTGCACGCACGCCGTGTCTTACAACATTTTCACCAGGAATTAGTCTTTTAGCGCTCCTTCCTGTATAACCAATTTGTTTACAAATCTCCTCCAATTGTAAGGTTGTGACGGTTCTAGAGAAACATACAGGATGCCATACGCCGGATGTCCGTTCCTGTACTTCGGTAAGTGAGCTATGGGAAAGAACACTTCGTTTTTACTGTATTTTGCTGTGTACACCTACCTTATTTGGGATGAAATTAAGGCAATGCAGTGCATTTCATCTTCGCCACTAGGACAGTCACGAAATCCATCACAAACGACATCATGGGAAACGCACTTACCGCTACTAAACTCGGACGGAATTAGATTAGAAAAATGGGTGCAGATACTTACCGGCCACAAGCAAAGTTACTGTGTGTACATTTACAATCCTCAGGGTCTTCATCTGAACGATCCAGGCAATTTCTCACTCCATCGCAAACTTTAAGCGGATTGGCCAAAGTTAGATACGCTCTGCAGTTACAAATAGCTGGCTCATCCGACTGATCACCGCAATCGTCCTTTTTATCGCAAAACGCAACTTTGGGTACACATTTTCCATTGCGGCATTTCAATTCCGACTTGGAGCACTCTAAAAACGGACTAAACCAAAATGCACCAATTAAAATCGATAATTACGGCAACTACTGTTTCGGGAGCAGTAATTTAGAAATTTGGAGCAGATTTTAGGGTCCTCATCGGCGCCATCCAGGCAATTTTGAACTCCGTCACAAACGGATTTTTCCGGAACGCACTGACCTAAACCACAGCGAATCTGTTTACAAATTGGAGGGATAATGTGAAAGTGAGCTTGTTCTGCAATAAAATTCGTTAACCCCAAGCCTGCTAAGACGCCAACCTTACTCATTAATCTCAATATTGTTGATTTCCAATACTGAACACTATCCACCGAAATTCTATCTGGAAAATCACAACCACCCAATGGCGCGTAATATACCGCAGCTGGGTACCATCCATGAATAGACCGACACACTATCGATCCGCTCCAAAACAAGCGTTTACGCTTACCCTAAAGTACATGGTTAGTACTACAATATTTAGATAAGGGAATCATACGTGACAGTTAAGAAAACTCTGCCCTTTTCGAAAACATCGAAGTCCATATGCGCAATCCAGCAGTGGTTTCAAATAAATAATATTGGAATTGTCTGGGGAATTTGCGCGTTGAGCTAAGCATATTCTTGTTTCACTGACGGTATGTTTCCTATCACATTAGTCAATCAGATGCGCACTTAAAAGTGAAGGGTGTCTTACTTAACATCTAAACTAATTGGTCGTACGTATCGAGTTATCTTAACAGGTTTGTTAAGCCGCAAGAGCACTATGGTTGAATTTTCTACTTGTAGCACGTCTGCGACTTGCCGAACTTGCTCGTAGGGGCTGATAACGGGTAGGTGACCGGTGCCACCCACCAAAACGGTGATATAGTGGTTGTGCAAGCTGATGAATTTAAAATTATTGCTGATGGTGAGGAAAAAGTGGTCATAGATCTTACCGAAACTGCGTGTCAAGGCAAGAAGATGAAGTAATCACCCATTCGGTCTCTATCAAAGTTCCAGAACACTTGTAAGTTCCTTCCATGTAAATTTCGGCATTCCATGGTGTTTCTAAAATTTTGCTCGAATTGAAAGGAAGGTAATGGGGGTGATGTTGTATGTCGATATTATTGGAGCACTTGACAAATATTCCCATACATTTTTCTATTTTATGGTTGCTCATGGCCTGAGGTAAAACGGGCATATTGTTGTGCTGCACTGAGAGCGCGACATCGTTAATATTTGAGCTCATGTAGTTATCGTAATCACTAAATCCCAGATAAAAACAACTGTCGGCGGCAATGCTTGCCTTCTGGGTAGTTTGGTCCGTACACAACACGCGCCATACACCTTTTCGGTTTATGGATACAACACCATTTCTATTAATGAGTGGCCGGAAGTCCTCATCCAGTGAAATTGTCTTACCATTTGTGAGAGCCACTGCAACAGACAATGATTATTACGTCAATGAGATTATTAGCATGCTGAGCAATAGCAATTTTAGCATACACCATACTATGCTTTTGGTTTCGTTGTGTTTGTGTGTTCGTCCGTCCGTCCGTCCGCGTGATAAATCGAGAATGCAAGCGAATATTGGAATTCTGTTTTCAGTAAAAGATAGCTCGGACGAGTTTGTTAATCAGAAAAATCGCTTGACATCTGGTGGGCCGTGGGTAAATGGGAGAGAGAAATGGCATACCGTGCACATCATACGAGTTACATTTACTTGCAGTCCCCGAGATGCGATTAAGAGGTTAAGAGGAAGGATATAAATTGACGACCTTCTAAGAACAACAATGAAACTTGAGATATAGTTTGGTTTTAGCTGACACAAGCACTAGCTAAGTACTACTTATAATGTTAGAACAAAAAGTATTTTTTTTGTTGATCACAACCTGACATCATATCAGCTGCTTTAATTACCATGGATACAATAAATAAAACAAAATCTCCATGAATCCATGGTCTACCGTTTAATAACAGTAAAAAACAAAGTTTCTCGTCTAAACGATCTTTCCACCATCGTGTTCCGTTTGGCAGATATTTGCACTGAAAGTTTTGACATCACCAGTAGATGTGTCTCGTGCAGACGTTCCACTTGCCGTTTATGAGTACTCTCTTCCGATACTTCGTTTTCAAGATATTCACATGAACTGCATTATATAGCTTGTCCAGACGATTCATTTTGCCTTTGTGAGTAATCCGCTCCGACAAACCGTTTTCGAGATATTCGCTCTTAAAGTTTTGACCTCACCAATGGATATATTTCTTCCAGATGTCCCAATCGTCCTTTCAATCCCATGAATCTCGAAAAGAAATCGCGGAAGACAGTTATAGTTTGTAGAAACCGATTCCTTTCGATAAGACCTTTCATTAGAGTACCATGAAAAACATAACCTCCTTCCCCTCTCCCCATTTTTAAAAGTTTTACATTGAACCACTAGAAGCATGAGTATGCAAAATCTGAGACAAATTGGTTGTCTCATGTAAAAGTTATGGACGTTTTCCTTTCACAAACAAAATCTCGAGTTATAATTAATGGGGGGGGGGGGGGCCCTATGTATTGCAACAAAAATACAGACCTCTGAGACAATTTCCCTAAAAGTAGTTCAAAAGCGCAGAAGTGGATGCGGACGGACGAACAGACACAACACAAACAATTTTTTTCTTTAAAAATACCCTAAAATATAGGTTGTGATACATCAAAACAAGGAAAAGAATGAAAAAGAATTGATGTTAAGATATACAGGGTGATGCATTTAAAAAATATCAACATTGAATGCAATCTCGGGAACTGTGGCCCAAACAAGTTGTTTTGCCTACGTCACTGGTTTCTACGTGAAATATCTAAAATAGGCAGTTTGTACTTTTTTGCGGATTTTTCAACTCATGTTGGAAGGCGCTATTGTGGCCACTTTCTCCGTTCGTCCGAGGCCTTAACTACTCCTACAGTTTTCAAGATATTTAATTCTTTCTTTTTGCATTCGGTAGCTTACAGCTCTGGAACCTCGACCAAGAAAAATCTTGACGGTTAATGTGCGTATGCGAAAACTGTGCAATGTCATCTTTCTTATTTATGGAGATGTTTTTTTGAAAAGCATATCGTATATTTTAAAAATTATATATGTGCATGCGCAACCTGCGCAATATCGACTTTCTTAATTGTAGAGATTTTTTTGAAAAGGTTCTTCTAGTAAAGGCTAACATATCGCATATTTTAAACATCAGGTGTGCACATACATAGGCTGCGGTTTGTGGTATCATAAGGTTCACAAAAAAGTGACACAGGGTCGCGTCTCTATTAGCTGAGATACACTGCTGTCTCAACCAACGTAGGACCCGCTGCACACACATATCATTTTCTATATATAATATAGGGTGGCGATTGAACCAGAAACAAAAGAAATAGGGTTGTCATAAACACAAATTCCCAAAACACGTCAATTTGATTGAATTAAAAGTTGCGTTGGATTGGTTTTTGCATTAATCGTTTAGTTTGTATGATTTACATGGTGTTGGGATGCGTACATCCTGTTTTTACTGACGAGGATATGGCGACCGAAAGATCCGGGATAAGAAGTTAAATCTTTACCACGTGCCAACGGCCTCTTTGGACTTCAGATGAGCGAGTGGACAGCTAGGAACTCTGTTATCCAGGGAGTTGTAAATGGCCCCCAAACGCGGAGGAGTCTACCAAGATTAACGACAAGAGGATTGTTGTAGTACCTTGTATAGGTTTAAGTTAGTTAGAGTTAAGTTGGCAACAATATTGAGAACTAGTGGTTAGATGCACAATGTAAGTAGCGTTTCGTAGAGGCAAATTAAACAAGTCTTAAAGGAAGTATTATTCTTTACCTAACAAATACCACGTAAAGAAACAAGGATGAGAAAAGCAAATGGAAACTGCGTCATTAAAGGCAATTTGCAAAGGCGCAGGAGATAACAAAGAAAATTCGAAATTTTTCTCTGTATTCTGGGCGAGTTTCTCAATCGGATACCTGGGGGGAAACATTTTGAAAAGAATTATATGTCTTTTGGAAGCAAAAGGGAGAAAGTCAGCAGCAAGAGGAGAATCGATAAGTGGAAACTAAGAGTTGCAACTTGGAACGTAAGAAGCATGCTCAAAAAAGAAAAACTGGGAAACCTAATAAGGGAAATGATTAAGAATGATGTGGATCTGATAGGAGTGAGTGAAGTAATGTGGTAAGATGAAAAAGATATACTAGATAGATGGAAAGAGTATATGGAAGATATGTATAAAACAAAGGGCTAACCACAAAATCTTGAGGTTGAAATAGGGGAAGAAGGCTGGCAATTGAAGAAATGAAGAACGAAAAGGCAGCCGAGGTAGATGAGATACCAGTAAAGTGGTTTGACAGAAGGTGGTTTGTAAGATTGCAGTTTATGAGAGCGGGGAATGGCCAGATGAGTTCTTGAAGACGGAAATTATTGCACTGGATAAAAGAGTGGGAGCAATGAAATGCAGAGAGCACCGTACTATGTGATGGTGTAGAGATTGGCAGAAAAATAGATCGTATTCAGGAGGGGTTGGAGCTGGTGATACAGTAGGTGTTGCGAGATCCCTGGTGCAGAGGCAAATGGAGAGATAGAAAAAAGTGTACCTTAGTTTTATAGATGCCATGAAAACATTTTATTGTGTCAAGTGGGACAAACTGATGAGCATACTGAAGAGAAAAGGCGTTGACTGGAACGGGAAGAGATTGATAGGCAAGTAGGCTGTATCTGGACCAAATGGTAGTTATGAGGGTAGGGAATGGTAGATCAAAATTTACCACGTACCCTTTTCATCTTTTACTTGGATGAATTGATTTTGGACTGTTTGGAACATCATACTGGAGTGAAAGTTTGGAACCACAGTAACTGAGTAATGGAAGACTTGAGGACCTTTGATCTGTCGGTTCTTATGGTCCCTGGTGTTTTGGAGACTTTTGGACTCTAAAAGTCCTAAGAGCCCTCACGAGCTTACCATGCAACAATGGTTACTCATGATCGTTTCACTTCCGGTTTTACCAGATGTGGAGAAATCCTTTCTTATTTTAAATAATAATAATTCGAAATCTGATGGAGAATCCACCAACATGAAAAATAACCGGCTGCACTGATCACCGAGTGTGACAACAAATTCATGCGTGGTATTTACTTACGGCAATCTATTTCGTCATCCTCCAAAGGGCAATCAGGATTATTATCGCATCTTTTGGTAATACTAATACAAGTTCTACTCTTTCGACAGTGATACTGATTTTCGTCGCAGTTATCTGAAAGAATTCTCTATTTAATTATCTTTACAAAAAGGCTACGTACGGCAGTCCTCTTCGTCCGATTTATCCAAACAATGTGTAATACCATCACACAATGTGCTGGGAAACGTGTGTCTTAGATAATCTGCACATCGACAGTTTTGCTCATCGGTGGCATCCTCGCAGTCAGCGTGGCGGTCGCAAAGCTTAGTTATGTCAATGGTCTGTTTGATTCTAAAACCTTTCGTGAATTGAGAACATATAGCTGTTGATTCCCGCTTACAATTTACAATGAAACTCAAGTACTGTAGGAATCTTCCATGTAGGACGGGCTGGTGTAGGATTCATTGATGTGGTGGAATTGCTTACTGAAATGTTTGGAATTGGTGTGGAAATTTCAATAGCCTGGGTTGCTTGGTCTCGTTCTGTACCGATTGGAAGTCGATTTACTATCGTTACAGTTGTGCTTTCACTCGCATTTACAGTAATATCAAGCGACAACTCTGAAGTTATGATTTCGTAATTAGGTATGACTTCTGTACTGGACCATTGTTCAGTATTTTCGGAATTTATTGTCGCTGGGATAGCTTTTGCTTCTGGAAGGAAAGAAGTCGCAGTTGTCTCACCAGTAGATTGAAACGCGGTTTCTGTTTTTGCTAAATGCGTAACATTGAAAAGATTTTCATTCAATTGTGTTGTTGAAACTGTAGTAGGGTGGAGATTCCATCCGGTTTCTGTACTGATCGATTCTCCAGAAGCGTCGTGGCTCGACGTTGTTGCGGGGGCGGTTAATTCGTGGAGTTGTGAATGCGCAGTTTTCTGTTCATTTAATTGCGTAGTTGCTACTGGATTGATTGTAAAATTGTTAGAAGTGTTTTCGAAACTCGAAATAGGTTCTGTAATAGAAGATTGTGTTATTAGGTTGGAGCTTGTTTGATGATCTGGGAGAAAGTTTGGTTCAGTTAGCCCACCAAGTTGAGGTGGAATTGCTATTTGTGCTAAATGTGTATCTTCCGAAACACTTTTGTCTTGGGAAATAGTAGATGTGTCTGGATCATTGCCAGGTGTCAAAATATTTTTTGCAAATTCTATTATGCTTCCATCAGCGGTATCACTGGATCTTTTTGTAATTTTCTTAGTACCATGAGATTCACTTGCATTTGTAGTAAAGTTGGGTGCAATTGACAGGTTTTCTTCTCCGGTCCGCAAAAACATATGTCTCATCGCGTTTTTAAAAATCTCCGGAAACGTATTTCTTCCGCAGTGCATTTCGTCATCGGCTTCCAAACAATCTACAGCTTTATCGCATCGCCTTTTGTTTCCTATACATCTTTTACTTGCTTCACAAGCATATCCGGGGCAGTGCCGTAATGGCCTTCTCACAGAAAACACCTCAGCACCTAAAATGACAAACGTGTGATCGACATTCGCGGACAGTTCTCCACACGTACCTATGTGTTCCGATATCCATCCTACAAATAGGCTCACCCTTGTATAAACGCCTGGCTCGTCCGGCCTCGCGCAGCCTTCTCCGTGACTGACAATACCAGCTAAGTACCATTGGTTTGGTAAATTTGGGTTCCTGCACATAAACGGTCCTCCACTATCTCCTTGGCAGGCATCTTTGCCACCCTCCCTCAAACCGGCGCATATCTCGTGACCTTCTTCGTCTTCTCTATGCTTGCACTTCTTATGAACAGGAACTTTGACCTCCCGAAGATGGTCCGCTAAAATCAGTAAGTGAGTAAAAATTTCGAGTACTTCCGCTTACGATCAGTTCCGTGCTCTACAGTTGCTCCCCATCCAACCGCCGTACAGAGCGTTCCCGGCTCTGGGCCCCACAAATAGTTTTTGCCAGCTGTAATTTCGGAAGGTAAACAAATGGGTCTAACGTATCTATTAAATTCGAGCGGTTTGGAAATTTTCATCAGAGCGATGTCATTTTTTAGTTTGTGACGATCGTAAAATTCGTGAGATATTATGTGATCTACGACTCGATTTTGTACCATTGGCGAATACGAATACCTTCGAAGCACACCTGCTTGGATTTCGTAGTAGTAGCGAGAATACCTATGAACTACCCCATCAAAAAGGTTATTATGATAGAAGACAATTACTTGTCGACGCAATGCGCGGCTGTCACTATCCAAATTTCATTTATCAATGCACCACCGCAGTGAAACATCCCATTTCTGTATACAGAAACAATCCATGGCCAAGCTTTTGGTTGACTCGGAAGACCGCCAACAACCCTTCCACTTCCTAACAGTGGGTCACTCTCGTTCTGGTGACTCTCGGAAACCCGTGCGTAGTAGGGCTCTCCCAAAATCCTCTCTGCGCTTGTATCTACTTCTTCTCGCCTGAAGGGGTTTATTTCTTGCACACGCATTCCACATATCGGTGGCGGACATTCAACATAAATAGCGGCATTTCTCTCACATGTATCTACCAATTCTATGGTACCGGAATGTGTCGCACTCACGTAGAAGCCACCATAATCTACTTCAAGCGGAACTAGGTGAGTTAGAGGAGCACTAGAAAAGTAATATGAGAGTACATCACCGAGGCAATAAAGTTAACTATACACTGCGCTAAGTCCCATTTCAGATTGGCAAGCATCGTTCGCCCATATTTCTGGATTTCTGCATGTAGGGTACCAACCGCCTTTAAAATTTCTGTACAGGAAACCAACAGATTTAGTCACCATGAAGTCCTGTGAATTAAAACGATCACAAACCGTACTAGCAAAAACTTCCATACCTTAGTCCCTAAGTGATCAACGATAATACTGCAATCTAATTCGTCCTTTTCAGTAGCACATTGTACAATTCCATCACATCGTTGTTCAATTGGTATACATGTAGAGAATCGCTCTCTAGGTGACCAATCGTCACAACTAAATGTTCCAGATTCGCAACCTAAACGTACCTGTGAGCTCAAAAAACGTAGACGTTGGAAAATATTACCGAAACAATGCATTTCATCTTCACCATTAGGACAATCTAAGTAACCGTCACAGATTCGCGATTTTAATAATCTCCTTTTACACGGACAAAACTCTTCGTCGCTACCATCGCTGCAATTCACCTCACCATCGCACGTTTGCCGAACTTTGATACATTTGGAGTCGTCTTCGCAACTGATTTCGCCATACGGACACTGATTGGCCGAGCGCGTGTTGTTTCTGAAACATGGTAAATCTATTGGCCCTGTCCAAGTGGACTAGAACTTACCGCTTATCTAAGGGAGGTGCTTCCTCTTTATCTTTCACAGTCCCCAAAATGCTTTCTGGAATTTGCCTTGCAGGAGTACACATGATGGGTCGACTCGTAACGGATGGTTGGTCGTAGTGCTGTAGCATACTTTGAAACCTGTCGCGTGGGTGAAAATAATACGGTAATAGAGGTTGAGGATTGTTTTGAATAGATGAGACTCCTTGTGTGATAGGATGTGAATCAAAGATATGGGGCATAATGGGCGACTGGTAAATTTTCAAACCAAACGTGGGACAAATGTTTTGCTTATTCTGTGGCGTTTTTAAGCTTTCAGCAATAGTTTTTGAAGTTGTAATGTCACTCCTGTTAGTTACATTAGAGTCGACATATTTCTTTCCAACAGACTCCCTTTTTTGTCGTTTTGCATTCCAAATGTGCAAAATAGTTAAATTATTTAGGTTAAATGTATCATTGACTATTTTGTAATCTAAAATGTTAGTGTCTGTTTCAGTTGTTGTATTTACAGTACCATTTGCAACCGCTTCTTTGAAACGTAAGTTAGCAACTGAAGCGCTTGAGGATGCCAACGAGTCAATATTTGAAATGGTGCTGATTTCGAGTGGGACACGCGTCTTCAATCCCGAGTCTGCAAATGACAAATTAATGAGAAATCGATCAATTCATAACGAATCAACTTACTATTTACTACCACAAGTATTATTATAGAACATACCATGGCGCCCAGTACGACACATAGGATTATGCATAATTGTGCTGCAATACTTCTTCCTGCATACTTTTTGCTGTCCTTGCTGGTACCTTTAAAAAGAAACTTACAAGGTTGAGGAACTAGCAATTTGAAGTCCTGTGATATTTATGTTTGGTATTATTTAAGTACATGCACTCAATAAAATCAATTTCAAATTTAGCTGGATTCTTTATCAAATTTGTAGATCTGAGTTCATGAATTGGCAATATAGCCCAAAAAAATAAGGAAGGCCCGTTTTAACATCTCTGTGAGTAATGAACCGAATTGCATGAAATTCAATATGCGTATAGCTTTAGCCATTCCGCAATTCCAAAAGTTGAGCCTAATCGATCAACATTCACAGTGCCCTTTTCGCATCTCGACCATTTACAAACCGGATTGCAACTTTTCTTATATAAGAAAGCATTACATAGTAACTTGGAATAAAAGCAAATTTAACGCCAGTTTCAACATTTGGTTTTGCACATGCTATAGCCATACTCAGGAGCTCGTTTTCTATATTTGTTTACACGTTTATTTATTTATATTACTTCTCAGCGTGCAGAATTGAAAGGAAAAAGGAATTAACCGTTGGCTTGATTTATGAGTACCTATGCTCTTTGAAATTTTGTAAAAATGTTCCCAAAGTTCTACTCCTTTATGAAGTACCTACTCCTCAACGGGAGGCGCAAAGCAAATTTGTCATCCGGATGAAAATGTGATATGTGTTCCATTGGAGCTCTCATTTTATCCTAAGTTCTATAACAATATTGCAAATCTATTACAATGTTGGGTCACCTTGTATGTCTAATTTCAATTATTTATTTTTGATGTTATAGGTTGGTAAAATTGGAATTAAGCGCAATTCGAATTTTAGATCAAAAATTTTATTTTGCATCGGTATTATTTAATTGCAAAGAAATTATGAAATTCATCTGGAATTATTTGCGTAGTATTTGTGAAAGTTTATCTCATATTTTTGCCCGTCGTCTGCGATAAGAGGCGTTATCGCTGCGTAAGCTAATTAGTTTCAATATACGCACCTGTTATCGTAAACAGATGTTAATTCTTTGGAATACATAGTATTTTATTAGAGAAGTGGAAGTTAGGGAAGGGAATAAGTTTTAAATAAGAGAACCGGACGTACATCGTGACTCTTTTTGGGGGAAGGCGTGAATCGAGTTTTTTGCACGTTGAAACGTAGCCGTATATTTAAGCGCATTCCCAGTTATAAAGTTTTATAGATGAACGTTAGTTGTGCGTAGACGGCAGCGAGTTTTACGTTACGAAGAAGATTCCCAGTACTCGTTAAAGGGAGTTTTGTCCACCATCAAAGGGCCAGAAGTATAATTGGAATTACAAAGAAGGCAGTGACGTCTAAAATGAGTTTTAAGTAAAGACAAAGAAGTGAGGTTCCGAAGCATCACTCAGCTTGGTGTTCGTGGTATGTGTCTGTTTGCTGAGAAGCACATTTATGACCGGATGATAAGGATTATTTGACCTGAGGTAATTGAAACTTTATTTAAATTTAATTTTCGAAATCGATTTGTTACTAATATGATGGCGCCTATTTAACTTTAGGAAGTTGGTAAATGTTTCTCAAAAGTAGCCATCTTGAATTTTATTGACATCAATTCTAAATCAGGCGTATCAAAGACAGTAACTTTTATATAAAACCTTTATTTGTATTTCGCATACTTTCGATGATATAAGACATTCAACTTTTTTTGAAATTACGTCCAACCTATTCGACATTTTGAACCACCACAAGTAAATTTTAAGAAAGCATCTAAAACTGCAAAACATTATCCACTCAACCAATTCTCTATCTTTATTAATAAGATAGTTACCCATGCAATCCCACGCGATCTGGGACACACTGTATACTGCCCGCCATAAGTACCTGAACACCCAATGCACTTTTGATCAATTTTGATGAAATTTTTAGGAAAATCGTATTGTAACGGAAATGCTCCAGACATGACGTCGCCTTTGGCGCTCTGGAATTTTCTACGCGCGCGATAGTAGGAATATTCGAGAATGTACTGGACTTACATTGCTTGCGTGTATAAATGGTTGCGGACCGAACATCGCGGCAGTCTACTACCGAACGAGTACGGACGAAACATCGAGCGCGGAAATATAAATTGCGAAGTGTGTGTGATATAAATAATCGATATAAATTGTACGGTTTTTATAGTGTTTTAGTTTTGTTTAATAAATATTGATATAAATCGAACCCGAATTTATAAATCACGTTACAGTATTTATTTCGATATAAGAAACAAGAAAACTTGATATAATTACAACAAATTGGAACAACACTAATATAATGTGTATATCATTCTATTGATTCTTGCGCATTCAGCTACTAGACTGGACAAGAAAATGAGTGAATCGATCCTAGCCTGTGATACACTGTTCTAAGATTCTAAAAACCGCCTGTGAAGATCACCTAAATTGTTCAATTAATCAAAGTACACTGGGTGTTCAGATACGTATGGCGGGCAGTATATAGATCTCGGAAAAAATAACGCAACGTCTTGAATAAAGATTCAAAATTTCATTACCCCAAACCCAAATAGTGGCGACAATGCACAAATCAAAAGAAATAGCCACAACCTTCGACCGTCGTAAAAAAAATGCTAGAAAGACGAATAGTGTACATGGACTTATCGGGGCCGTGTAATGATGAGAAGTAACCAAAAATTGGGTACTATTTTGTAGCGTGTTTCTAGCGACAAAATGCGAATTGCGGGTGAACGGGACATCGGAAGTGGTTACCGACAAAAGGGATAGATGTGGTAGCGCCCCAAAAAGATTTTATTGATAGTGGAGTCAAAACTTCACAGGCGAATTGCGGCTGAACGGGACGCACCGACAAAGGGAATGATTTTCTGTTTTTCTGTTTCGTTATTTTGTGCGTTAATAAAATATAATAGGATTAATACGTATGACATTAAAAAAATTAAATATAATAACAGTAAAAATCTAGCTACAAAAAACGAGGTACCCAGTAAATTTTAGAATGCGGTATATTTTTATCCGGTCATAATTTTGGTTCACGAAGGGATGGTGTCCCGGGATTCAACGCCGTCAATGTGGCAACCCTAAGTCCTCAGAGTCTAAGAACTTTTAATTCTGTTTGTGAAGTGACCTAAAATTTCCACGGCCTTCTCTCAATCAAAATTTTGTTGCTCATGCAAATGGCTATTTCCCATTTTCCAATCGTTTTCAAACTTCCAGGATCATTATAGAGAACATTAGCACAAAATTTCAGCCAAATTGGTTTGGTCCTTACAAAGTTGTACGTAATTCAATAAATATCGATTTTCTTGCCAAAGAGGAAGTTGTCATTTTCTAATCGCTTCTAAATGTTTCTCAGCTCTCAGGAACAGCTTTTTCAACCAAATCGGTCGGGTAGTTTTGGCTGAACTTGTTTACAAGAATCATGCCGATCATCGAAATTTGGAGTGATTTCAATAGGTTAACCTAATGTTTCATTGATGAGGTTAATACGTATTAAATATTAAGTAAATACGTTCCAAATTCTGAAAAGGCGGCGACCTGATTACAGCGTGGATTTGCAGAAAATGTAATGAAAATGAAAAATAAATCGAATCTTGAACTACATTATTTTCTGCACATAGTAGCAAAACTACTTAGTGTGCCCCTGGCATTATACATGATAATCCATCTCAGGTAATCTCAACATTTATTGTTTTTACTGCCTACATTCCGTAAATGCTAGAGTTTTAGTTCGCAAACCGATTGTGGTCAACTCACTAACCCTATAACTATCAATTTATTTTTTAGCAACCGATTCGTGAAAAAATCAAAGGAATGTGAGGCAGGTGCACGATTTTTTCTTAGGCTACTATAAACTGTTACAATATTTTCGTATATCCACCCAAAGGAGTACCAATTTAATTTTAGTGTTGGCGTAGGTGAAAAATTATTTTACTAATTGCAAATCGCTGCCACACTCACCGTTTTCTATGCCATTTACAGGCACATCTTTTAAGACAATATCGATCATTCCGTCAGGTTCTTTAAAATATTCTTCATTGTGTATGTCACTTTCACTAAAAGCTCTTGTAATCGAAACATTTTTAACTTTCGTCATTTTCTGCCACGAACTTATTCAATTTTTTATTTAAATGTGGATGAATGTGTAGTTCTGCATTTATTTGCTGAATGTACAGTGCGAAGGAAATTGCTTATTACTCCAAACCTTATTACGACACTCCTTATCGCGTGCCTAGTTTACATAAAATTCGCAAATAAAATAAGTCCGTAAAAAATTATTGGAGCAAATCAGACCTTAGCATTCGCTCCTCCAAACATCAAAGGTAAAGCAAATGTCAATTTAAATTTTGCAACACAAGAATATAGGAGTTGACAGTTTAGGTAAAATCACAGAGTGTGAAACGGAATGAAAGACTAAAATCGGAATGAGTAATGATTCTGAAATTTGTAGTGACAGCCTTAATGCGTTTGAAATAGCGCTATTCGCCAAATACAGCATATCTCATTTATTTTCAGTTCTCTGTTTAGCGTATACTGCGTTTGAAGTTTCAGTGGTAGAGAAAAATAATTTCCTTCCAAATCAGCACCTGGATTTTTCCATCAAACTGCGAATTTATATATCACTCTTTATAAAAAGCCAATTACGTGTAATATCCTGTTAGAAAGTTGAGAAAATATTGTTTTGACGTAACGTTTATTTATATTAGAAAAATTGTCCCATTCAATTTGGGGATATTACAATTTTGTGATATGTAATTGATGTCCGTATATCACTGTATCTATTTAATAAATTTACATAAAATTTAATTTCGCAGGCATTAGCATTATTTCAATACATCGCTGAACTGCAATCGGAAACTCGAATGCATTTATTAAATATTCCTAAATCATCCCAGCGTATTATTTTCGCTCAAAAATGTTTTTCGTGTTTTTCTGTTTATATTAATTATTTTCAATATTTCATAGCTTAATAAAAATGCTTTTCAGCGGTATCTGGTCGTGACATTTTCATATTCCTTGAATATTTATATCGCAGTAAAAATATACCATTTATTATTCACATTCAAATTGTCGAATGTCAATAACATATTACTACAGCATCCAAATTCAAATCTACACAGACAAATACGTTCGCCCACACGTTTTACAAATTGAAACCGTTTAGTTATTGAAAGGAATTACTAGACGCGACGATCTATGTTGAATTATATAACAAATAGTCTTCTTGTCAAGGGCATGAAAAATGTCGACGAAGTGTTAATCCTTTTATCTGCGATTACAATGTCGATATAGGTATATATCATTTTGATTAAAAAATTCATGAAAAATTTGCATGGCAGTAGTAATATCAAATTAAATTAAGTAGTCATAAAAAGATAAATCACCGACAGCATGAATAATTGTACTTATCAGGGCTGCGTGATTGGGGTCTTTCATTCTCATTGGGGTGAGGGTGCATTAGGGATTGCAATAAATCATTTCTATTTGTACAATTGCAGTTTTATCTAATGGCATATTAAATGATCATCATATTTATTGCGCGTGTAGCTGTCATTTTAGTAAATCAAATCTTTGCATCGAGATACTTGCCTAGATCCCGAGTTAGATCTCTACTAACCTCTCCTACGACAACATAATCATGATGGTGTGATGGCTACGACGGGGTTATCGAGATACGAACGTAGCCTAAAATTGTTCGTGCCTTTAGCCTTCCTTCATTGAAAATACCGTATAGTTTTTTTTGCCAACTGCTTGTGGTTGGTTGGTTGCTTGTTAGTAGTGTGGTGAAACGCCCAATAATTAGGCAATACGAATACGCCTTACATAGCAGAGAATAGCACTATGGGGGAAAAAACCTAAAACGCTCTATGTGTTCAACAAATCATGATAGGTCCTCCACTTTGACCGTTCTTCCCAGATGCCGAAGAACAGGGATATTCAAGACGCAGCTAATATTTGAGATTAGGAACGAGATTTTGATAAGCGGTTTTCATTGGCCTCTTTGGATGTTATTTGGCTACTTTTTCATAAAGAAAAAATCATATAATTCCATTCGACTTTTTTGATTTTTTTAGGATTTTCGGTCATGGTGTCAAAATTAGCCCCCTGCCGGAGAAGGATTCAACTAAATTAACTATATTATATGGTCGATTCCTATTTCCCAAGGAATGCTCTTTTCAACGATACCAAATTTTTAAAAATCGGTCAAACCGTTATGAAGCTAAATCAGGTTAAATATTGCAAAAACAATTGAATGCCCCACACCATCTTTGTTTTTGAAATAACTGGGTTTTTTACGAAAATGATAGATAAACTGGTTCTCTTTAAAAATGTGAAAAAAACTTTTTTAGTTTATTATGCGAAATTTAGAGAACATGCAATTTTAAAAATTAACATGGCAGTTACGCCCTCTGGTGGTCATTTTTATAACTTGAAAATATTTTCCAGCGATTCTTCATGACAGATTTACCCAATAATTTTTTTTATGACAAACGTTTCTCGAGGTATGGCCGAGGAACAGTCTTATTGGGTCATCCAGTACAAGGAGATTTTTTTTCGTAAAATAAATATTATCAGTGTGATGTTGCCATTATGTTTGACTAATCGTTTCCTGCGTGGAGGGAGTACCGCATGCAGTTCGCTGTATGCATGGTATAATAAAAAGCTGTATGTGATGCTGCCTTGGCGCGTGCGGACTGCAGCTCTTGTGTCTGCTCTATACAGACTGTTCCACGCAAACCGTTACCTAAAAGTATGCAGACTAAACTTCAATTAATAATTTAAATCTGATAATTTGCATACCAACATAGTTTTTCATGATTTATTTCCAGGCTTCTTAAGAAAATTATGCCTAACAGTTACGATTTTAGAAAATCTAAAATAAAACTAAAAGCATCAAGATAGGTACCTATAGGGAATGTAATAATTGATCATGTAGAATTTTTTTCACGTTTGATAGTGCAAGAAAATAAAGCAGGTTTCATTTGAAAGATTCATTTTAAGATTTGAAGTTATTAAAATTGACCATTAGCTTTAAAACACCCTGTAGTAGATCAGAATTTAAATCAATCTCATGTAACATCAAGTAAGTATTGTTGATTTTCGAAGCCTTTTTGAAATGCGAGTCAACGGAGTCATAGGTACAGGACCCTAAAGAAAAGCAGTTAAACGTCAAAAATTTTGAAAAATCTTGAATAACTTGAAAACAACTGGGCATAGGGAAATGTGGCATCAAACGACGTAAATTTTTATATAGATTTCGAAAATAAAATAAAATAAAAATACAGTGCGGTGTTTCATCTATGTGTAAATTTCCTTTCATGGTAGGGACATTTCTTGGATTTTCTTGATTGTAAAGAAAGAAATTATATAAGGCGTACCAAACTTTTTTCGAATGAAACCGTGTTCACATTCACATTGTATTATAGCTACTATAGTTTCGTATTTCCGGCACCGAGGAGGACACTTTTAGCACATTTTCCATCTCGTGTTGGAAGGCGATATTATGGCCACTTCCTCCGTCCGTCCATCGGAGGCCTTAACTACTACAGTTTTCAGGATAATTTTGTTCGTTCTTTTTGCATTCGGTAGCTAATAGCTCTGGCTCTGGCACCTTAACAAAGAAAAATGTTGACGATTAATCTGCGCATGCGCGGACTGCGCAATGTCAACTTTCTTAGTTATGGAGATATTTCTTTGAAATATCAACCACAGATGCTTCTAGTAAAGACTATCATATCGCATATTGTTAAAATCTCACATGCGCAAGCGCAAACGGCGCAATGTCAATTTTTTTATGTATAGAGATATTACTTTGAGATTTTAACCACATATGCTTCTAGTAGTCAAGCACATTGTATATTGTAAAAATGAGATGGGCGCATGCGCAAACTGGGCCATGTCAACTTTATTATCTAAGTATAGAGATATTTTTTTGAATTTGAATTTTAACCAGGGATTCTTCTAGTTAAGGCAAGCATTTCGCATACTTTAAACATCAGGTGTGTATGCGCAGACGTCCTAATGCTAAGTTTCTTATTTATAAGAGTATTTATGCCATAATTTATTTTTGCTCTTTATAACTCCTGACAAAGAGGCAGTAATGCCTTGCCTATTACATGGCTAATGCTATGCTCATTTTGAATTTCGTGCAATTCGGTTTATAACTAAAGGAAATGTCCTTATTTTTTGAGATACATTGTCAATTCATGAACACCGACCTACAAATTTGATATAAAAAATCCACCTGTAAAGTTTTGTCGGAAACGCTCCATTCATTTTCGGGATATCGTGCTAACGAACAGACGGACAAACACCGCAAAATTATGAACTCGCTAGGAGCTTGTTAATAATGTTACCTGGTTACAAATAAGTCATGGTTCCAATTCTCGGAGAGTGGTGAAATCAAAGGACGAGATTGCCTTTACGTATAATTATAGTCAAGTATACGGAGCAGTCAGAAGGGTCGATTCCTGCAAAAAGTGGTGTAAACGATTTTATCTTTTTAATTGGTCCATTTGGGTCCAAATAACATGTATTTGAAGAGTGCACACCAATTTTTTCACACACTTTGCACAACTTTTGGCAGCCAAAAAACCTCAAAATGTTCGGACTTTTTTCAGTTTTTCGCTTAGAACTCGAAAACGGTCCATATTTTATGAATAACACTTAGTAGTGAATTAAAGAAAACCAAATTCTGCGTCGATAAAAAAAACCGAGAAAAAAACAGACAAAATCGGTGCAATAGAAATTTTTACAAGCGATCAAAAACGCCTATTTTTTCCAACAAAAAACTGAAGTTAACCTTTTTTAATGCGTTGTGGCTCCTAAAGGAACGATAAAATCCACTACCCCCTCCTCCCTAAAGATTGTAGAACGTCAATGAGAGAGTTCAAAAAGTACCAACAATTTAATATGGTTTTCTTTAAATTACTAAAGAAGTGTAACATATGGACCGTTTTCGAGTGTTAAGCGAAAAACTGAAAAAAATGCCAAACATTTTGAGGTTTTTGCCTACCAAAAGTTGTGCCGGCAAAATGTGCACTCTTCAAAATTCAAATACATGTTATTTGGACCCAAATGGACCAAACAAAAAAATCTTTTACACCACCTTTTGCAGGTCAAAATTATCTGCATAGTGGACTATTCTCCTTTACAGTGGAAATAAAAATACTAATCTTGATGCAAATAGTTTATTTATTGAGAAAAAACAAACCGTTGCAGAATTGACCACAAACTTTAACGCATACCGTTTGTGGTGTAATTTAAAAGTTTAAACATTATGAACCAGAGTCCTTCTCCAAAACATTTGGGTTGGAAATTTGTGGATGACCATTGGTTGCCAAGCAGTTTATGAAGTAATCGAAAAATTGATTGAGCGCAGCTGCATACGAGATTGTTCTTCTGTAAAATGTTCATGTAAATCATCAAATATAAGATGTATTCTGAGCTGTTTTATTAAATGGCGTAGTTTTCCTGTAAAATGCACAAAAAATGCAGTTTTAAGAGTTTCTTATACACTCTCCCCTGATAGTAAGTACCACCTTTCTCAAATTTCAATTTGGGCATGTGGTCATCTGTTTCAAATAGTTTGCTTTAAGTCATAAGAAAGCATTCTCTTTTTTTTGAGTAAAATATTTAGCTAGATGGCTAGTGGCTTCGTGAAGTCAAATTATCCTCAAAGGTGTTTTTGGCAAAATGTGAAACTGTTTGAGGTTTTGGTTAGTGAGAGATGGCCATAGAACAAAAGTTAATTCATCTAATCGATAGAGAATTTTATGCTTTACACAAAAAAGTAACCACGCCTTTTGAGAAAGGGTGTAGTTTTAATGACCAAAAACTAAAAAAATGCACCTTTAGAGGTGGCTCACCCATCCCTGCCAAAGGGGGGGTGGAGGGCTCCCCTTTTAAAAATGCTTAATAATAATAATAATAAATGTTTTTATTAGGCATTTGTTCAAAGTAAATGTCTAAATAATATAATATATTAAAGCTAACTGCCTAAGGCAGGAGTTCAGTCAATCATAGAAGCATGCTTGACTGCTCTTCCACTCAACCCAAAATTAACGTCTTCTGATATGTTCGTGTGACTTGGCTGAATCATACGAATTATCGGCAGCTATAACAAAAAAAAAATGTATATATATTGACATGAGCATGTGAACCTGGGAAACTCAAATAAGACGTACGTTGTAAGAAAATGTTTTGTTATTTAGGCATTACACCCTAAAATCCATAATAATAGTTTAAAGATTATTTACTGTTTACTGAAGCGGTTTGCTAAATTTAAACGGGGTGAAATGAGCATGAAAGACAATGCACGGAGTGGACGCCCGAAAAAAGGTGTTACGAACGAAAACATAAAAAAAGAAGCGGAAATACTGGTTGGATTTTTTATAGATGTCAGCCTTGTGGAATAAACATTGTTCTAATTTAAATCACTTCGCATTCGAAATTTGAAAATTTTCAACCCGTATAAGGGGAGGTTGCGTAATAAATCACTAAAGGCGTAATCGGTAGCGAGCTCAGGATGCTCAACATGATAAACTCTTCTAAACAAATTCCACATTGTCCACTAGCTAGTTACGAGATCGTTTATCAGCCAAGGCGAACGTGATTACCACTCAGGTTAACGGCGGAGATAAAGAGACCATGAATGAGGAAACGGGCCGCTTAAACCCGCGCCCCGGGAACTCTCGATGTCTCTCTCGCGAAGATAAATAACCCCTCAGTAATTGCGTGCGGAGCGATACCATATTTCATACACGCCATGAGCCATAACTTAGAAGGCAATTACTACGAGTACGTCGTTTATCATCAGACTTCTCTAGACATGGGGAGAGGGCTGATTATCGAGATTAAATTGATAAGAAATTTTATTATATTTATCAGTCCTTCAATCTGCCTGATCTTCTGTATTACGAACGTTAATAAATCAACTAAAATAACAAAGAATTCCGGTTCGCGTTTTCATCGTTTTTCGTCTAGCAGTAAATTTTCATAAGACGTGTCGTCAATGCGGTTGCTTTGGTACAATTCCCTACAGTAGTTTATATTCGCTTCTATTGTCGCCATAAACGTTCCCTAAGGCCTGCAATTAATCCACAGAAATCCGGGGCCGGTTAGAGGGGAAATCAAGTTGGGTTAGTGGTCAGTGTGGCGTCATTTAGAGATTCCCTAAGATTCCCTACAACCTTCCAGTAATTGAACTAACCGAGACTGAATTAAAGCGGCTTAATGTAGTACAATATGGAATTCAGTGAACCCGTTGATGGCTATATCAATCAAATAGAGAATGCTAAATAAGCATTTCAGTTCTGCCAGAAATTAAACTAAACAGTTTTCCAAAATTAGATTCTCTCGGAAATGAGTATGTTTCATGTTATGTATGTCTATCCAACAGAATAGAGATGTAGATTATGTTTTTCTTTAAGGAATCGGAAACCCGTGTTTAGGTTCTGAAAATTTTTTCTGAAAGTTCGCCTGGTGGTTTAGTTTAGCGCCCAAGGAATGCGCCGGATGACTTCATTTTGGTTATGGAAATGAACGAACCTCTAGAGTAGTGTTTACAGTTTTGCTAATGATATAACTTAACCGACCCACAAAACCAGGATCGTGTAAAATACAGCGCATAATTGCACATAAATTTTAACTGATATCCTTCAAATTTAGTCTTCAGTAGGTATCACTTTTGATGGAGAAACTTGACTATTATTCCCATTAACCCGAAAAGAGACAACAATCAATCGTTGTTCGTTTATGAAATCGCATTAACACGGTTCGGGGAGCTTTTTACAAGATAAGTGTGGAACAGAAAGTAGATCTTGTGTTACCATATATGACACATTCGGCGTTGGGCTACATAGCCGGAGGTAGGGTGAGGTAAAAATTTTTCATCTGTGACAGAGATGGGAATTTCATCAAGATCAGTTTCGAAAATTCTGCCGGCTACTTCGAATTAGGTTTTCCTGCAATTTTCCTAATTCGTAAAGTGCATACCGGAGTAGTATAGAACAACTGCAGGGGCACCTCTAAAGAGCATTATGCGGGTCACTGTGTAATTGGGTGCAAGCCTGTTGAGGGCAGAACAAGAGAGGGAAAAAAAAATTTTAAAAAATGGCATGCTCCTTTTTCAAATGTTCATTAAAACATTAAGTACTCTCTCCTTTATGCAGGTAAGATGAGATTTCTTGGAGGGAAAAAAAACTACAGGCAATCATATGAATATGAAAACATTTATCCATGGATCGTTAAAAACTTAAAAACAATGCGTTTTTCATAATTATGTATAAAATGAAAATTGTAGAAAATTTAATAAGCTTTCATTTTTATGATCAGCATTTTTTGCTTTAATGCACCGTTTTCGCGTTATAAGTAAAAAAGTGAGTTTTTCAAAACCGTTCTATCCCCACTTTCCCCTTTAGCACAACCAGTAGTCGAGAGAACTTGGGAACTGTATGTTGATTAGGGGCACGTCTCCTACACATATTCCCAAGGAATTCGTAATACATGAATTAGTTCTTTTATTTTTCCTATTCTGACTGAGCTATCACCCCGATACAGAAAAATGGTTTGATTCTGGCCCCCATTTTTATTAATTCCCAGCAGACAGTGTGCAAAATCAAATTCCTCAAACGGTCTGAAATAAATTTTGACTTACACGGGTGAGAATCAAATAAAATTAATCATACTTTGAACATGAAACTTCTCGAAACTGGATGAAAGGCTCCGATAACTGAACTGTAACTTCAGCTCGAACTTGAACGAAAAAATAAACTGCTTCTAAACGGACCGCAGCGGCTTCGAACCTCAACGAAAAAAACGAATTTTAAACGGTCAGCACTCTGGGCTCGAACTTGAACAAAAGCCGTCTTTCTCCCCGTTCAATTTCGCAAAACTTTTTTCCCAATAACAACTACATAGAAACGAACACTAGCCAATACGCGAAACCTCGATTTGGCACGTTATTTCTAAGAAATTTCCCGTATCTAATTCAAACAATTTCTACCTAAGAATGTTATTTTTCTTAAAGATTAAAATAGCCCCTTTACCTCAAAAAATTACATTTATCTATCTCAAATAAACGAAAAACACATAAATCGCATCGAAACTGTCACATTTGCATTAATAAGCACCTGGATAATCAAATAAAATTAGAGGTATAAACATTTCTTAATCTAATAATTCCAAACAATCGCTTATACAGAAAGTAAACAAATATAACCTTCACTGCACGCTCGATTTGGAAAATTGATTTGTGTTAGAATGTAATATTATACACACGACATTAAACAGAGAAATTAAAATTTTGATGGCATTAATTCGGCAATTAGGCACCCGAATTCATTCCAAATGTCTTACCATAAAATACAACCCTTCACTGCCATTGTTTACACAGCAGCCTACACAGCGAGATAATCAGTCAACACGTCAAACGATTATTTTTTGATAAAACTGTGACAGAAGCAGACCAATTTTAATAATTGTGATTAATAAGTCAGAGCAGGATAAATAATCCTACACAGTAGATATGTAAATATTCAATAATTTATTTTCCATGTCCCAACATGAACAAATATAATACTATATTATACTACTTACATCATTTTGAAAAGTTAAATTTTTTAACTTAAAGACCTTTATCCATTGTCTACAAATGTCTACCCATCTTTAATTTTTTTGATTTTTTCATTTCACTAAAATGGTTACATTAATATAAAGTGGAAAGTATAAGTACCTTACTTACTGTACTATAGATACAATCATAAGAATTAGAAAATTCTTACCTGTGGGAAAATGTGCAGCCGAAGAGAGCCCCGTACGATGCAACCATCACCTAAAACAAATCACAACTGAAAGGAAATCCACGGACCTAATCTGTGTGACTCAGTGATTAAATAATGAATGCTTGAGGGGCCAAATATGATCTCCACTTGTATTTTACGGTTCAATATTGAATACATATACTAACGCAACAATTTCGGGGGGAGATCTACGTGCATAAAAGGCCGTTTCACATTATCAGTCATGTCGCGGTCAGATCACGGTCCGTTCACGGTACGGTCAATTATTGTAGCGTGTATTTCTTATGAACAGGTTCCGATCACATAACACACCCAAATCATTTATTGTTAATAATTTGTAATTGTGAGATCGAAAAATCTATTTCATTTGCCGATATGTTTGCTGATATTTTTGTGATTTCTGCATAATCCTCATCTTTTTGCTCTCCTCATTTCTTCATTTAAAATAAGAAACCACGCGAACAATATTTGTGGACTATTTATTGATCATTTTTTTGTGCTATCATTATCAAAGGGCCCAGAGAAACTAAAACAATTCTTCTTTTTATTTTGTGTTTGTCGTATTCCCCTTTTAGCCTTACCTTCCTAATTAAGAAAGAAACGCAAATTTTAGGACTTTTGACGATCAATTTTGCATCTTCAGCTTGTGGAAAAATGCTTTTTAATCTTCTCTGTTGCCTAATTGCCTTGCATATTTAATTGTCACACTATATAAAAACATTAAATTGCTGTCCAGAACTTTAACCAGGTCATCCGGAAATCAAATCAATATCCGGAAAATCTCATGAAAAATGATTTTCCTTGACAATTTACAATTTGAAAGGATTACAAATCCCCGTTAGAAATTTAAAGAATAGAATTGATAAAGCTACCAAGAATAATAGTTAGGTGTTTTGGGGGAGAGTGAGGAGTTTTGGTATACAGGTTGTATCTTTCCTAGAGATAATACTCTTTACTACGCGATTCCGCATTATTTTCTGAGTAAAAAGTCTAATAAAAATTTTCTTCTGGATGACTCCTTCAGGTAGATATTATCACTTTTAGATTTTTAAATCTGGCAACACTGTCCAAGATGCAAGTTATTTGAAATTATACGATAGTTACAAATGATAGTTTGTGACTGATGCAAATTGCAAGATCAAGATTAGCCCTTTTTACTCAGAGAATAATGAGGAATCGCGTAGTGAAGAGCTTCATCGCTCGAAAAGATACACCCTGTATATGTACAGTGCGTTCGAGATAAGAGGGTCATCTCAATATCTCTTTTATTTGTCGAGATACGAAAAATTTGTTAGATATAATTTTATATGTGACATTACGATCTACCTGATCGGATGGGATCGGAAATCGAAACCTTCGTTTTTCAAATGCAATTTTTACGATATTTGAAAAGAGAAATCAGTTTGCTGTACGACAACATAAAATATGCATATCGTTAATATAGTAAACAATAGAAAAATTCGTTATTCAATATTTAGAACATTTATGAAATCTAGCATACCTTGCACTATCAGGATGCATGGTGCGATATGGCGAATTTCTCCATTTTTGTGTATATCAACCTCGATATCAACCATATGCATATTTTATGTTATTGTACAGAAAATTGATTGCTCTTTTCAAATATTGTAAAAAAAACATAAGCATTGCTTTTAAAAAACAAAAGTTGCATCGATTTCCGGGTAGATCGGAAGTGGTACTGAAAGTTTGAATATGCGATCAGATAGATCGTAATGTCACATAGAAAATTATAATTGACAAATTTTTCGTATCTCGCCAAGTAAAAGAGAGATGACGTTAGTAAGGTTGAATTGGGCTAAAATATGACGCCTCCTCCCCACTTTTCTTTTACGGAAAACAAAATCTCGATTATGTCGGTCTGTCTGCCTTGTACTCTCATTTCCGACTAAACGGCGGAACCGATTAGAACCAAATTTGGTTCATATATTGTTAGACATAAAATTAAGAGCTCAATCGCGCATGCGCAAGTGTGTCAAAGTAACAAAAACCTGTCAATTTTTGACGTTTTCCATATTATGGCTATGCATAGTGCGGGTGCAAACTTTTGTTTTCAATGTATTTGCCTCGGTGACATCGACATCGTAAGGTAGAGGAGGAAGGATTATGTTTATGTCTATGTATTTCTCTCGGTATTTCCACTAGTCTCTTTTAAAAAATGGGCACGCTCTGTATACTGTATACATAGATATAGGGTAACGAAATCTTCACGTTGGTTTCAACCGCTTAAATCTGATAATTATTTGGCAAGATGCAATTTCTCGCACTCAAAACCCTGAAATTTGAATAGTTGAGTGCAGCGATTGTGCCTGTGCGAGGCCCCTGATTAAAGTATGATTCCATTACCTTAAACTTTAAGCGAATGGCGTGCATTATTTTCCACCCCTAGTCGAGAATAAGATTAATCGCTTTACGCTGGTAGTTAAGCTACAATTTATAAAAGTAGCGGGATCATCTATGCATAAATTTACATTATGGAAAAATACGCAAGAGTCTTTTGGGGGATTACCACTGGTATCGAATGCAAATTGTGAGCATACAAGACTTCTATCAGTAATGAAATGCAGTAGCATGTCGCTTACGCGTAAATATTGAGATGGTTACCCTCTACTTACAAAATAATGCATAAAGTAGGTAGGTATTTTTTGTGCGCGAGCAGTCAATCGAAATTTTCGTGTTACTTCAATGAATGTACAAGTCCATTACATAAGTATAGGAGTTATTCAACACCTTTAAACTACTCAGTTTACAATGCGTCGTCGTCTATCGATAGCAACGACCCCAAAGCCAAAGTGTTATAGCAGAGGGAAACGGAGTGCTGCACGAAATGGAATTTGAAATTTTTGAGGCCCCAGAGTGGTGTAAAAATACACTTCTAAGAGGGTAAAAACGTCGTTTTCTTTTTATCGCATTACTGAAAATATACTGAAGGTGACAAGTGCTGCAATGAAGTTACGTGTTATGGAATTTTATATCCATTTTTATATCCACGAAAGTGGGATTAAAATTTCTTGATGGTGACAGCATAATTTAAATATATCAAGTTTTATGCTTAAGCGTTTTCTTTAATATCGCTGACGTTGCAACGCCAAGTAACTACATTTTCATTATGTATCTCCATTGTCACGCAGGGGGTTGGATATGCAAGGGAATTAGAAGCCGTGCTAAGAGTGTGGAAGGATAACATGCATATAGTGTTTAATAAAAATAGGTATAAATGGAGGCAGCGTCTTCGACAGCGCCCGTTTTGCCATGCTCCAAATTGAGCTGTAAAATGTTGGTTCGTTAATAATATTCCCAACTTGCGAAAGAAAAACTCGCACAGCCACATCATTTTCACGGACACATCGGTTTTCATTTTTTCAACGTAGACTTAATTTACTATTTAACGGGTTTTTGAGTAATTGATGTTGTTTGTGGCAGTTTATTTACAAAAAGCGATAAATATGAAATCTCAGGGGTAAAGGTAAAATGACACGTGTCAAAAACCGGCATGCTAAAACGTGACAGCCGGAAAATACGCAGTCAAAGTAAAATATAGGAGAAAATCTTCAAAGCAACCTCGTCAACGCCACTTGCACGTGCAAATCCAGTCAAGTTGTTGAAAACTTGCTTATTTACCACCTTTCAGGTATTTATATCGTCCTGAGCTTTCCATTTGATGCAAAATTGAACTACCTAACCCTCACTTCCTTTTTATGAAGGTTATAAAGGGTATGTATACAAAGTATTTGCTTTTAGGACTTTATTCTCTACACGCATGCCGACATAATTTTGTTACATAATTTTACATCAAAGAACAGCCGTTGATAAATTGGATTTTTACAAACTGTGAAATATTTCCATGGCGACGCTTTTCTTTTACACCTCTTCTGTGATAATATTCAATTATAAAATATGGGGTCGTGGTTTCTACAAAGGGCGCATTTGTAGGTTGTTTTCTTTGTACGTCGATTATTGTAAATACGCTTGATTTGCCCACCTATTTCATTAGACTAACGATCCAGCGTTGAGTGAAGGAATTTTTCTTCACTCAAAGCAAAAAAGTTTGTCATCTTATTTCTGTCGTAGAGTCTTGAATGTTTAACTTACTGTAGCGAATATTCCAGAAATCCCGATGGACATCGAGGCGCCATGAAAGATTAGTCATCGGCTATAAGACACTAAGGCGGATGTGACGAATTCTTTCCGGGGAATATGACGTGTTCGTTGTAGAATATTCGAGAGCGTTCGAGGACTTTTGGGGAAAAGCGGCGTTTGCTATATAAGCAAATCTACTTGTGTTTCGAGGGAGTTCTAACATCGATACGAGTAAAGTATTAAGCTTCCGCTCGTGTTATGATATAATTGTGAGTGATAAATAATAATTACTGTTTTTTTTCCTATGGAGTTCGACATCTAGGTCATACTGTACATATTTTTCAGAACAGACTATTCAGGATAATCACTCATATTTCTTTATATGCATACATGGATTTTTTAAAGAAATTTAATATATTTCTACCACTTTCCGGATTATCAAAATTTTCTACATAATTTTGCTTCATCGTTTGAATGTCGCTCCATTTCATATTTTGGATACTCTCATAGTAATTTCATTCCATATGTCATAACGTCTCGGATTCTCAACTTTATATACAGTGCTATTCATTTAGAGACATAGGGATTTCCTATGTGAAGGTGAAAATGAAAAAATCTTTAATATTTTTACATTTACAGTAAAACTATACCTACCGAAGTATTTACACACAAGATCTAAGATAATAGAGAAACTAAAATTAAACTCGAGGCTAATAGCCTGTTTGGGTTTTGCACATATACTTTTTCATGCTCACTATAGCAGGGTAAGGGGACGGACCGGTCAATATTTTCTCTTTAACTAGGCTATTATTTACCCATGTGATTTTGATTAGAAAATTATAAGACGCGGCAATTGTTACTTGATATGATGGGTTTAATTTATATTAGTTTAGTTTATATTATAGGAAAAAGATTACTCAATTATTGGGCAGAAAAAGAATGTAGTGTCCAAGTTAAGTATTTTTTGATAGTTGTTAAGAAAATAGTTTTTGTTTTTATTTCCTTGATATGTAGAGGTAAACAGTTGAAAAACTTTGGTGATTATTGCTTGGGCGAGGGACGTTTACATTTGATTTGTATCTTGTCGTGCTAATTTTTTTTCGGATATCAGCACGTTCTTTGGTACTTCTGTTATAAAATATTTTTTATTATACCTGAATCACAATCTCACCCAAATGCGTGCGAAAAAAGGCCTTTAAAACACACGTGCTTTAAAGTTGCTAAGTAATGATACTTCAAGTATGACTCTAGAAACTGCCATCTGGGTGAAATAAAAAATCCTCTTAGGTCGCTTTCTGTAAATGCAGAACATTTCTTTAGCTTGTACCTATCCTTTGGTTGAAGCTTTCACAAACGCGCGTAATTTAGGGTATGCTTCCAAATCTGTTCCACTTTTAATCACAGCATTGTTTGAAGTTTTGAATGAATGCACCAAAAGATAGAAGATTTAAATACCTTTGACATTTCCTTCATATATGCCAGCATTATCGATGCATTTATGAGTTTATTCGTAAGTAACTTGATATAATAGGCTTTACTGGATTTGAATTTTACACTTACCAACGTTTGTTACGATTTTACAACAAACGATTTAATGGACGGTTTCAACGGAAATCGATTTATTCACAAAGACGACGATTTTTATAAGCAAACATCAAGTGAAATTTCCATGGCAATCGTGAAATTACGAACACCCAGCCCACTTAATTAGATGATATGTATTCGAGTATAACGTCAATATGATTTCATTGTATTTCTAATTTTTAAATTATATTGCAGGTATAATAAAAAATACTATAAGATACGCGCGTCGTGCCATTGAACTCGTTGCGCGTGCTTTAAAGACTTGATTATACACTTGTATCTTAATATATTATTTAACACTTTGTATATAAACTTCCTACCGGCAAAATTTAAGGTTTTTAAACAGGAGAGTTGTATGCTCTCTTCTGCCCATATTACAGATTATCCTGATGTAACACTTTTGTAACGTAATTAGGGGTTTAATTGCCATAGAGTAAGTTCCTCCCCACACTGATGATATCCCATACTCTAATTTTGAGTTGGCAAACGCATAGTATACTGTTTTAAGGAAAGCAGGACTGGATAATTTGTTTTTTTTACTTGTGCTATATGTGGTTTCCAACTGAGTTTCGAATCCACCACAATCCCCAAGTATTTCATTTGATCTACCATCTGTATTTCTAGACATCTACAGTTCGTAGTGTAATTTATTTTATGATATTTTAACGGTGACTCCAAACTAAAGTGCCTTCTTAAATAAAAAGTCATATATTTGGTTTTGGGACTCAGTACCATGTAGTTATTGGTAAACCAGAATCTTAGGAGAAGCAGATCGTGTTCCATACTTAGTTTAAGATTCTCAGTGGTACCTGATCTGTAAACAAGTACTGTATCGTCCGCGAAAGCACACAATTGTCCTCTGAAACAGCCGTTGCATAGCTCATTCACGTAAATAAGGAACAGGGGTCCTGATAAAACTGAAGCTTGTGGTATTCCGGTTTTTACATATTCTGTTTCAAAAATCATTCTGGAAGACATCGCATTGATTGCGGAACATATGGATGGTCTCACTTTCAATGTATAAAAAGCCGCATTAATCACTCTGGGGAGTTAGGTAGCATTGAATGTACCGCCAACTTTCATGCTAACTCTTTTTACCGCTACAACTTTTTCTCCACTCAGTTCTTCCAACATTTCGTCCACACTACAGTTCATTAGATCCAACCAGTATGTAACTCCTTTATTTATGTAACTTATCATGAGGTTTCACTGGAATATCAAAATTGCACAACATTTTAACTTCCAGTGATCGTTTTGATTGTTTTTTCGACACTTTTTTTATAAATAATAAACCCTTAACGTTCTTAATCTCTTCCACTTTCCCGATTAAGCCAAACAAGCAAAACCTTATAGATTACAAAAGGACTAACTTCCTTTTTCTCAACAAGAAAGAACCGGGGCTAGTTATTCTCCTTTTCATTACCTGAGTTACAGGGAGCGGGGGAAAATACCACCTTCTCGATGTATGTCAGTGTACAAAACATGCGTTGGAGCCTGGTCAAATACCATACCATCAACGCCCGGCAACCGCTTGATAACGGTCGGGTGAAATTCTTTAATAATTAGGAAAAAAATACAATGTTGCTTTATAGGAAGAATCTGTTTTATAAACTTATCACGCCTGACGTTTTAAATTTATTTTCAGAGTAGGTATACATTTGTGGTAGAGATTACACTTCATTTATATTTTGTTTATAATAATGTTTGGTATTTGTATGCCTAATGATTTTTTCCGATTGTGGCCCACCTGTGAGAAAAAACATTCAAAAGGATGATAGAATTCTTGAGTGGAACGTCACTTACATATAAAGTCTCTCTATGGACATAAATTTAAAATTTGATTACACCAGGATACAATAAAAGCCGTCAACACTTTGCAGTTAAAGTATCACCTGCCATAATAATAAACACAAATTAAATGAGCATAGAATATCATCTTTATAGCATGAAATATAATATTCCACTCTACACGTGTTTTTTTTTAATTTTATGTCATCAGTTGTCAACCGCAAAGGTACTTTAAAACCCATTTTATCTACCTTGTTTCTGATCTTATAAAGATCTTATTTCCTTCATTTCTATTTCATATCTGTTAAGCATCAATGTAATCGAAACTCCCTAAGAAATTGATATCTTGGTAGTCAGTATTTATCGGTAACAAAGCACCCTGTCGACTATTCTTTCAAACGGTCCCGTGTTTTGTGAGCCAACTTTGAATTAATTATTTGTACAAACACTTTATGGCTCACATTGCATTCACGTAATACCAATTTCGAACGACGTGAATCATGAAATATGTAAAATAACTAGACAAAGTATCTTGGGTTGGGTAAAGTTTACATTAGCCCATTTGGGGCCACCAGAGAAAAATTGCATTTAGGAAAACATACCAAAGGTGTTGGTACTTTATTTTCAATTTTCCACTTAAATTAGCTTCTGTTGCTGAATGCTGTTGTAATGTTAAAATTAATTGATTGGGCTTGCTACTAATAACATTTAATGTATTTTTATTGCGTTTACTACTTCGCGTAAAATTACAGAAGTTCACCATCGTGGTGCGAATAACTGCAGCGTGACAGTTATATTTTTTCCGCATTGATACAGCAACATGTTTCATGTAAATGAGAATTTAAACGCCGATAAGTGCTTCTTTTGATTTTGCCCTCAATTCGTTATATTCGGCAAAGGGCTAATTTCGCTCTGACAGCTTTAATCTATTCAAACAGTGACTGTTCCCTCAGGTTCTACGCATGCCGATGACATAAACATTATTAACATTTCAATTTATTTTATATAGCAAAATTCATTTTTCTACCTCTACCTTGAGTGTATTTTCCATAATTGAATTTAATGATTTTCTTTTCTTATACAAATACCCTTTAGCCGTAATAATCATATTCGTTTCTAAAAAAAAAAGGATTTATTATGAGGTTTATAGTCTGATTTTTACGAGGTGAAATTGAAGAAGTTGGCTGAAGTTATACAACTTCTTGGTGCTTTATTAGGGCAAGTTTTTTTTCAACCCTGTTACTCGCACCTTAAAAAATTACGTGCACGTGAGAATTTCTTTCGGATCACCAGGGGCGGACTGGGTACTTACGGGCCAGGTGGAATTGCATAGGTTACGGGCCATTAAAGTATTAGTGTAATGAAGATGGGAGGGGGGGAGGGAGGCGGAGCCCTGCGGTGCACCACAAAAACATTTATAATATAGTTTTTTTAATTGCAGTTGGATAATTAAAAGTAACAAAATATTTCAGCACTTTCAAAATACGAGAAAAAATGATAAATTAGTTGTAAAACACTTAAATAAAAACAAAATTTTTTAATGAACAACCTAACATCAACCCCAATGAGAGAAACGTATTAGTAATTTATTAATAGCGCAAGAAACTAAATACAGCACATAAATTTCCAACGGGCCAATATGACCTGCAGGCCAGGTGGCAATCGCCACCCGCCCCCCCGGGCCAGTCCGCCCCTGTTCTCAAGATTTATTCCAGAATGACTGATTTTTATTATTTCTTTAAAAGCAAACATAGATAGTCAATTTTTATTAAAAAAAAAAGAAAATACACTTACAATTCTAAGTGTTCAAAAATAATGACCAAGAACCAAACAAGTTAAAAAGTAATCGTAAACGATTTACATAAAGCGCATTTCCACTTGCATTAATTTCCCATTTGTAAGATGCAACTTCTGTTAAAATCGTAAAAATCCGGCCACAAATATGAAAGATAGCGTTGCACATGGGCAATCCATTTTTGACGTGCTACTTAAATTTCAGTTTATGAGAAGAATTTCATTTCAATGCTTTTCTAAATAAGAAAGTTGGAACTGCGCATGCGCAAACCTAAATTTTGAAACTAGCGTTAGATTTTCCTTTGTTCCAAGCGCCTAAGTATCAAATTTCACTTAAATGCTTCCATAGATAAACAAGTTAAAAAGTAATCGTAAACGATTTACATAAAGCGCATTTCCACTTGCATTCATTTCCCATTTGTAAGATGCAACTTCTGTTAAAATCGTAAAAATTCGGCCACAAATATGAAAGATAGCGTTGCACATGGGCAATCCATTTTTGACGTGTTACTTCAATTTCAGTTTATGAGAAGAATTTCATTTCAATGCTTTTCTAAATAAGAAAGTTTGAACTGCGCATGCGCAAACCTAAATTTTAAAACTAATGTTAGATTTTCCTTTGTTCCAAGCGCCTAAGTATCAAGAATTGCAACACCTCATGGCTTTGCAGTGGTCTTGAATAATGCCGTTACAAGTTTTCCAGGATCCCATCTTGATTAGGCACTTGGAATTAGGAAAATCAAACGCCAATTTCAAACAATTTTGGTTTTTTGCGCATGCGCAGTGCCAATTTCTTTATTTATGGTATAGAATTTTAAAACGAAATTTGATACATTAGGGCACTGGGAATAAAGGAAAATCTAGCGCCAGTTTCAAATTTTATTTTGTGCGCATGCGCCAGTTGCCAACTTTTAGCGCTTTCACAAAAATTAAAAAAAAATGCGCTATTGTGGCCAACTTTTTGTCCGTCCGTCCGTCCGTTCGCTCGTTTTTGACGACGCTAACTAGTCTTTATCTTAAGGAGCTATGTTCTACTTTTTTCGCTCTTTTGGTTCGTTATGGTGTTCGAGTCTTGCACCAGGATAGAATTTTTCTGTACCGCTTACAAACAAAAGTTATTGTTAAAAAAACAAATAAAACCGTTTTTTTTACCATGTTGTCCATATATTTTCACTTTTGCCATTATTTAACGATCTCTAAGATCGTATAATTATTGCATTGCTAATCTGTCGTCTGCGCGTTTGGTCTCTCCGTCTTGTTCCTTTGTCTGTCTGTCCATCTATCTGTCCGTTGTGAACGATAACTTTGTTTAGAAATTTCGATCGCTTTACTATCTCCGTTTAGATATGAACTGGAATTGATGAGGGGGTAATTCATATGGTGCATTAGATTTAGCCATATAATACGCAATTGCCAAAGTTGAATCGAATCGATTCCAAATTCACAGTTGCCCTTTTCGCATCTCGACCATTTTATAAACCGAATTGCAGAGAACTTTTTTACTTATAAAAGTATTTGAATGAGAAAATTGAACTATAGCACTCGTAATAAAGGAAGAACTGCAAACGCCCATTTCAAATTTTGGTTTTGCGCATTGCGCACAGTGTCAACTTTTCTTGATTTATGGAGGAATTTTAAACGAAATTGATTACATAGTGCACTTGAGATAAAGCGAAAATCAAACGCCAAGAGTTTTCAAATTTGGTTTGCGCATGGCGCAGTGCCAACTTTTTATTATTGGAAGAATTTTAAATTGAAAATGTGATACCATAGCACTTGGAATACAGGAATAATCTAGCGCCAGTTTTTCAAAATTTTATTTTGGCGCATGCGCAGTGCCAACTTTTTTATCTATGGAACTATTTTAAGTGAAATT